>NC_138768.1:135729284-136199284 GCF_965119305.1 Pelophylax lessonae | reverse complement strand
TTTCAGTTCCAAATCTTCATTGTAATAAATTGTAATGCTCTTTTGGTAAAAAGTTCTAATCTTACTAAAAATTGAGCAAAAAATAATCACAGTAGATCTTATAGAGAATAATTAATTTCATATTCTGGCTTGTAGCCTGACGACGATATGATTGTGGTGGGAATGACCAATGGAGTGCTTAATATCAAGCATCGGAAGCCTGAAGAGAAGAAACCAAATGCGCCTCCAGCCAGGAAACATCCGAGATACAGAGTGTTTGTGAGGGGCAAGGACTATATGCCAAAACAGGTACAGGGACACAGCCCTATAGGGGTTCATGTATGTATTGATTTATTTATTCAAGCTGTTTTTATTTTTTATTTATCTCCTTACAAAGGAAGGTTTGGCCTTTGTTTTCAAACCATATAAAAGTTCTACTGTGTGTGTGCGTGCGTGCACATGAACTAAATAAAGCTGTAAAGCGAAAGAGAATTACATTTAGGGCTCTTTCACATGGGCGGTCCGATCAGATCCGCCTGTCAGTTTTTTAGGCGGATCTGATCGGATCCTCCATGCAGCTCTATGGGGCAGCGGGTGTCAGCGGAGACACCTCCGCTGACACCCGCTGCCATCCGCATCCGATCCTGTGCTGAAATCTGGACGGATGGAAACCCTATTTTTCCATCCGTTCAGTAATCGGAGCGGATCTGATGAGAGCGGACAAGCGGTCCGCTCTCATCCGATCCCCCCATATAGGGCAGCGGGTGCTGAGACACCTCCCTCTCCGCTCTGCAAGCGGAGACGGAGCTGTCATCCGCTGGCTCAGCGGGGATCGCGGATCCATCCCCGCTGAGCAACACGGATCCGCCTACGGAGGCGGACCGTGTGAAAGAGCCCTTAAAGTTGCGTTTTGCTCAAATCTATTTACTAGCAGAAAAAGGTTGCATGTAGTTAGGCAATTTGCAATACATGGACAATACAAAAATGAATACAATACAAAAAAAAAAAGACTTGTATACAGTTTCTAGCTAGCAGCAGTGAAAACGCTATGCTTTTAGCAGTCTGACCTGCAGTATATCTCTTTGTATAGTCTGTATTGATGCAATTATACATAAACAGAGAAAATTCTGCGCTAATACCGATGAAATATATCAAATAGCGAATCAAAGATATGTGAATAAATAAAAGATATTTAAGCAGCTCATACAAACCTATAGAAAAAAGTTCTTTATCTGTATGGATGCAATTGCCTAATCATCGCCTCTGGAACTTTAGTCTAACTTGTTAATATCAGCTAATGGGAGGTCTTTTCACAGCTGCTACATAGGGACTGCTGGGGAGCTGTGCCTTAAGAGGCAGCAATAAATGACACAACAGCCTCTATGCATAGGTACTGCTAGATGGGATAACACGAGGACTGTTTTTTAATCTAAATGTCAGAAAACGATTACGTTTAGTGACTTTTCAATGTTGGTCTCTACAGGACGATGTTGTTATCAGTAAGCCAGTAAAGAAGCACATAAGAAAGTATGACAGGCTGCTCAGAGGATTCCAGGTATCTGCAGCACTGGACGCTGTTTTAGAGGTAAGAGGCAATGTTGTTGGTGTTTTTATCAAGAACCCATGAGAAAATATTATGGTTTAATACTTGCATAACCTAAAAAATAACATAGCTTAAAAAAAAAAAAAAAAAAATTTGTTGGTCATATAATAAACCCTGTATGGCCTAAAAAGTTCCCAAGCTAACAATATTGCTGCAGGGCAACCCCAATGTACCTACTAATGCAGCTCCTCCAAAGTTACCATGGGCTTCTTGGCTGCTTCTCTGATTAGTGCTCTCCTTTCCCAGCCTGTAAGTTTAGGTGGACGGCCATGTCTTGGTAGGTTTGCAGTTGTGGCGTACTCTTTCCATTTTCTGGTGATGGATTGAACAGTGCTCTGTGGGATATTGGGATATTTTTTAATAACCTAAGCCTGCTTTAAGCTTCTTTACAATTTATCTCTGACCCGTCTGGTGTGTTTCTTGGCCTTCATGATGCGGTTTAGTCCCTAAGGTCCTCTAACAAACCTCTAAGCGCTTCACAGAACAGCTGTATTTATACTGAGATTAATTTACATGTAGGAGGACTCTATTTACTAAATAACTGACTTCTAAAGACATTTGGTTCCACTAGATTTTAGTTGGGGGTATTTGAGTAAAGTGGGCTGAATACAAATGCATGCGACACTTTTCACATATTTATTTGTAAAACATTTTGAAAACCATTTATAATTTTCCTGCCACTTTGTGTTCTATCACATAAAATCCCAATAAAATACATTTACGTTTTTTTGGTTGTAACTTGAAAAAATTGAAAATTTCAAGGGGAATGAATACTTTTTCAAGGCACTGTTATATGTCCTTGTGGAGCCCAGAGAATTCTAGGCCCAGGTTTGTACACCGGACCTATACAACTGACCCAAAGGCTCCTTTCACACTGGAATCATCAGTTCAGTCACGTATTTTTGCTAAGAAAAAAAATATGATGAATAATGAAAAGTTCCATAAAGTTTTGCACATCCATCATCCGTTCAGTTGAGTTCATAACCTCTCATATTTTGCCAAAAATAGGTTATTATTTTTGTATTTGTGTGCACTAAAATTCATTATGAAGTGTATTTTTCCCTTAAAATTACCATTTGATAAACTGCTGCACAAATATCGTGTGCCATAAAAAAATTGGAACACCCACCATTTTGTTTGCTCCAGGGCCTTTGCTTTCATAATATATATTGTTTGAGGGGTTTAAGTAATTTTCTAGCAAAAAAAAAAAAGATTTTTATATGTATTTAAGATATGCCAGCATTGGCCTGCACAGCAAGTAGTTAAAGCGGAGTTCCAGTCCCCCAAATACTTTTTTTTTTTTTTTTATAAACACTCCTCTGTACTTGTTTATATATATATATATATATATATATATATATATATATATATATATATATATATATATTTCTCAACATTAAGAACATGTCCTATGTGTAGTGCCTGTACTTTTGTGTTAAAATATTTGAAGACTGACCATATCTCGGAAGCAGGCAGGTTCCATGTCCTCTGTGGTCATCTGAAGCCCTCTTCTCCTGATTTCCAGGATTCGGCGCAGCTGGCTACCCAGCATGCACCTCCCGATCTCACGCCTGCGCACTGAGCGGCTCTTTATCTTCCCGACAGGTTGGCATAACAATGGCACTGTCGGTGGAAGTTCCCGCCCCATTGCTATAGCAACCTGTCAATCACGACATCCCGATCCTCCCGTTCGCGTAATTTCCTGTCCTAAAATAACGCGAGATTTCGTCACTAGGCGATTTGCAAAGACTCCTGGGATACATGATGCCACTATCCCAGGAGCCCTTGCAAATTGCCTAGTGATGTAATCGCCTAGGTGGTGGCACCAGGAAGTGCTGCAGAAGAAAAAGTATAAAAGGTATGTACAAAGAAAAAAATAAAAACAATATTTGCCGTTTTTATTACAGCATTGAGGGTGGGCATGAGAGTGATTGGCCCTTCAAAAAATGGGTGGAACTCCGCTTTAAGACGGCACCAGACAGGCCAGAAAACAAAACAATTTTTCCGGAAGCACTACCCCACAGTGCAAAGTAGTGTGAAGTGTATTGTAAAGCACTGCGTAGATTGCCTTGGGGTTTCTGTAAAAGCAAATGTTACCACAATGCACCACAACTAATACTGCATGTATTTGTGTATGAGCCATTACAATATGTTAATCTCTCCTTTGTTACAGATTAATGTTAGAAATGGAACCCCAGAGGTGACAGTGGCTGTTATGAATGAAATTCACAGAAGAGGAACCCTTAAAAATGCTCTGGCAGGGAGAGATGAGAAACAGCTGACTTCCATACTGACCTTTCTCATAAAGTACGTATTCAGCTGCATCTTCTGTGAAATGACTGTAATTTATTCACTAGTAATGCCTATACATTATTTTTTCAGCTAGAGCCTTCTAGATTTTCACTAACACTGTACCTGAAACCTGTATTGACATAACACCGGAACCATATTTAAAGTTCCAGCTCTTTTCATTGCATCCCTGCAGTCACTCCTTCCTTAAAAAAACACTTCAGCTGTGCTTTTTTGTTTTTTTTCTGCCCACCTGAAATCTTGCTCTGCCTTTTTAAAGTTTGTATACCTCAGCAATAGATCGTCTTAGATTTTATGTTTTTGGTCTGTGAAAAAAAAGTTTAAAGTGTTTTTGTTATCTTTTTTACCAATTTTTTAAAACCTTTTTCTAAGAAGTTGACAAATATGCGCCATGGGCTGCATACTGTCTGAGCACAAATAATTTACTTATGGATAATAGTGATTCAAAGACATAAATGTTAAACACACTGAGGCATGAAATGTTAACATTACTCTAGTTAAAAGCATAGATGTGTGTGAACACCGCTCTGGGTAAGTTTCCCATCTCCACCTCCACACGGACCAGGTGCTGGCCCAATCCATCTCAGATTCCAATGAGCAAAAAATAATTGCCAGTAAAATCACCTTTTATTTCAGCAAGTCCAAAAACAAATAAGGGGGAACAGCATCACTAGTTGATGCGTTTCAAGCTCCCTTAGCGCTTAGTCCTAGCTCGCCTATGAGCTAGATGCCATAACCCCGATATTTTCTTTTCTCTTGGGCGATTCTCTTTTAGCTAAAAGTGAACCTTGTGGTGGATTTGCTGTGGGATAACTTTTGGAAGCTGCGGTAGAGGTGCACCAATACATTTGTATATTTATGTATACCTTTTATGGTACAGGTATAAAACCAGTCAGACAATACCTTGTAGCAAAAACCTGTACTTTTTACGGGAGCTTTTAGAAGTGACAGCCAATTCTCGCTCCAATCTTTGGGGAGGAGGGGGGTCAGTTAAGATTTGACTTCCATCTTGAACAGTAGAGAGTATGATTGGAAGAATTTTCCCAGAATAGCTGAATACTTTTTATCTCTTTAGTAAGTGGCTAAAATACATGTTGACCCTGACAAAAATCCAGTGAGCTCCTAACTTCATGTGGAAAGCTGACAATACTGCACCTAAATCTTAGGAAAAATCCTAAATCTTCGCAAAAGGAACATTATTCATCTTCAGTGAGATGTCTTCCGTAATAATCTTTTGGTGCAGCGGGGATTAATAGAATTAAGAGAGCGGACGTAGGCACTCATTAAGAGTGCCTGACTTTGCCAGTCTTTTCCACCGACCACCACTATCCATAGAAAACTTACAATAGCGCCTATCACTGAAGGTAGGTAATGTCCCTTGTGCTTATTTTTTTTTAATTTTTATTTTTTTTATATAACCTTGAGTTGTAATGTTTTCAGTCTGTTGTGTCTGTAAATTTCAGCTTTAGCTGTTGAGCTCCATAAACAGGATTGAGAGAAAATTTTGATGAAATAATCAGATGTAATATTTCATCCTGACCACTAGGCTGAGCTCCATACAAACGTAAAAGACAAAACAATGCATTTGTGCGTATATCAATATTTTTTTTAATTTTTTTTTTAAATAAGCATTGTAAGTACGTGGTATCGGAAGCAGGGTGGGTCTGAAATGTTAGTGACAGCTGGGAAGGAAAGGCTCCAAGTATGCAAGTATTGGCTGGTGGCTCTTAAAGCGGTAGTATCCCGCTTTTTGACACTTTTACCTACAGGTAAGCCTATAATAAGGCTTACCTGTAGGTACAAATCATATCTCCTAAACCGGCATGGTTTAGGAGATATTTACAGTGCATGCAGCCGCTCTCGCGAGCGGCGCATGCGCTCTGAAGGTCCGGGGGGACCTTCAATTAATTTGCCGGGAGCTTGCCGGAAAATCACTCCCGCGCGCACGCGCGGGAGTGACGTCATCGCGGCTCCGGCCAATCATCGCGCCGGAGCCGTCTCTTCCGTCCAATCACTGCGCCGGAGCCGCCGAACCCGGAAGAGACGGCGAGGGATCATGTCAGCGCCCGCAGCGATGTCCGGTGGTCCGTGTCAGGGCTTCGTTCTAAGGTAAGTTACACATAATGGGCTAGTATGCTATGCATACTAGCCCATTATGCCTTTGTCTTGCAGGGTTTTTTTTTTTTTTTTTCTTTTAGGGTTTACAACCGCTTTAAAGGGGGAATGTTTGTTAACCCAGCTCATGAAGATGTGCATGCGAATTGCAGGAAGGGGTTATGTTGGTGATGTAAAGTTAAAGCAGCGGTAATAATAACCTAATTTTTTCAACAGAAACGTTGTAGATCCCCGATTCGCCCCAATACTGATAAATGTAGCAGAACAAGTTATTGGTAAGCATGGTTTTATTCCTTCATAATCTCTAATGTTGCCATTGGTCATTGATGTTTTGATTTTAATGAGGTTATCTTGATGATTTTGTCCTTAGATATTTATTCATCTGTTATCAACCAGTCATCTGTAATAGACAAGCTATTCCTGAGACTCCAAGACACTCTAGAAAAGGAAATATATTATCAAGAAGAACTTCTGGAAGTGTTGGGGATGATGGACACTCTCTTTGCAACTATGGCAAGTAAAAAGGAAACCATTTCTGGTGAGACCAAATCCTTAATTCCTGGACAGAAGACCTCAACAGGCATAACATCTTCATCTTGATGTGCCAATGGACCTTTTTATACCACTTTTTAAAACATTTTATATGCAGGGAAATGTAAACTCATACCATTTGTCAAAAAGCTGTCAAATCCAATTCATGTGTCTGGTTGAAAAGGACTGGAACGTTGTTCATAAAATTTTAAAGAAAGTTTGACATTTCTGTGATTTATTGCGATTGGTGGCAGGTAAATCTTCTCCGTGATCACTCCTCCTGCCTGTAATGGCTGCTGTGCCAAACCGATACAGGCCTGGTTACTGCAATGGAGCTGGTAAAGACATCCGGGATGAACATCCATGTTGCTCTGTAACAGCAGATGGGATGCTTGGTCTGTTTTCATTTCACTTCCAGGTGGATTTCTCTTCTTAGCGGGCACAAGATACTTCTCGCTTACTTTTGAAATGAAATACCCATATGAGAAACAGCAGATGGCTTCTGCCTATAATTTTTTATCTGTGTAATAGCATTCATAGAATAAGCTGAATATTTCCAGTTTTACAGTCAGGGAGCCCTAAGAGGGGTGTGGAGCACAAGAGGCAGAAAGGAATTCTTGCTTTGTGGCCTCTCTTAGTAGTGCCATCAGACTGCTTTTCTTGTTACATGTGAGTGACTGAGGCCATTGGTGATGAGCTTTCTGTAGACGTTTAAGAGGTGTATTCTGATATACAGACAGCAGCTAGTCTGTAATCTAGATTTTTTTTTATTTTAATTGCCAACAGCTAGTTGTCTATATTCCCATCGCACACATTCCTGGAATAGGATCTAAAATTAATGGTTGCTGCGGCAGCCACCAGCTGGAGACTGGAACACGCAAAGTACAGTGTAAATATTTGGCAACACACCACAAATCTTCAGATTTACAACTTGTACTGGGGATGGGCGGCCGCTATAGGCAAAGCAACGTACTGGTACGTCACTGCCTTCATTTCCGGGCGCACTCACGCATGTCCCCCGTCTGGCTCCTGCTGTGAATTTACACAGCGGGATCCTGCCATCAAATCCCAGACAATGATTCATGGCTAGGACTTGCTGATCAGCTGTGTACATTCACATCTGAGAGCTTTGTGTTGATGTTGGGAGTGATCTCTGTTTTTCATTCCTGCAAAGCAGAGAAACCGAGCGATCATTAGTAAAAAGCAGCACACTTTACACACATAGTTGGGCACATATTTAACACTTTGATTGCCCTAGATGTTGATCCCCCCCTCCCAGCCAGTGTCATTTAGTACAGCGACCCGTGTATATTTTTAGCACTGCTTACTGTATTAATGTTCCTGGTGATGTCAGTGTCAGATTGACAGCCACACTATCACAGTCCCATTATAAGTCATTAATCGCCGTCATTGATAAAAATAAAATTTCTAGTGTGTGTGTGTGTGTATGTATGTATGTATGTATGTATGTATGTATGTATGTATGTATGTGTGTGTGTGTATATGTGTATATATATATAAATATATTAGGGCTGCAACTAACGATTAATTTGTATGTCGACTAATCTATCGATTTATTTTTACGATTAGTCGACTAATCTATCGATTTTATTTTTACGATTAGTCGACTAATCTAAGGATTATTTTTATTTTTTATTTTTTTTGCTTAATTGAGTGTTTTTTTGATTAGCTAATTAATCCTGTTATTAATACAGACCCCTTAGTAAGCCCCCTCCCAGTACAGACCCCAAACTGGGATGGTGGGGGTCACTCGGGGATGGTGGGGGTCACTCGGGGATGGTGGGGGTCACTCGGGGATGGTGGGGGTCACTCTGGGATGGTGGGGGTCACTCAGGGATATAGTCACTCAAACTTCAATAAGGAAAGGTTTTATATAAAAAGGTCATTAGAATGTTCATAATGGGGGGAGGGGCACCAAGGAAAAGCAAATGACAAGCAGATGACACTTCAGCTATAACACTAATTGCAATGAAATCATAACTGCGCTCCTTGGAATGAATATCTGCTGACATGCAGGGCTATCCTGGTATCCCCGGTATAAGCAGCGCGCTGTAATACTTGCCTGTCCCAAGCTCACAGAAAGTGCGGCGCCTCTTCCCTGACCACGTGTGCGTCTCACCGCCGATTTGCGTTCCACCCAAAGCAGCTCTCCTATTGGCTCAGAACGCCCCATTCCATCTAAAAGCCAGCCAATCATCGCCAGCAGTTCTCCAGGCGCCAGAGATCAAACCTTCCCACAATACCTGAATGTGTTGCGGCAGAAGCTGTGGCGGAGTACGGGGGAGCAGGAGACGGTCAGTGCTCACCTCGGTGTGGATGGAGCCGGGGGGGGGGGGGATTTCACCCGGCCGGTAATACTTCAAGCAGCACTGCAGCCGGCCAGGGGGCGTGTGACGTCACGCGTTGACGCGTCGACGATTTTTTGTAGTCGACACGTCGTGGCAGCCCTAATATATATATATATATATGTATGTGTATATATATATATAAAGCTTGTAGGCGCTATGTGTAGGTGTGTGTGTGTGTGTATGTGTATATATATATATATATATATAATATGTGTGTATATAATATATAAAGCTTGTAGGCGCTATAACTTTCACGCAAACCAATTAATATACACGTATTGTTTTTGGTTTTACAGCAGAAAGTAAAAAATATTCTTTTTTTTTTTTTTTTTCTTCAGAATTTTCATTTTTTTTTTTTTTTTTGTGTATTATGTATGTATCTGTATGTGTGTGTGTGTGTGTGTGTGTGTATATATAATGTATCTATCACAAAAAATCAAAAACCCAGTGGCGATCAAATACCACCAAAGGAAAGCTCTATTTATGTGAAAAAAATTATATACATTTCCTTTTGGGTACAGTGTTGCATGACCGCGCAATTGCCAGTTAAAGTATTGCAGTTCTGAATAGCAAAAAATGGCCTGGTCATGAAGTGGGTAAAATCTTCTGGAGCTGAAGTGGTTAAATCCAAACAGTTCGGTATTAAAGAAGGATCACATCACAAACAGAAAAGTTCAATGTAGTGCAGGACATCGCATGCCAGACGAAGGGGTCTTTTGTGGCTCTGAAATGTTGCACTCTTCTGTTTGTGATGCGATCTTTCTTCAATAACAAAGCGTTTGGACTTAAGTGGGTACACACTATTAGAAAATCGGGCAAACAATCACCCGATTTTATTTATTTATTTATTTATTTTTTTCCATTTTCCTCTTTCACAGCAAATTAAACTTTGTATGAGAATTCTCGTACGGCAAAGGCTTTTTTTTTTTTTTTTTGTTGCTTAGTATTTCTGATTATGCACAGTCTTTATTTTTTGATTTTTCTCTTACGAAAATCTTACAAAACGGGAAACATTAAAGTAAAATAATTTGTTCTGTTTCCATACGAGAAAAATTTTGGAGTTTGTCCCTTCGGAAATTTTTGTACGAATCGGCTGTCAAAAGCCGTGTACGCACTATATAAAAAAAACATACGAAAATTCTTTGGACATAAATGATCGCCCAATTTTCTTATAGTGTGTACGAGCCTTTAATCTGAAGATCCGAGGTGTGCTGGCAAATATTTACACTGTTAATTGCCAATTAGGGACTATGGAACCGTGAATAAGAAGGTAAAAATCGTATCCAACTGCCAGCAACTACTCCAGTGTGCATTTTATTTTATTTTTTTTTTTTTTAAAAGAATTTCAGTTTTATTTTTAATATTGAAGGGTTGATTTACTATAGAAAATGTAAAAATCTTCAGCAGATCCTTTTTGGGTTTTTTTTGTTTTTTTAAGGACAGGTTAGAGAATGAAAGCTTAGAAGTGGACTGGCTGCTTTGGTCACAAACCTAACCATAAAGAAGGCTTGTCACGCTTGTTTCTTTACAGTAAAATTAGCATTGCCCCTCCTATTTTGTAATTGGCATGCCAGCTTTACTTCCAGTCTCATCAATTGCATGGAGTGTTAGTGAATTTTGCATTTGCTGAATTCTTTTCCTTTTGTGTATATTTGCCATTTTTCATGGTCTTTGAGGCAATACTTTGAATCGAATGGCATATAGAAAGGTGTAGAAAGCAAAAGGAGGCGAGCCACTAAAACTGTGATCGCCATTTGTTTCCCAGCATTTGATGATCCAGAGAAGGGTGCAGATGATCTGAGATGAGCCCCTGAATGTACCTATGGATTAGTGGCTGCTTCAGAAAGCACCCTTTACCTGCCAGGATCCTAGTGGAAAGCGTGAAAGACCAAATGTTTAGAAATCTTTTATTAGAAGGAGGCATTTTTCATTATATTGCCTCTAGGTGGCAGTAAGTGGTCACCACAGGTTTAGGATCTAAAAAATGTTGTCTGTGCTGACCTATTGTCAGTAATTCGCTTTGTTTTTCTAATAACTTCTAGTAGATTCTAAGTTGTAATGCTCCTGAATTTTGCAAAGCCACCTATTGATAAATAAGTGATATCTTTAGATACTTACTACACACGTGCTATACCCATGTCTGCCCTTTCTATGCTGTTATTAATCTTTATGCCTTTTAGCCCCAGGTAAAAGAGGCCTGAAATAAACATTGTGGTATCCTCTTAACTCTCAAGTCTGGATATGGCAGGCAGAGCTCTTTTTACACCAGTGGTTGGAGAGTTAGTGGGGGTTTGTCACAAATAAGGGGTTCATTCCTCCCTAATATACAGATCCAAAGGTCCCCAGAGTAGGATATTACCAGTGTAATAAAACTCACTCATGACAGGCTGTTCCTCTGACTATGGCGGAGATTTACTAAAACTGGAGCACCCAGAATCTGGTGCAGCTGTACATGGTAGCCAATCGGCTTCTAACTTCAGCTTGTTCAATTAAGCTTTGACAATAAAACCTGGAAGCTGATTTGTTACTATGTAGAGCTGCACCAAATTTTGCATCATGCCGTTTTAGTAAATGACCCCCCCCCCCCCCTATGGGTTATTCACTGAGCTGCATGTACATATCTGCATATGGTTTATATTTATCTCCCTTGGTGTGATTTATTGTCCCGACTCTCCATTTCCAACTGGTTTCATATCGCAGTAACTTCTGCATTTGTTTTGATACCAGCTTTCTCCATTCCTCTGGCTCTGATCCCTATGCTGTGACTTTGCCCCTTTTTCCATGTAAGCTAGCCCGGACTTTGCCCCCTTTTTCCATGTAAGCTAGCCCGGACTTTGCCCCTTTTTCCATGTAAGCTAGCCCAGACTTTGCCCCTTTTTTTCCATGTGAGCTAGCCCGGACATTGCCCCTTTTTCCATGTAAGCTAGCCCGGACCTTGCCCCTTTTTCCATGTAAGCTAGCCTGGACTTTGCCCCTTTTCTATGAAAGCTAGCCCGGACTTTGCCCCTTTTTTCCATGTAAGCTAGCCTGGAATTTTCCCCTTTTTTTCCATGTAAGCTAGCCTGGACTTTGCCCCTTTTTTCCCATGTAAGCTAGCCCGGACTTTGCCCCTTTTTCCATGTAAGCTAGCCTGGACTTTGCCCCTTTTTTCCATGTAAGCTAGCCTGGACTTTGCCCCTTTTTCCATGTAAATTAGCCCGGACTTTGCCCCTTTTTCCATGTAAGCTAGCCTGGACTTTGCCCCTTTTTCCATGTAAGCTAGCCCGGACTTTGCACCTTTTTTCCGTGTAAGCTAGCGCTGTTTGGTTATTACTCTTTTAAGATATTATAGTCCTGTGTACAAGTACTGGTAGATCTATTGGCTCTTCTGTAAAAAGCAGCTACTACAGGTAAAGAGCATGGCTGATTATCATACCTGGGCAGCTGTACTAGACCTCCAACTAAAGAAAAAAAAAAAAACTCCCCATTTCCCAAAACACTTTGTAAAAAACAATAAGGACAGTCATTGTCTTCTGTCCTCCCCATCCCACCAAATGTGTAAAGCCCAGCATCTGCCACATTTTATGCCATTGGAAATTGACCGAGAGGGGCTACAGTTGTCTGGGGATTTACTGCTAGTTTTTGCCCCTACTAGGATGATTTCAGGACATGAAGGGAAATCTATCCAACGGGGACACACAAAAGTACATTTTTTTAGTAGTGAGAGGAAGAGATTTGACACAGACAGTTATTTTTTTTAACCTAAATGTAGGCTGGCCATACAATGTTTGAATCTCGACCGGTTCCGAAGGAGCCGACCGAGATTCGAACCATTAATGGGCAGGCTCAATGTATCGAGTTGATCGATTATTTGAGTACAACCAGCCTGATAGACTTTCTTACGATTATTGCTAGCCAAAATCACTGTCTTCTCCCAGCAGGGATGATTTCCCCTGCCAGGAAAAGATAATTGCTCGGCAGGAGGGATTCCCCTGTCAGTACGGTCTGTGTCGATGGGGAAATTGTGCAAATTTCTTTTGTTGCAGGAAAGAGAAATTAGAACCGTGAATGGCCAGCCTTAGACTTTTTAATTATGGTAACACTGCTAAAACTACTTTCTCTAGCGCTCATTGACAGACGTAGTCCTCGGTGATACAGCACCTTCGGGTTATGTTGCCTCCACAGGAGCAGGACTAGACAGGAAATTAAAAAGCTCTGGCCACACCCTAGGGGCAGTCCCAGAGGGTATATCCTCTATCTCTCTGCCTCAGCAAATCCAGTTATTTTCTGTCTAGTTAGGAGTAAGGACCTAGATACCTTGCTGGGATCTTAGGTCCTGGCAAGATTTTTTTCTTAAAAGATTTTTTTAGACAGCTTTTTTTCTCCATTGTTCCTGTGAGATCTTCAAGCAAGAAAGCTGAACTGGGCGACGGGCTGGATGTTGAGATCCGGTGGTCACCCCAGTTCAGCCTACGAGCGCGTGCAGGCCATAGCTCCGCGCTGGGTCGGCCGCGACAAAGTCCCATTAAAGGACTGACCCTGCGAGTTAAACGTCTCGCTGAAACGCCAAAGACACGGTGTCCATATCGGTCGACAGCCCTCCCGCCCCGGTGGAGAGGGGTACTGTCAGGAGTTGGTGCCCGCCTGGTTCTGGTATGGTGAGTAGTATGTTCCCCCTTTTCCCCTGACGGGTCTTGTGGTGAACGCGGGCCCCTCTCTGTATGGTAAGATAGAGTCCCTCTCTATCCTATAAATGACACAGATCCTCCTACTTTGAGTGTGATTTTATGTGCAAAAAGCCAGGAGGCTTGGTTTGGGAGCTAACAATCTAATTGTATACATGTTAAAAAGATTGTAATCAGTGGCATTCTGGGAATCTTACGGTGATAAATATAAGCTACCTACCAGTCAGAAGCCACGGACATGTAGACTGCCTTCCTAATCAGATCTCCAGCTATTAGCAGGCCTCCCGAAAGGCCATGCGGTCCGCCAGGGCCAGTACCGCCAACCACGCCAAATCCCCATGCAGAGAGAGTGTTGTGTGCTCTGCAGCACACCGCTATTCAGTACAGGCCGCCGCCATTTTTTTTTTTTTTGCTGGATCGCACGAGCCGCCATTTTGGCGTAGCCTCGTGTCTCCAGCATGGGGGCGGCCATGTTTGAGGTGATCCAAACACCTCGTGGAGCTAGGGGAGGCGCCGGAAGGCGTGCAGAGGGGCGGAGCCGCCTCCTTTCTTCCTGGGCAGCCAGCCAAAAGACTTCCTGTTTGTCAAGACAGCGCTGTAACCTGTTGCAGTTAAACTCTGAGCATCAAGTGGTGAGCCTGGGGGTCTATCTCTCTCTCTCTCGATCGATAGGGATCCCTAGCAGGTAACACTAAGGGGCTTTTTGTGGCGCTGGGGGTCTGAAAAAAAAAAAAAAAAGTTTTTTATTTTTGAATTATATTATCCAGGAAGTAACTGGAATTATCATGAACCCTGCCACACATATTCCCCCACCTGTTTCCCTCGAGGGGGCCACGGGATCCGCCGGTGCACAGAGTGTAGAGTCATTTACAGCAATTTTGGAGTCTATGGTGGCTCGGGTGGAGGCGGCCTGTCAGGGACGGGGGTCAAGGAAGCGACCCCCGCCTACCCCTATACCATCTGACACCTCTGACTTAGATTCAGAGATGGTCACTGCAGTTGCAGGTTCCTCTGCAAGGGCTGTTGTCTCAGGTAAAGCCCCCTCAGACAGTGAGGAGGATGTTTCTTCTCCCGCTATAATTCGGGAAAAAGCATTGGTGGACGCACTAGTTGTGGCAGTGCAGGAAACCTTAAAACTTGAGGCTTTACCGGCAGAGGAAACTGAAACAGAGATTCCTTTTGGTACTAATAAGCCCATCAAAACGGTGAAGGTTTTTCCTGTACCCAAGTGTTTCGGTAATCAGATTAAAGGAGAATGGGAGCATTCTAAACGTACCTTTACTATTTCCAAGCGTATTGCTAGACGCTATCCGTTTGAGGAATCCATCATTAAGAAATGGACGGTACCACCAGTGGTGGATCCACCTATTTCCAGGCTGAACAAAGCCACGGTTATCCCAGTGGAGGACACTTCGTCCTTTAAGGATCCGGTGGATCGAAAGATGGAAGCAGAGTCCCGCACCATCTTCTCTCTGATAGGGTCAGCATTTAGACCAGTAATTGTTATTGGTCTAGTTTCCCAGACACTTACGGAATGGGCGAGAATGGTACGCCAAGAACTTGGGGGAAAAGATATTCCCCAGGAGACATCTGATTTGATGGAACAGATTATACAAGGGCTACAGTTTATCTGTGACGCAGCCTTGGACACTACTCCCTTATTAGGGCATGCATCTATGTCATCGGTCATCCTCAGACGTGTGCTGTGGTTAAAATGCTGGTCAGCTGACCTAGGTTCCAAAAAGACCTTGACAAATCTCCCTTTTCAGGGGAATCGTCTATTTGGGGCCAACCTAGATGAAATCATTAAGGATGCCACTGGGGGCAAGAGCACTTTTTTGCCACAGGCTGCTAAAGCGAAGGGACCTCGCAACAAGCGAGGACCTTTCTTTACCGCCCATAAAGGGCGCCCGGCTGGTACAAGCGGGAAAGGCAAGACTCCTCCAGGAGGGTTCAAGAAGGGCTGGTCGGACAAGCAGAGGACCAACCCAGCCAAACCCGAAGCAAAGGAGTACACAGCCTGAAGGTGCGCCCCCACCCGGTTTCAGGGTGGGGGGACGTTTTCACCGGTATTCAGGACATTAGATCGAGCATCAACCACTACTACCGGTGCGATTCTTCCCTTCCAACATTTAAGTACTACAGGAAGCGGTAGTTACCATTCCCTGAATAGATCTTTTCCTTTACCTTTTCCTAAGATTAGTCCCTATACCTCACAGGAATCGGATCTGGTTGACCAGATAGGCCAAGTAGCCTCTAGTCGGGTGACTTCGGTCCCTGAGGTTCAACCAGAAAAGATCACCCTTCCTGATAACAATCAGGTATCTGATAAATGTGTGGGAACAGAAAACGACCAGACTTTCTCGGATGGTCGGGGCCAGATACCTCTAGGGACGCCTGGTTCAGATTCTATCAGCGCCAGTGGTCCTAGAAATTCTAGGCTGGCCTCCTCAAGCTGGCCTGGCCGACTTGGACATGCTAGTCGCAGACGTTCCGTGGGGACTTCGTCTCAGGGAGTGTCTGTGGTCTCAAGGACCAATTTACCATCATGCTTTACAGTCGCTGGTTTTAATGGCCTGGCCATTGAGACCCAAGTACTGAAGGACAGAGGTTTGTCTACTTCAGTCATTCCTACCCTTATCAAAGCAAGGAAAGCGACTTCCAGCAAGGTCTATTATCACACATGGAAGACTTATATTGCGTGGTGCGAATCTTTAGGATTTCCTCCACGTACCTATTCGGTGACTCGAATATTGGCCTTTTTGCAACAAGGGGTTGAGCAGAAGCTAGCCTTGAGCACCATCAAGGGTCAAGTTTCAGCATTAGCAATCTTCTTTCAGAAGCCTTTAGCTACCAAGTCCTTGGTGCGGAATTTCATCCAGGGGGTGCGGCACCTGGCTCCACCAGTCCGCGCGCCCTTACCGCCCTGGGATCTTAATTTGGTTTTGTCGGTTCTACAGAAACCTCCCTTTGAAAACATCAGGGAGATTCCCTTGCTTACTTTATCCCAGAAGGTGGCCTTCTTGGTGGCTATTACTTCTGCTCGCAGGGTGTCAGAACTGGCTGCATTATCATGCCAGTCCCCATACCTAGTGATTCATAGGGATAAGGTAGTACTTCATCCTAAGCCATCCTTTCTTCCTAAGGTGGTTTCAGATTTTCATCTGAATGAAGATATTGTACTACCTTCCTTGTGTCCTCAGCCCAAGCATCATCGGGAACATGCGTTGCATTCCTTAGATGTGGTTCGGGCAATCAGGGTATACCTGAAAGCTACGGAATCATTCCGTAAGACGGATTCACTTTTTGTGATCACGGATGGCCCCAGAAAGGGTTTGCCTGCATCTGCCGCGACCATTGCCAAATGGATTAGACAGACGGTGGTACAGGCTTATTCTATTAAGGGTCAGAGTCCTCCATTCCCTGTTAGAGCGCACTCCACTCGAGCGCTCAGTACTTCCTGGGCCTTTCGCCATCAGGCGTCAGTGGTCCAGGTATGTAAGGCGGCCACCTGGTCGTCGGTACATACCTTTACAAAATTCTATAAAATTGATGTGACGGCATCGGCGGATGCCTCATTTGGCCGCAAGGTTTTGCAGGCCGCAATTTGAGGAGACCGGTGGTCTACCTCGAGGGTTTTTTCTGTTTGAAAAAAAAAAAAAAATTTTTTCTCTTTTTTGTTGAGTCTCATCATTAAGGATGAGCATTGTAAACTTCTAGTTGGCACCGGTTGGGCCTTCTAGATTGGGATTTGATTTTCATTTTCCCACCCCTCATTTGTGATACTGCTCTGGGACGTCCCGAAGGTGCTGTATCACCGAGGACTATGTCTGTCAATGAGCGCTAGAGAAAAATGGATTTTTGTAAAATCTTACCGTAAAATCCTTTTCTCTTAGCTCATTGACAGACGTAGTCCCCGCCCCTCTGTTTTTTGAGTTGGGTTGGGTTAAAATCTCTTAAGACTGCTTTTTCACGTAACTGATTTGCTGAGGCAGAGAGAGAGGATATACCCTCTGGGACTGCCCCTAGGGTGTGGCCAGAGCTTTTTAATTTCCTGTCTAGTCCTGCTCCTGTGGAGGCAACATAACCCGAAGGTGCTGTATCACCGAGGACTACGTCTGTCAATGAGCTAAGAGAAAAGGATTTTACGGTAAGATTTTACAAAAATCCATTTTTCGGGCATCTCCCTCCACAATTGATATAAAATCGTTATAGCAACTGGATTGTGGTAGATTCAAACTTCAGGATTTATGGCACCTTACTGTTGGATTTATCAGATACGTGTTGCATATACCTTTTATATGCATTCCAAGGTCCTGTTCACACAGGCTTTAGCTTACATAACAGCAATGTGTAGTGATCTTTAAAAATACAAAGCTTTGAGTAGCTTTGTTGAAGCCATTAAAGAAAACTTCAGTTCTAGTATGGGGGATGTTAAACACAAATTTTAATGGGACTGATTGCTGTTACAAACAAACAAGCTGGCGTCACCAGGCTTTAATCAAGGTTCCTGATAAAGACCAAGAGTTTCTTAGTATTCAGATAGCTAGCGTTGCCCGGATTGATCCAACCCAGCTCCTGTGTGCTAGAGTTTGTATGATTCAAGCATGTGACCTCATCTAACAAGTGTTTATTGTGCAGTACAATGTTCTGCTGACCTGTGAGCTTTTTCCTTCAATCTTCTGAAATTTATATTAAGTAGAGGTAGCACACACATTTACCATAAGTCCGCCTATGGACCTTCATTGTTGTGGGAATTACTAGGGCCACGTCACTTCCGTACAAGTATCATGAGATTGCCCATCTGCATTCTTGCACTTGGTCTTAAACAATAAGAGGAAATTCAAAAGAAGTCGACAACATCATAGACCGACGTTAAGTAAAAAGCGAGGAAATAATGTCTTGAGGCTGGAACAACATTCCTGGCTGCATGGCCGTTTCCTTTAGTTTCTAGTGAAAATAAGCCATTTTCTAGAAGATGGGCATTGCTGACTATACCTGATCAATCAACAGCATGGAGGTCCTTTATAGAGGATGTTCCTCACACAAAATAGTACTTTACATTCAGTTCTACAATGCCATAAAACGTAATGATGAAACTATAGGAACAAATAGGGTTAGAATGTTTAATGTAGAGAAGATTAACTTAAGTACAAGATCTGTGAATTCACTTATGACTGTCTGTAAAAGGCCCCCCAAACTCGATTATAAAGCTGACCATAGGCAGAGCGATTGCAGCAAAGAAAACGCTCAATTCCCCCATCAGCACAGTGAATCCCTCCCACGGTGCCGTTGTGTTCTCCTGGCGGGGGAACACAATGAATATTGCTAGGGGCTAGAACAGCCGCTAGCAATAATTGCATGTCAAATCTGACAGGCTAGTTCTACCCATCAACTTGGGTACATTTTGCCTGCCCATATGTGGTTTAAATCGTGACCAGTTCCTGCTGAACCGGCTGAGATTCGAACAGAATCGTCTATGGTTGGCTTTAAACTACATGGTAAGCAAGAAAGTCATCTCCCAATTTCTTGTTAAAGGCTAAAGACCACTTCCCCCATTTATCAGCTGTCTTTTTTTTTTTTTTTTCTTTGCTCATTCTTTAAGGGGAAAAATTTGGGTGGGGGGGTTAAACATATACACAAAACTTGTTGTACTTAACATATCAAGAAATATAGTGACATCCATTTGTAACACACACTCTAACCAAAGCATACTGTACTGGCCATTTTAAATAGACAATTGACCCCTGGCTTATTGCTAAGATCTATATTCCCATAAGTTTAAATCTAATGGAAAGCTTAAAGTGATTGTAAAGTCTTGTGTTTTTTTTTTTTTTTTTTAAATAACATGTTATACTTACTGCTCTGTGCAGTTGCTTTTGCACAGAGTGGCCCGAATCCTCCTCTTCTCGGGTCCCTCTTCTGTGCTCCTGGCCCCTTCCTCCTGTTGGGTGTCCCCACAACAAGCAGCTTGCTATGGGGACACCAGAGCCGAATAATAGCTTTGTGTGTCCATTCAGACACGGAGATGTGACCTGGCCCCGCCCCTCTCTCTCTCTCCTGATTGGCTGGCTGACTGACTTTGATAGCAGCGGGAGCCAATCGTGCCATGCTGCTGTCTCAGCCAATGAGGAGGGGAGTCCCGGGCAGCTGAGAAGCTGCTACAACATCACTGGATAGAGATGGGACCCAGGTAAGTATTAGGGGGACTAAGAGGGCCACTGCACACATAGAATGCTTTAAGATAAAAAAAAACCTTCTGCCTTTAGAATCCCTTTAAGTACAGGGCGTCCACAGATATTGTAAAGGGAGGCTACCAGTATGCTGTTTACAATGCCAGCAAATAGCCGAGCTGTTCCGGTAAGGCGGGCATAAAATCATGAAAGGAGTCAGTCTATTGTAGAAAAAAAGAAGGGGGCCTAATGCGCTACCAATGGAGTATTAGCGAAGATCCACAAATAAAACGAGAGTGTGGTTGAAGTGGGGAGTGTATTCTATAAAGGATGAGACTGAGTAAAATAGGGTGAAATCCACGACCATGCGATGGTGGTGAAGAATAAAGCTGCCAATACAAGTAGTGTCACCACATACGATGCATAAATAAATATTATAAATAGAATTGGCGCTAAATTCAAAGTGGACTAATTAATTCATGAAATAAATATAGTGCATAAATGAATAAAAACTGTGCGAGAATGAAGAATGTGCGCAAATATAACAAAGTGCAAAATATCGTGGTATAAAACTCAATAAATCACAGAATATACCAATAAATACGGTACATAAAAAAATTAAAATTGTGCAAAGTAAATCGGCTGCAAAAATGTGCAAATAATCGATGAAGTGTTGATAGTGCAAAATAAGGTGGTCTAGGAACTTATTGGAACACAAAATATAGCTATATATATATAATATATAAACATTCACGCCAGCACCTTACGGACCTATCTATTATTTATTTAATATTTGGATCGTAATTGTGATTATTTTATTTTCACAAATATTTTCACCTTATGGATATAGCATATTTTTTGTTCCAATAAGTTCATAGACCACCTTATTTTGAACTATCAACACTTCATTGATTATTTGCACATTTTTGCAGCTGATTTACTTTGCACAATTTTATGTTTTATGTACTGTATTTATTGGTATATTCTGTGATTTATTGAGATTTATACCATGATATTTTGCACTTTGTTATATTTGCGCATATTCTTCATTCTCGCACAGTTTTTATTCATTTATGCGCTATATTTATTTCATTAATTAGTTCACTTTGAATTTAGTGCCGATTTCTATTTATAATATTTATCAGTCTATTGTATATTGTTCGTTATCAGCTATTTTTTTTCAAATCAGATTTTTATTACTGGTATGTTTTTTGCATACAAACAAGAAAACAAACGGGTGACAGAATTTGTGTCACATGTAAAAAAGACCATTTGAAAGTGTAAATAGTGGCTTTAACACACAGATCACACTAGACATAGAATGAACATTTTAAATATTTGTACTTCTTGTCTCTTTGCATACACTTCCTGTCTATATGCACTCCGGCAACTGTCACATGGCATTTCTCAGGGCATACCACTTTTGTCACCACTTTGCCATTGGCGCAACCATTTTAGACTTTATTGAGAGTGTGTGTGACAGTGCATGAGAACAATTGGGAAACAGCTGTCTCCCCCTAACAGGAAGTGCTCTGAACAAGAACCTTCATGGTAGGATCCCCATTTTTTAAAATAAAATTCTTTTGAATTAAAAAAAAAAAAAAAACATGGTAAAGCTTATATGAGATTTTAATAACTAGGTTTACATACATTTCTTTCAATCTTTCTTTTTATTGAAGTTTAACAAAAAGAAAACATCAAATACAGAATAAACATCATAATTATGAGAAATTGAGTTTAACAGAAATAAAATAACTGCCTAATACTAGATACAATTTCCATAACTCCTTGTTATCCACCAGCTGGGAGAATAATCGCCTTATCTCATGTGACTTAGTTGCTGGTATGATTTCAGGGAATCAAGGTTACTGTTAATCTGGAGGGATAGAAACCCAGGAGCTGTGCACCAGTATATTGGTTGCCAAACTTATGGTTCCTTGGGAACTAGCCAGCCAGAAGATAAATTGTCTGACTATAACTCAACTAGAATACCATAGGGAGCCTGTAGTCATGATAAGAAAACAGTTCAGAAAAATAAACCAATATTGGACATCCCTGCCTTTGGGACTACCTAAAACCGTAGGTAATAAATAAGGGATCCTGCAGCATCTCCCTAATCCTGAAGGGAGGAGGGCGACAGAGCAGGGATGCCTTAACAAAACAGAGGTTGAAGTCAACATTATTTAGTAAAAAGGAAAAAAAAAATGATAAACAGAACAGAAGGTGTACAGGGAGAAAGGAGAAGAAAGGGATGAAAGTGGAGAGGGGAAAAGTTGGGAAGAAAGTCACTATAGAAGAAACGTGAATTCTCTGACAATTATAGGGAGCTATTGACATAGGAAGCCCAAGGCTCCCATATAAGTTGACATTTCTCAGTCTTATCTAGTAAGACAGCAAACAGTTTTTCTTGCGTTAAAATCCATGCGATTTTACGTTTAGCTGCTCCTATAAAGATCATAGTTTTTTTTAGAATATAAAAGCTTGGGTATGTTTTGGAATCTTATTATTATTTTTTATTTCAGGTACTTGTATAGCGCTGTCAATTTACGCAGCGCTTTACATATACATTGTACATTCACATCAATCCCTGCACTCAAGGAGCTTACAATCTAAGGTCCCTAACTCACATACATAGTAGGGCCAATTTTTTTTATACAGGATCCAATTAACCTACCAGCATGTCTTTGGAGTGTGGGAGGAAACCGGAGTACCCAGAGGAAACCCACGCAGGCACAGGGAGAACATGCAAACTCCAGGCAGGTAGTGTCGTGGTTGTGATTCGAACCAGCGACCCTCTTGCTGCTAGGTGAAAGTGCTAACCACTACACCACTGTGCCGCCCTGAATCTTCTCCACCTGACTGTTTAACAAGGCTATCTGTGGGGTCTTAGGAATAGAGCAGCCTGTGACCTTGCATATTATCTGGAAGAATTTATTCGAGAAACTACAAATTCTGGGACAGGACCACCATGTGTCCACGCTACCTATATGGTTGCAGCCTCATAAGGAGAGGGGAGAAGAAACCAGATACATTTTAGCCAGACATATAGGCACTAGATACCAGCATGTCATAGGTTTTATATTTGCCTCAACTAGTGAGACATTGACTACTCCCTTGAAAGAGCGCTGAAAGCATGCCAAGTGACTAGATCCCATTCCTCCTCCAGGTCCTGTTCCCAGCTCTGTGCGCAGCCCAGCTTCACCTTGTTCTCCGCCAACAGTGAGTAAATTATGGAGATGCCTCCCCTCTGGTCTGGAAGCTCTGAGCACCAATGTTCACATGCTGAATATCCTGGGGGGGCAGGGGGTTGTTTGTTGAACCACATAGTGCAAAAAATGAGAGATTTGTAAGAATCAAAATTTCTCTACGGGGGCATTTTCAAATTGCTGATGCAATAGCTTGCCGAAAGCAGCCCCATGGAGTTAAAAAAGAGTAGTCCCATGCAGGTTCTATGGGAAAAGATAGTTGTACTGGAGGACCAACTATGGTGTAAGTTGAAAAATATATCCTTTATTGAAAATACATAGAATAGAAAAACATGGAAGCAAATGATTCCCAATACAAAAAATACAGATAAAAACCACACAGACAACACAACCACATCTGAGACATTCATACAGGCCCCCATGCAAACCATTATGCGCATCACCGGTGTATGTCCCTTCAAGGAAACAAGCCATGGACTACTAGATGGAAGACCTAGTAGACTAAATCACATATGGGGGGGGGGGAGAGATCCTCAAGTTCATGTCACCCTACCCTGGTGTGGGCTTACTAGATATACAGTCAATGGTGGTAATCCAGCGTGATTAAGGGGTGGTGAGGCAAGCTCCAAAGGATGGTTTCAGTGAGTAACAAAGGCAACTGTAGGGATCAAGGAAGGTTTATTGATTGCCACAAGGTGCTGTTGTCGTCATAAAGTATGAATGTGACAGCAGTCTAATCCAAACAGTCCATGTGGTAAATCAGTTAATAGTTACCCATAACAGACACTATGGAAGAGCACCTATATTGCACAAAGTCCCACTAAATCACTATATATAGGCATTCCTAACGGGGAGCAGTGAGAAGATGCTGGGTACAAAGGTTAGCCAGATCACATACAGCGGGATACATGGGGGACATAATAGTCACCAGGTGCCATATGGCTTTTCACCCCTCTCCTGTGTCTGGTCATCAAAGTCAGAGTCCTTTCCATCCATGGACTGGTGTAAGAACAGTATCTGTTGCATGGTCTGTGCCAGATTGGGTGTGTAAGGAGTAAGCCAGAGCTTGTGTCCTGTATTGTGTGGGTATCCGTGTAGCAAGGAGTAGGCATCCAGCTTCTGCCGGCACTACTATGAACCGCCGGTGGAACGCATCATGGAACGCAGGGTCCGTAGTGTCTCTGACGTCCTTGTAATCACTCAGCTAGGGAAGGCTGGACTGAGATGTTCAGTGCTCTAGAATCGGACATATTAACCTGCAGACCAGAGGCAGAGCCAAAGTTCTTAAAAAGGCTGAATATATTGGAGATAGCTATCACGGGCGAGGTGACAAACAGGAGAAGGTCATTGGCAAATAAAGGACATTTGTTTCCGGTAGGGCCACAGACTACTCCTCGAATGTCAGGGTAATTTCTGATAGCTATCGCTAATGATGTGTTCAGCTGATTAAACCTACATTTTAAATGGGCTTTGACCATATTAGCTATTATATGAAATCTGTGTGTGATGTTCCCCCTTCCCCAATTTTCCCTGTGTGCCTAATATTGTTCTCTACAGTTTTCAACCAGAGGCTGAGAATGAAGTATTTGAGGGGAAACCTCTATTCCCTTGTTGATTGTATTTAGAATGCAGAAGAAATATACCATTCTGGACAAACTGAAACTCCACTGTTACAGTAAAAACTTTATTTTATTAATTTTTTTTTATTCTTTCACTGTGGTAAATGGAAAAGGCATCTAGCAGTAATGCAAGAAGAACCTTCCCAAAGCACCCCCTTCAATGCTAAAGGAGCTGCATGCTGATGTTTGCATATGAGGGGTGCACATTTTCTGCCCCAATGCCATTGACTTACTTGTTTACAAGCCTGGCCTGATCATTTTATAGCTGAGTGGTGCTTGAAAGACTCAGTCCACCTTTTCCAAAAAGTAGTAAATGCAACAACATTGATAATATGACTAACCTCCTGTCTACCAAGGTACGTTAATAATCGTTCTTGTAGTCAAAGGGTTAAAACAGTTCGCGAAACAGGGAGAGAGAGCAGCGCATCTAAGTGCAGCAGTACTTTGTGAGTTGCTTTATTTTAATTTGAAAAAAATGTATCCACTGCTGCTCTTGGATGGCGCTGCTCTCTCGCCCTATCTCACATTCCTGCAGCGTTCCTTTTAGCTCTTTTTAGAGCCAGCAGCCTTTTAGCAACAGCACCCACATCCACAGAGACTGCTATGCCCCCCTGTGAACTTTACCATTCATACGGACTTGATCCACTGGCCTTGCCCCTTTCTTATGCCCATTTTATCTAGCTTGCAGTGCGCCAATAGTTGTTCACCCTAAAACAAGCTCACAGCAGCTGTTAGCCCCCTTGTGATAGCAATAAGAAAATAAAAAGCTGTTAAAAAAGAAACTGAAATAAAAGTAATAAAAAAAAAAACTAAAAGCACACCTGCTGCTACCGGCATGCAATCAAATGCAAATTCACACGTAGGGTGTGCACCTGTGTGTAAAGGACAATTGCACCATACATGTGAGATATTGCCGCAAACATTTGAGAGCAGTCATTCTGGGGCTATCACTCCTGGTTAAAGTGGTTTTAATAGCAGAAGTTTTTTTCCCTTAATGCATTCTATGTAGCAGCAGCCCCCCTAACACTTACCTGAGCCCCATCTAAATCCAGCGATTTTGCAGCAGTGTCTCGGCTGCCAGTGACTCCCCTCCTCATTGGCTGAGACAGCAGCACAGTGCCATTGGCTCCGGCTGCTGTCAATCAAAATCAGTCAGTCAATGAGAAGAGAAAGAGGGCTGTGGGGGCACTCAACAGGAGGGAGGAGCCAGGAGCACAGAAGAGGGACCCGAGAAGAGGAGGATCTGGGCTGCTCTGTGCAAAACCAAATGCACAGAGGAGGTAAGTTTAACATGTTTGTTATTTTTAACCCAAAATCACTTTAACTCTAAACTGGTAACTTGTAAATGCTTTTAAAGTGTCACTTCAATCAAACAATTATGGGTACCATAGTTTTTCACCAATTTAGGGGTACAGGCAATTTTTTAACTTGATATGTTTGGTGTCTGCTTACTTGACACAACCCCTTCTTTTATGTATTTTTGAAATATTTTGTATGCACTGAAAATCAGTAAAGTGTATTCCTTCCTCAAAATATGCATTTGATAAGAAATTGCACAAATATTGTGCAACATAAAAAATTCCAACTGCCGCCATTTTATTCTAAAGGGTCCCTGCTTTCAGAAAATATGTAATTGTTTTTGAGAGGGGGAAGGGGGTTTAAAGTAATTTTCTAGCAAAAAAAATGCAGATTTTAAGTTGTGTCAAAAACTAAAACATTGCCTTGGTAGGAGAGTGGTATGCATTTAGGGCCGGGACAAGGGGTTGGCAGGAGGGGCGGTTGCCCTGGACGCAATGGTTTATTGAAGGGATGGGAAGGCGTCTTGACCCTAACCCTAAGGGAAGGGGGCACAGTTTGGCATCCTTGTCACGGCACTGTATGCCTTTACAAATTGTTTTGCATTAAATTGCGAGATGAGCTTTCCCTCCCCACTCCTCCTACCTATCCTGCATACTCTGTATAAAAAAGATCTGTGTACTTACCTATTTTAATCCTTTCTGGTCACGTGACCTAGGAGCTCTGGCTCCCCTTTGTCAGTGGCTACTGCAGTGCAGGGGAGAGCAGGGAGTGCCAACATTGGATGGACCACATGGGAGCCTATGGGTGATGTCATGGCTCCAGGAATTCATAGCTGTTGTTCGTCACTGCCTTACACAGAATCATGTGATTGCACTGGCCATAAAAAGCGAAGTATAAAGATATTTTTTAGAAAGGATATGTAGGAAGGAGGGAACCTTTTAAAGAATAGTTAGTTAGCCCTTACTAAAGCCTGCAGTGCATTGTACCTGTGATCACGCCTTTGCAGTATTTACCCCCCTGCCCTAGGTGGGATGGAGACTACTATGTCTGTGCATTCAGAAAGATGAACCCCACACTTCAGGCAAGGATGAGGAAGAGGGGAGAAGGTATGTGATCAGGTTTCATATACCTTAAACATGGGTGTAACATGAAACATAGACCAAAAGGTGGACTTAGCCTTTAACCACTTAAGCCCCGGAAGATTTTACCCCCTTCCTGACCAGGGGGTATTTTGCGATTCGGCACTGCGTGACTTTAACCACTTTACCGCTGAGTACCGGAGTACTGCTGCGGCAAAGTGGCTCTTGTAGGTCTGACGACGTAGACCTACGTCGCCAGACTCCTCCCCTGTAGGCGGCGCTGTTTTCATTCACAGCGGGAGTCGGGCCAGGGGAGGAGCGGCGGCAATCGCCGCCGCTCTGCCCGATCGTCGGGGAATCCAGTTTGGAGATCCGCCCGCCTGTGTAAACAGAGCGGGCGGATCTCCTCAGTGACAGGGAGTGACAGATCGGAGTGTTCAGCATAGCTGGACATCCGATCTGTCCCTGTCTCACACAGTCACCCCCCCCCCCCACACACATGTTAGTAAGCACCAGGCATACATTAACCCCTTCCTCTCCAATAAAATTAACCCCTTCCCTGCCAGTGTCATTTTTACAGTAACAGTGCATATTTATAGCACTGATTACTGCAGTAATGTCACTGGTACCCCCAAAAGTGTCAAAAATGTCAGTCAAGGGTCCGATCTGTCCGCCGCAATGTCGCAGTCCCGCAAAAAAAATCGCAGATCGCCGCCATTACTCGTTAAAAAAAAAACACCAAAAATGACATAAATCTTTCCCTTTGTTAGTAAACGCGATAACTTTTGCGCAAACCAATCAAAATACGCTTATTGCGAATTTTTTTACCAAACATGGGTAGCAGAAAACAAATTGGCCAAAAATTTAAAAAATAATTGGTTTTTACATCTTTTTTGGGGGGAATTTCATATAAAAAAATGTGAAAAATATTGTTATTTTTTCAAAATAAACGCTCTTTTTTTGTTTATAGCTCAAAAAGTAAAAATCGCACTGGTGATCAAATACCACCAAAAGAAAGCTCTGTTTGTGGGAAAAAAAGGACGTAAATTTCGTTTGGGTACGACGTCGCATGACTGCGCAATTGTCAGTTAAAGTCGCACAGCGCCGAATCGCAAAAAGTGGCCCAGACGTAAGACAGCAAAATGCTCTAGTGGTAAAGTGGTTAACGGACAATTGTGCGGTCGTGCGACGCTGTATCTAAACGAATTTGGCGTCCTTTTTTTCCCACAAACAGAGCTTTCTTTTGGTGGTATTTGATCACCTGTGCGATTTTTTTCTTTGATCACGCGCTATAAATAAAAAAAGAGCGTAAATTTTGCAAAAATAGCAATATTTTTCACTTTTTTTTATATGAAATTCCCCCCAAAAAAAATGTAAAAATCAAATTTTTTTTAACATTTTCGGCCAATTTGTTTTATGCTACCTATGTTTGGTAAAAAAAATCGGGAAAAGCGTATTTTGATTGGTTTGCGCAAAAGTTATCGCGTTTACTAACAAAGGGAAAGATTTTTGTCATTTTTGTTGTTTTTTTTTTTAACGCGTAATGGCGGCGATCTGCAATTTTTTTTTGCGGTACTGCGACATTGCGGCGGACAGATCGGACCCTTAACTGACATTTTTGACACTTTTGGGGTTACCAGTGACATTTCTACAGTAATCAGTGCTATACATATGCACTGTTACTGTAAAAATACACTGGCAGTGAAGGGGTTAACTTTTTTTTAAAGGGAGGGGCTATGTGTGTCCCTAGGGGCGTGCTTTCTACTGTGATTGGCTGTGGCTTCAGATGTATGAAGAGTGATCAACGGTTCTACATAGTAGAACCGTATGATCATCCTTCATACACAGGGGACAATGACAGGCAGCTTGTTTACACAAGCCGCCTGACTTTCTCCCTCTCCCCCGCCGATCGCAGAGTGACCGGCGGACATCGGGTCCGCCGGTCACACGCGCGGGGGGGGTCCGTGACCACGCGGGAGCGCGCCGCCGGCGGCGCGCGCTCGCTCCCTAGACCCTCACAAGCTAGTGACGTAGCCCTACGTCACTTTGCCTGTGAGGGGCTGACCGCCGACGTAGTTAGTCGTGCGGCGGTCGGCAAGTGGTTAAGGGTTTATTGAAATCTATGTAAATGCGGGCTATAGGTTCTTTAACCACTTTAAGACCGGAAGATTTTCCTGCTTAATGACCAGGCCCTGTTTTGCGATTCGGCACTGCCTTACTTTAACAGACAATTGCGCACCACCCCACCACTTGTTGTGGTTTTAAAGGCATCATCTCTATTTATTCATTTTTATATCTTATGAGGCATTGCGCTGCTAGTAATATTTTATATTACAGCATTTTCATCTCTTACCATTGTAGGTTGCAGCAGCAGCAGTCCACTGTCTTAATTAGAACTACACACACACACACTTTTCTCCCTGGCGCAAGTGTTTTTTCTCCATATCCTTGTGAATTAGATCTTAACCCCTTCCCACCTGCAATCACTATATTAAAGCGGTAGTATACTCCACTATTTGACTTTTACATACAGGTAAGCCTATAATAGGGCCTATAATAAGGCTTACCTGTAAGTACAATTAATATCTCCTAAACCTGCACGGTTTAGGAGATATTCAATCTGCATGCAGCCGCTGGTGTCAGCGGCGCATGCGCTCTGAAGGTCCGGCTCTTGCCGGAAGGTGAAAACTCCCACACCCATGCGTGGGAGTGACGTCCTCGTGGCTTCGGCCACTCACAGCGCCGGATCCGCCGAACCAGGAAGAAAAGCTTGCTATGGGGGCACCCGAGCTGAGTCACAGCTCCCCGTGTCCATTCAGACATGGAGCCGCGACCCGCCCCCTCTCTCTCCTAATTGGCTAGCTGACTTTGATTGACAGCAGCAGCAGCCAATAGTGCCGCTGCTCTGTCTCAGCCAATCAGGAGGCAGAATCTCAGACAGCTAAGACACTGGTGGACATCGCTGGACAGAGAAGAACCTCAGGTAAGTATTAGGAGGGCTGCTGCACACAGAAGGCTTTTTATCTAAATGCATAGAATGCATTAAGGTAAAAAAAAAACTTCTGACTTTACAACTCCTTTAAGGCTTCACAGCACAATCACAAGAGGCTAAACTATCATCGTGCCTCACATAGGGAGAGGCACTTTGATAGAAGCAGTCAGCAGGCCCTCAAGTGTCGGAGGTAGAACATTTATCATGCATTGGGGAGTAATAAAGACATTTTTTCTAATGTACCTACTTTTAACAACTGAATTTTGAGCATGTGTTGTACGGCCCAAAAACTATATATAAAATATGGCCCTATTAAAGAATTGCTGCCCCATAAGCCCTATTGTTAACCCTAACCCAGTCTAACTCCTCCTTCCCTTAGTTATTACTTTTCTGTTGTTTTTCATATCTATTATTATTATTTTTGTTATAATACAGGATTTTTTTAACCATCGTTATTTAAACTTTTTTTTTTTTTTCATTTTTAGTCTTTTGTTTGATTTTTTTATGTGTTGCATTTTGTCATGATAAAAATAGGTAAAACTGAAAAAGAAAACGCCTTTATTAAAGCGATGTTCCGGGCACAAAATCGACCTAATCAATTTTGTGCCCATCCGCTGGCTCTTCTTCACCTGAAAAGGAATTGGATAGTTAGGTATATTTTTTTTTTACTCACCTTGTAATTGTAGATAGAAAATACTTACCTATTCTCCACTTCCTCCCTCTGTGCCGCGGCTCCGCCGTCACTTCCTCTTTGCGATGATTCCTGGGAGCTGAATGTCATCGCTCCCAGGAATCAATGCGACGGCACCGGCCCTGCTCGTCACTTCCGGGGCAACGGAAGTGACGAGTGGGTCCGGTGCAGGTGCATTCTGGGAGAAGAAGACACGGAAGACGACGCAGAAGAGGATCGCGCCGGCTTCAGCTGCCCACAACAGAGATGGCAACGCAGTAGAAGACATTTTATAAGTAAGTATTTCTTCTTGCAGGTAAGGGCGAACCGGGACAGATCAGAGGCTAGCCATTGTGGAATGTACTAGCCCTGACTGTCCCGGGGGTATGTTCACTGAAAAAATGTTTCTGTGCCCGGAACTCCGCTTTAAGTTAAAAATAACTTTGCAATGCTTTGTATATCTATCTATCTATCTATCTATCTATCTACATATAGATAGACCTATATATATATATATATATATATATATATATATATATATATATATATATATATATTTTTTTTTTTTTTTTTTTTTTTCAAAGTAAGTCCAAACCATTCTTAATAACCCTAAAACCATATGCTCTGCCTATAAGCTGCATTTACAGGGAATTGTAAAAGGAGGATTAAACAATTGGGTGCAAGAGCTCCAAGAACATTTAATAAAGTTTTCTGCCAAAGACACTAGAAAACACATTTAGATATTTAATGATAGAACATTGCATGCCTAAATCTAAACTGATATAGTGGAAATTTGAGAGTCTTCGTACTCTTTGTGCCTTTAGTACAGATTATGAAAGCCTATGAATGGTCATCAGTGTGTAATATTAGATTGGTGGGGTGAATTTCTGCATTGTTTGTTGAGAAGTTTAACACTTCCATGTAACCCAAGACATCCACACAGAGCAGTTAATGTTATGAGCTTTGTAGCCGAGTACTTGGTAGCGTATGACATGGCTGCCTAACCACTTGCTTACTGGGCACTTACAGTATACCCCCTTCCTGCCCGGGCCAATTTTCAGCTTTCAGCGTTCTCACACTTTGAATGACAATTGCGCGGTCATGCAACACTGTACCCATATGACATTTTTTTTTACACACAAATAGAGCTCTTTTAGTGGTTTTTAATCACCACTGGTAAACAAACAAAAAAATTTTTGAAAAAACAAAACGTTTTTTATACAATTTTTCGAACATGTAATTTTTCTCCTTAACTGATGTGCACTGATGAGACTGCACTGATAGGCACTGATAGGATGCAGTGATGGACACTGAAAGGCTGCAATGATGGGCACTGATGAGGTGGCACTGATGAGGTGGCACTGATGAGGTGGCACTGATGAGGTGGCACTGATCAGAAGGCACTGATCAGAAGGCACTGATGAGGCTGCACTGATGGGTGGCACTGATAGGCAGCAGTGAAGGGCATTGATAGGTGGCACAGATAGGTACGGGAAGGCAGCACTGATAGATGGCACTGCTGAAACCGATGTCCCTGTAACAAAAGCAGTTTAACAGCTTTCTTCTTTTTTCCTCACATTGACAGCGTGGCCAAAGAAAAAGCCGATAACTGGCTTCTGTTTACTCCCGTGATCAGCTGCCATTGGCTAACGTGGTAAAGGGCTGCTGTGATTGGCCCTTTACCCGGATCTGTGATCAGCCACGTCCCAGCAGGGGGTGCGTGGGCAGCATGAGAACAGGAGTTGGTGCCAACTAGTTAAAGGTAAAGGGCAGGCATCAGCTGTCATTGGCCACTAAGCTGTCAATTACAAAGTTTGGCACACCCATCCATCCACCCTCCGTCCCTGTTGTCACTAAGGATGTCAACATGTTCTGTGGAGGAAGCCTACAACGGTATCCTTAAAGGTACATTGGAATCTGAGGTCTGAAATGTATGCACTGGGGTTGAACATATTTTGTGTGGGCACAAGTTACAGTATAACTAAAGGCATTCTAGTGGAGAGGGATTAGAACACTTGTCAGATTTTTTTTACTGCCTGTGTCCCTTTTAGGGGGGATTCATACTCTATTTGTCCTGTTTACTGTTATCATCAAAACTGAAATTAAAAGAAAATCCCAAATTTTGGGCTGTCACCAGAACAGGAATAGAGGGGAAATCTGCCAATGAGGACACTAATCCTGGTGACAACTAGGGATGCCCTCACTTTGGAAGGATTTTCTCTCACTTCTTGTTGTGGCTATGGGACAGGAAGTGAAGAAGAAATCTCCACAAAGGGACACAGATGGCCAAAAAAAAAGAAAATTGACAGGGGTTATATCCCTCCCTTACTCTATCCAAAACGAAAAAAAAAAAACAAGTTTTGCTTATAGTTCTACGCTAATGGGTTTTCTCACTCGTAGTTGTTAATATATATATGTTTAATACAGTATATATTATTTATTATGTTTAACTGGACGGTATCCAAAGCTTAAAACAAACTGAAGCCAGCCATGTGTTGAATTCTGAACAAATTTTCTTTCGAAAGTCGAAATTATGAATTTTCATTTGGATTTCAAACCATTAGTGGTCCACAGTATCAACTGATTTTTGTGCAGCCATCAAATTTAAGTGATCGGGCATGTTGGAAATTTTTTGAAAAATTAACAAATTTCTTATCAATGATGGGAGAGTCGTGTGAGAAATAAAATTCAAAAGAAATGCGCATGAGCTGTGACCGGGAAAGAAAATTCTGGCCACAAATGTTCTTTCTCTGTCGCTCATTGACAGACGTAGTCCTCTTTGATTAACATCAAATTGGGTTATGCTGCCCTCTACAGGAGTAGGACTAGGCAGAAAGAAAACGTTCTGGCTCCACCTTAGGGGCAGTCCCAGAGGGTATATCCTCTTCCTGTCTGCTACAGGAAATCAGTTCTGTCACAAAGCAGTGTCAGAGAATTTAACCCAACTCAACTCAATGATAGAGGGGCGGGTACTACGTCTGTCAATGAGCTAAGAGAAAGGGATTTTACGGTAAGATCTTACAAAAATCCATTTTTCTCTGTCGCTCATTGACAGACGTAGTCCTCTTTGATTGAATAAAGGGGAGTGTTTGGGTGGCAGTAAAAATGCAGCCCAAAGATACTACTTTACAAAGTGTAAAGTAGTATCTCACAGTGCCTTATGATGATATTAGGATTATTAGCATTAGGATAATCATTCACACAGCACACTAGGTGCTGCATGGCTCTGTCACAGTGTGCCACATGGCTACTGACTTTGTTATTGCTAAACTGTGTTATAGTCTATTATTCAGTACAGCCATAAAGTAACAAAGTTAGCACCCAAAAGCCAAGTGGCACACTGTGACAGAGCCATGCAGCACCTAGTGCGCTGTGTGAATGGTTAACCTAATGCTAAACATCATAAGGCACTTTGAGGACTCTACAGTACTTAAGACATTACAATATGCAATTCTAGTCCATACTCACTGTGTGCTGCCAGTGCCACACTACCCACAGCCATAGGGATTCGTTTTACATCTCCCGCTCCCTACCAGTCACCTCACGTAGTCCCGTCACCTGAGCAATGGAGTGCATGACAGTCAGATCACTCTGCTGCCAGAGAGCAACCGCCTAGAACTTCCTGGACATGTGGTGCAGCACTAATAATGCACATGCTCCTGAGACAGAAGAAAAAGTCCCTGCATTGCTCCCACCCCCTAGGCCCCTTTTTTAACCTGATGGGGCCAGAGAAAATGCTGATTTTACACCCCCTTAAGAAAGTAGGAGTGGGGGTGTAGTATAGTAGCAAGGGCTAGTCATTTTTTTTTTTATTTGGCAGAAATTAAATATAAAGCTTCCTGGGCCCTCCTGCTGCACTGATGGGCCCCGGGCAAGGTACAACAGGGTCGGTTGTACTGCCCTATCACCAGCCCTGGTTTTCACTATCTGTAAGCCATAATCATTAAAATAAAAAGAAAGAAATGCTGGAAATGTATCACTCTGTGTGTAACGCATCCATATAAAATATATGAGTTTCACTTTTTGAATTGAATTATTAAAATAAATGAACTTTTGATGATATTTTAATTTTATGAGATGCACCTGTATGGCCAGTATTAGATTACAACATGCTCTTATTCATTGGCACGCTGCTGGTACAGGATATATGACTACATTTGATGTCAGTTGGTGGCATGGCTGGCCCTTCTACCAATTTGTATTCTGACATTTAGCAGTATAACTGACTCATTTATTCTAAGAAAAATTGTGATTGTTTCTGAGATTCACACTGCAGACTAGAGCACATGTGCATTTTACAATTTCTTTTTTATTTTGCAGCAAAGTTGTATTTTAGAAAAAAGCAGGAATAGTGTATGAATCTCACACAATTCTTAAGCTGCCTATACACTAGTGGAACTTCATATATCATTTTTTATTTTTGAAATGTTTGTTTTTCTAATTATTGGTGGGGTCAAATCAACGGTTGCTTTCTCAAAAATTTGAAGGAGCAGGATTTTAATTTTTCTCGAACAAACTTCTTACAGTGTATGAGGTTAGTTCCGAAATAATAATATAATTTAGAAGTACTTTGACTATTTTCATTGTGAAGAATGTTCTGAGAATTTTCATACGAATATTTCTATGAACGTTCATTCAAAAACCAACTAGTGTATGGCCAGCATTATTCTAACATGTTCTGGTGTAAAGAGTTTGCTGTACCACAAGCACCCACTATAGTTACCACGTTAAACACCAAGCATTTATTCAACACCTTACATACAAATAAAATCTCCCAAAACATTAAGCCCTTGTGTAGCAGAAAACAACAACACCCTATTTCCACATGTACTCCAAACTCTTCTCCTTTACCATTCCATTTCCTTCCTAGCCCTTTCCCCATCCCCTCCTTTTTCTCTTTTTTGTGCCCTTAGGCCTACCCTATCTTTGCCACTACACCCATATGACTCTATACTTGCCCCTTCCCCATTCAGCATATTAACAAGTATTGTGTGCATCTTTTTTCTGGGAATTCCCTTGTGGCTTACAAGGAAGGTCCTCTATGGTGTCACTCATGCACAGATTTATTTATCTTTCTATGTATATTTGACCAACATAATAATATTATGTTAGAATGTGTATAATACCTGGATTTCTAGGTACCTTTTGACATATCAGCCTTGACAAACTTTTGTGACTATGTATACCATCCGCATTATTGTCTCTTATTACCCCTTCCAAAAGGCTTGTGGCCACCCCCATTCGCCATTTTCCTTTGTTCCCTAAAAAACATAAATAAAAAACATAAATAAATAAAAAGAAAAAAAGCACCCTATTACCCCTTGTTGTATAGTGCCTATACAGTGCACACAATCATTTTATCTTTAGCCTCTGTTCTTATACATGTAATAGCGGTGTGTTTGTTAAGAGCAGCATGTTTCTCCCAATCTAAAAATAATTAAATAATAATAATAAAGAGGTTCCTCAGTCCAACCATAAAACAATTAAAAAGTCAGCAGGAGTCAATGTAAGCATTTATATTAGGTATAAGCATTGGTATTAGGGACAAAGGTATGGGTAAATGTAACTATTAGTGTTAGAGGTAAAGGGAGGGGTCAATGTAAGCATTAGTATTAGGGATAAAGGGATGCGTCAATGTAACTTTAGCAAGGTTTCCAGGCCTGTGGCCTGATGTGGGTCTGCCATTAGTACCGGAATCCTCTCCAGCCCATGTGAGCTGAGTCCCTGGTTGTGACAACTGAAGCAATGACAACTTCGGCATCTTTGTTTGTGGTTTTTATTATAAGTTAAAGGGGATGGGAGAAGGGAATGAGTGGGATACTCCTTTAGGCTCGAACTAATTACAATTGGGACTTTGATCCTGAAAATGCCCATTGGCGCTTCCTTGACGCCAGCCGGCGCCAGCCAACACTCACTAACACTGAGTACACTCTGCAACTTGATAGAAGTGCTGAATCCTCGACTGAAAGTCCAGAAGATCCAGAACTGTGAAACTGTAGAACTCCTGACACTGTTATATTGTACAATTCACTGGATACTGTCCCCTGCTTTGGCCAGCTTGAGGTAGTATGAAGTAGAACTCTGCAAATCTGTACTTGCAACTGACACACTCTATACAATTCAGGGCCCAGATGCAGATGCCCCCTTGACTGTAACTCTTCAGGGTCCACTGACTATTTACCCTCTTTGCAGCTAGCGGACACTGGATCCCAGAGCCTTTTTTCTGGAGTGGTCCCTTCTAACTTCAGGCAGACCCCCAGGGGCAATCTGCAGTACTCACGACCTGTGTAGGCTTTCCTGGGACTGGACCCCTCTCGCTCTCCGCAGGCTTTCGGCACACCGGATCCCCTCAGCTCAACTCAGCTCGGGCAACACCCCCGAGATATCCTCTTCCTCAGACAGGAGGAAAGACAGCCGTACTCTCCCTCCTGGGACTCTGCTCCTGCCAAAGACACCGTGCCATGCACTTCCCCCCAAACTTATACCCACTCCCAGAATCCTTTGCAGCATAATCTGTCTTCTGGGGTAGTTACAAGCTGGGATGTGTCCCCTGATTGGGCTTCCCACACTGCCCTATGAGAATCCTCTCACAGGGACCAATGGGGATACTTCTCCCCTCAGGAGGCACATCTGGAAGCCCTGACACTCTAGCTAAATAAATCACAGCCCTGCTGTTAGGCAGACAAGGCCCACTATACATTTACCTAGCACCTACCTGTAGGGTGCTACATAACTATTAGTGTTAGGGGCAAAGGGATGGGTCAACATAAGTATTAGTGTTAGAGGTAAAGGGAGGGGTCAATGTAAGCATTCGTGTTACTGGTAAAGCAATGTCCCCGTTGCACCACTCTCCCCACTTCCTGGTCTCACAGGAGACACAGGCAGTACAGGAACCAAAGGCTCCTGCTGCTGTCAGTCACATTCCTGAGAGTAGTGAGAGGGGGCGGGGATTACCAGCTCTATGGAAGAACAAAGCTCGGATCTGAAGTGCACCCACATGGGTTCCCCCACACCACTGCATTTTCTGAGGGGCACCTGGAGGAGAAAAGGAGCAGACAGCAATGGTGGAAGACTGACAAAAGATAAGGGACCCCTCTGTGCAATATCATTGCACAGAGCAAGTAAGTACATCATCTTTTTTATTTTAATTAAAAAAGACATATTACTTTAAAAAGGTAACCAGCAATTTTTAAATATATTTTTTACATTATGTTTTGTGAAAGGGAACAGGTGTTCTATCCCAATATGGCTGCAAAAAGTGGAAATTTACTTTAAGAAGTTTATTTATACATTTTTGACCCAGAGTTCTGACCCATTTTTAATTAGATTCAACTGGAAAAATGTGTGAATCCTGGGTGAAAGCTGTGTGAATCTTGGGTTAAAAGTGTTTCATGCTTCCAAACAAAATGGTTTAGTCTTTGGTGATGCAAATGTTTTGTTTGTGTCCTTCGTCATGATAATCACCTCTTTAAAATACTTTGCTGTAATTAGGATTAGTTAAACTCTAAATATTTGCCTTTTTATAAAACAGCCATTGTCTTGAAGATCACCACTGTCTGCGCTGACAACAAATGAAATATTTTTACAATGTTGACAAATGTCCTGACATTGGGAGGGTAGGTTGCTTGTATAATTGGTTTGTGAAATGATCTTGGGTCTCTGGCTCCCTTTACTGCCAGGCGCTGTGTTTACTCACCCAGATGGCCCTTTAATGTGTGTCTGAACAAACGTGTTTTCTTTTTGCAGAACTATTGTTACTCTGTGATATTTTGAAACCATGGAAGGATATAAGCAAAGAAATCTCATCCTGCCATTGTATTTTAAACCGAGTTCTTCTCCACTTAGCACATCACACAAGAGGCCTCAAACATTCCTTTATTGGGATTCCTCTTTGTCCTAATTTCAGGTCAGAAGCAGAACTTGATTGGTCTAGTAACAAATCACCAGCCATTTACAGATTTCCTCATTTATTCAAATAATGGGCACCAGGCTGAGTGCAGTCCTAAATTCATGTAAACCACAAATAACATAATATAAGCTGTTCTACATACAGTTCATAAAATGTTACATTTATTATACTGTATATTGAAGTGGGCACTCGATCATAAACTTGCGATAAAATATAACTTTTATTTGCCACCAGGTTAAGAATCCATGAGTATAGCATCGCTAATGCGATTCAATGCTTGCTATAACTAAGGTCACTTTAGACTGAAATGCATAAGTGGTGCTACACTCATGGATTCTTATCCTAGTTGCAAATAAAAGTTATTATTTCACACAAGTTTTTGGTTGAGTGCCCACTTCAATATACACTATATTACAAGTATTGGGACACCTGCCTTTTCTCGCACATGAATTTTGATGGCATCCTAGTCTTAGTCCGTAGGGTTCAATACCCAAACTCGCTCTACAATGTCTTTATGGACCTTGCTTTGTGCACTGTTCCAAATCATTTGGTGGAGGCTGGATTATAGTGTGGGGTTGTTTTTCAGGTGTTGGGCTTGGTACCTTAGTTCCAGCGAAGGGAACTCCTAAGCCGTCAGAATACCAAGACATTTTGGAAAATGTCATGCTCCCAACTTTGTGGGAACAGTTTGGGGATGGCCCCTTCCTGTTCCAACATGACTGTGCACCAGTGCACAAAGCAGGTCCATAAAGACATGGATAATCGAGTCTGGGGTGGAGGAACTTGACTGGCCTGACCTCAACCCGATAGAACACCTTTGGGATGAATTAGAGTGGACACTGCGAGCCAGGCCTTCTTGTTCACATCGGTGCCTAACCTCCCAAATGCGCTTCTGGAAGAATGGTCACACATTCCCTTATGCCTCGTACACACGCAACGATTATCAGTCGACCGATCGGCCGTCTTTTGTCCAGAGTTGTGTTTTGTTGGTTGGAATGTGCCTAGACTGCACACAAATTTTCTCGGCCAACAAAAATCTACTTCAGAAGTGATGTCATGTGCTGGTTTACTTTCCGTGTGTTCTCTGAGCATGCCCAGTCTTGCTCATCAGATTTTTGTCTGCCGAAATCTGTACTGACTGATGGAAATCGGCCGCTGTGTTGACGGCCAACAAAAATTTTATAGCCTGCACACCAGATTTTATTCGGCCGAAAAGTCGGAGTCGGTTGTCGAAAGCATCATACTAACAAGCCGAAAATCGGCCGATCGGACGTTGGCTGAAAATTCCCGACCAATAATCGATGCGTGTGTACGAGGCATTAGACACACTCCTAAACCTTGTATACAGCCTTCCCAGAAGAGTTGAAGCGGTTATAGCTGCAAAGGGTGGGCCAACTCAATATTGAACTCAACGGACTAAGACTGGGATGCCATTAAAGTTCATGTGTGTGAAAAGGCAGGTGTCCCAATACCTTTGGTAATATAGTGTACGTATGGACTTATTGGGCTTGCAGGGGCCACAGCTGCAGCACCAACCTCCTTCACTGCCTGAATGGGATGCCTTGGGATGAGCATAGTTAGTCTATAAAATTATTGTTCATTTTAGGGGGGCGTGGTCTGGACATGGCCGGCTGAAGACGTCTTTTCGCTGAGCTCCGTGCCTTTCCTTCCCAGCCCGACGTAAAATCAGTCTTGGCACAGAGATATGCGGACGGCCAGAAAGAGGAGAGCTAAGGGGACCCCAGGCAGTGCGGGGACATCGAATAGGTCGCGTCCCTCGGGAGAGATCCAGCGTTTTTTCGCGGCCTCCCAGCCCTCTTCTCCTGCAGGCAATATGGCGGCGGTGGAGAGCCCTGGACCTTCTGGCGGGAACGCCATGGCGGCCTCTCCTGCATCCTCTACGGACACGGTGTTAACTACCCCGGCGGCATTCCACCCGTTAACGACCGGCATCACTCCGTCTGTGGGCATGGATGAGGAACTACGGAGTATTCTACGGTCCCTGCCTAGCACCCGGGATATTGAGACTATTGTCGGCCGCCTGGAGGCCGCGCACCGGCGTGAAGTACAGCAGGTGCGGAGCGAGGTAAAGCAGGTGACGGAAAGGGTGTCCTCCGGAGAGGCGGCGCTGACCGCTATGGATGCTCGCCTGCAGGCTGTGGAACGGTCCCAGGCAGCGTACAGAGACACTACCATGGCCATGCAACTCCACATGGAGGACATTGAGGACCGCAGTAGGAGGAACAACGTCCGCCTCAAAGGGATCCCTGAGGCTACAGGCCTGGAAGACTTGGCGGCCTCTGTCACGGCAATTCTTGGAACTCTTTTGGGTGACTCTCTCCCCGCTAACCTGGAGTTCGACCGGATCCACCGGGCTTTGGGTCCTCGGTCGCCGGACCCAGACCGCCCGAGGGACGTTGTGTGCCGCTTCCACCGTTACTCGCACAGGGAACTGGTGATCCGGAAGGCCTGGGAGGCACGCACTGTGGACTTTGATGGAGCGCAGATCCGGATCCTCCCGGACCTTTCCAGGGCCACGCTATACCGCAGGGCGCTGCTTCGCCCCGTCTTGGATTTGGCTCGCAGGGAGGGAGCCACCTACCGCTGGGGATACCCTCTGGCGTTGACTGTACGGAAGACGAACTCCTCATTTACACTGCGATCCCCCTCGGACTTGCCGGCCCTCTTCGCCTACCTGGGGACGCAGCCGGTACAGGTCCCGGACTGGTTAGTACTCCTCCCGCACCCCTCGGACCGTCGGGGCCGGAGCTCCACCGGAGGAGATGCGCCTCTTGCCCCTCGACCACAGCGCCAGCAGCGGCGACAGCGTTCGAGTGTATCTGAGGCTCCCAGGGAAGACTGAACAACACTATCTGAGGTACTGTGAGCCCTGTGGCTGATCGATCCCCCCGCTCCTTCCCCTGCCCCCTCCGTTCCCCCCACTTGATGACGGTGCCCGGACTGCCTGGGGTGCCCGCTGCCCTGCTGGCACCGTTGGCTGCCCCTCTTCCGTATGCCCCATGGACTGCCTGGCCCGAGCGCCTGCCCTGGCCCCCCCCGCCCCCTTGAGGCTCCCCTTGCCCTGGACTAACGGCATCTTTCGTGCCTAGGGACGCTCCGGTGACCGGCTCTTGCGGGGACTCTGGAGATTCCCGGTCCCAACGTTTGGACTACCCTGTTGCTGCCCGCTCCAGTCCACGTGTGTTTCCGGGATTTACAACTGGGGACCCCTGGAGGGGGGCTCCCGTGGGGCCCCGGGGCCCATCCGCCCACTCTTGCTGCTGACTTTGAGGAGTGGGAGGGGGGCGGCGGGTGGGGGAGCTGTATGTGGACTGGATTCCGGGTTCTGCCCGGCAGACTTATGCTAGGACACTCTGCTTGGGGTATATCGTGGTGGCTGGTGGGGGAGGGGGGGTTGGGAAATTTTGATTACGGATGGCTGATTGTGTGCGGTGTTGGGTGGGGGGGGGGATGGCGGGCATTGCCGGGAGCTGGTTTTATGTATTTCTGTGCTTTGCGGGGGGGAGGGGGGGGCTATGACTGCTGTTTCCCGGGGACTGCCAGGGACCTCTGATTGGTGGACTTGTGCCTTAATAGATGGTGGGGGGAGCCCCGGGTGGCCACACGGTGTGGGGTTTGCGGGGCGGTGCCGGGACGGGAATGGGAGTGTGACCCTGCTCACGGGGTGACCCTGTTCTCCTGGTGGTACTGTGTTGGCCTGCCCACTGGGCACTGAGGAGTGGCTGCCCGGGTTTCCCCCCACTGGGGGGTACTGCTACACATTGCACTTAGAGTTTAAGTTTATGTTTTTGCTACTGTTATTGATGTTTGTTGGCGTGGGGCGGCCAGTTGGGGCTCCTCCCGCTGTGGCCGTCTGCTGATGCCAGTGCGCCCTTGTTTTCTCTTTCCCTCCCGATTCCCTTGGCTCTCCTGCTATGTGGGGCATGACTGGGACCCTCCCTGCTGCCTCCTAGGTTGCTATACCGCCTCTGTCTCCTTGTTCGCGGGACCTTCCCTGGGCGTTGGGCTGGGTGGGGGCCGGAGACAGCGGCTCGAGCTGTGCCTGATCTACCCACATCCCCACGTAGGCCTGCGCTTGAGTACCCCTACGGGTCTCCAAGTGCCTGGTGGCTTAGCTGCCTTTAGATAGCGAGGAGTAGTGTATACCTCGTGCCTTTTCTCCTTTTGCTTCCATTTTCCTTTTTTTTTTCCACTCCTCATCTGTCACCCTCCCTGCTACCAAGTCTCCCTCCTTTCTAGACCCCCCATCCCTTCTTCCCACCCCGTTTCTTTGTTGTTGTGTTATCCCTCCCTTTCCTCTCGCCATGGACGAGCTCACGGTGGTCTCCCTTAATGCCAAGGGGCTTAATATCCCGGAGAAGCGCAAGGTTCTTCTTAACGACCTTCATCGCCGGCGGGCGGATGTCGCGTTTCTCCAGGAGACGCATTTTCGTTCAGACCGCCTCCAGAGACTGACTAATAGGTTCTACCCCTATTCCTATCATTCCACGCATGCTGCTGCCAAGTCACGGGGGGTGTCCATTCTAGTGGCTGCCAGGGTGCCTTGGACTTGCCAGGACTCCCTGATGGACCCCAACGGTCGCTTTGTGTTTCTGCGGGGTACTATCGGAGAGACCGTGGTGACGCTCGCGAGCATCTATGCTCCGAACGACGGCCAGGACGTATTCGTCGCCCGAGTCCTCAAGCGACTCGCCTCCTTTCAGATGGGACAGTTGATCTTGGGAGGCGACTTCAACGTCCCGTTGTCCCCGGCGTTGGATACTTCTTCCGGCAGCTCCTCGGTGACCCACGCTGCCCGAAAGCGGATTCTTCGTGCTTTTCACGAGGCACAACTTATTGACGTATGGAGAATGCAGCACAATGGGGAGCGGGACTATTCTTTTTTCTCGCCACCCCACAGACTGTATTCCAGAATAGACTACTTCCTGATTCCGCACGGGCAGCTTCACGCGGTGCTGAAATCTACGATTGACACGATGACCTTTTCTGACCATGCGCCGATTTCGCTTGTGTATAAACTCTCCGAGGGGACACGGGGTAGGACGCGATTCTGGCGGCTGAGCGACTCCCTTCTTAACAACGAAGACGTCCGGACGGACGTCCTGAAGGAGCTTAAGGAGTTTTTCTGCGCTAACACTGCGGAGGACTGCGATCGGGGGATCATCTGGGAGGCGCATAAAGCGGTCATTCGTGGGGTGTTTATGAAGCATGGGGCTCGGCTCAAGAAGCAGAGGTCTCAGCAATTACTGCGCCTCCTAGAGGCGATCCACAGGTTGGAAACTTCCCACAAAAAACACTTGGACAAAGCAGAGGAACAGGAGTTGTTCACGCTCCGCCGTCAAGTGCAGGACCTTATGTTTTCCAAGGCCAAAGCGGACCTTCAGAGGGCCCGCCATGCCTTTTACATGGAGGGGAATAAGTGCGGAAGACTGTTAGCGGCTTCGGTCAAGGCACAGAGGCTTGCGACTTATGTACCCCGTATCACGTCCCCCTCAGGGGGCACGGCTACGTTGCCCACACAGATTGCGGATGAATTCCGGAACTTCTATGCCTCCCTATACAACCTCCCGGAACACGGGGGAGCTCTGTCCGCTGAGGAGGACTACCTGGCCTCAGTGGACCTTCCGTCCCTGGGAGCTGAGGCTAGGGAAGAACTGGAGGCCCCCATTACCGTGCTGGAACTTCAGGCAGCGGTGGGGGCTCTACAGGCGGGGAAGGCCCCGGGTCCTGACGGCTTCACCCTGCCTTACTATTCCACTTATATGGATGTGCTTGGTCCACATTGGGTGGCTTGGCTCAATTCACTGGGCAGGGGGGAGTCTTCTTTCCCGCCGGACTCCCTTAGGGCTCATATCTCGGTTCTTCCCAAGGAGGGAAAAGACCCTTCCAGCTGCAGTAGCTACAGGCCTATCTCCCTACTTAATATAGACCTGAAGGTGTTCACAAAGATTTTGGCCAATCGCCTCAGCCGTCACATGCCGCATTTGGTCCATCTGGATCAGGTGGGCTTCATTCCCTCTCGGGAGGCGAGGGACAATACCTCTAAAGTCCTGAACCTTATCCACGTGGCCCGGTCAACGAACATACCCTGTGTACTACTCAACACAGATGCAGAGAAAGCATTTGACCGCGTCAGCTGGCGGTTCATGCTTTCCACGTTGAGGGCGATGGGCTTCGGGGACACGTTGATGGCCTGGATAGGACATATTTACTCCTGCCCATCGGCCCAGGTGAAGTGTAACGGAGTGCTCTCTAGCCCTTTTCTCATTTCTAATGGGACCCGGCAGGGGTGCCCCCTCTCCCCGCTGCTGTTCGCGCTCTCTCTGGAACCACTTCTGGGCAGGGTACGGGCCAATCCCGACATTTCGGGAATTAAGATAGGGGACTTGGAATGTAAGGTGTCGGCCTACGCCGACGACATGCTTTTTTCTATTACGAACCCGGCGGTTTCGGCACCCAACCTATTGCAGGAATTGGACCGATACGGTATGTGTTCCAACATGAAGGTGAACCTTCATAAGTCCGAGGCTCTGGGGGTGGGTGTCTCGGCCCCCCTCTTGGAGCACTTGTCCTCCGCGTTGCCCTTCAAGTGGACTCGGGGTGCCCTGACATACCTCGGGACTCAGATCTCCTCGGAGTTGTCCAAAATTTATGACCTGAACTTCCCTCCCCTCCTGACCCAAATTCGTGGCTTGCTGCAGACTTGGAATGCTGGTCTGCATTCCTGGTTTGGACGTTGCAACTTAATTAAGATGTCGATCCTCCCTAAGATCTTGTACCTGTTGCAGGCACTGCCTGTGCGGATCCCAGCTTCCTTTTTCACTCAAACCCACAGCCTTTTTGTGAAATTCATATGGGCTCACGGGAGGCCTAGGCTGTCTCGGGCCCAGTTGACGCTACCGAAGCATTCGGGAGGCCTGGCGCTTCCTGACGTGGCTAAATATCATACAGCGGTCCATCTTGGCCGGCTGATTGACTGGTGGAGACACGGTGAAGGCAAGTTATGGGTACAACTAGAACGGGGACAATCTGTCGCCTCTCTGGAGGGGCTGCCGTGGGTCAGGGGGGACCTGCCGCGAGGCCTCCGAGACCACCCCACGATAGGCGTTACGATTGCGACCACTCGTCGCGCTCTGTCCCACCCCTCCATTTCCGCGCAGACGTCCCCGCTTTGCCCGGTTCTGGGTAACCCGGAGTTCTCACCGGGACTGAGGGAGGCGGCGTTCCGGGGACTGATGTCCCGAGGCGTCTCCCGGGCTGCCCACTTCCTCAGGGGGTCTCGGTGGCCGACGTTAGAGGAATTGATGTCGGATAGTGGCCCCTACAAGTTGGGATTCTGGCACGCTGCCCAGGTACACCACTACCTTCGCTCTTTGCCGGACCCATCGTCTTTCTCCAGAGACCTCACTCCGTTTGAGGAGTACTGCGTGGGGAGCGGGAACCTGCCGGGCACATTGTCCAAATCCTACAGCCTACTGGTCTCTCCGGGGGAGGACTATGTCCTGCCTGGATTGGGCAAGTGGGAGCGGGATCTTCAATTACATCTCACTCCGGCGCAACGCTTAAAGGTTTACACCCTAGCTTTGAAGACTCCGACCTGTGCGAAACTGCAGGAGTTGAATTATAAAATCCTCACCCGGTGGTATAGGGTTCCTTCTCTCTTGGGCAAGTTCTTCCCCGGCACGTCGGACCTTTGCTGGCGGTGCCAGAGTGGAGTTGGCACGATACTCCATGTATTTTGGTCTTGTCCCCGATTACGTCCCTTCTGGCGAGACGTCCGGGCCCTTTTGGGGGAACTATCAGACCGGGAGATCCCGGACACCCCGGAGTTCTTCCTGCTCCAGGTTTCCTCTATGCCAATCTCGAAATGCAAAAAATCAATCATCCCTCATGTCTTGAGTGCCGCGAGGGCTTGCATCCCGCTGCTCTGGAAGACGACTAGAGTGCCGACTATTGGGGACTGCATGCGCAGGACGGAGGACATTAACAGAATGGAGGACCTCACCCTCACGAGACAGCATCGCAGGGAACGATATGATAAGATTTGGGGTTTCTGGAATGTCTTCGTGCTTTCCGACAAAGGCAAGTCTCTGATGTGCGGTTGATTATTACTACCCCGGGGGTGCCCGTGGGTCTGTCCATGCGGGGGATTCCCCCATCTGTTTCTCCCCCCCCCTCCTCTCCCATTCCTTTCATCCTCCCTCCTTGTGGTTTTTGTATGTCGCCCAATCTGGGGCTCTGCTTTCATTTCTCTTTTCCATTTCTGGGATAAAATTGAGGAACGACGGTCGGGAAAGGTTTTCCCCTTCTCTATAATCTAGCCCCTCCACATGCCCGTATAGGGGCCCGGTTATCCATGATTTCGTGTAGTGGTTTCTGCACCTTCCCCGACTCCGGGGTCGGCACGTTTGACCATACCGGGACCCTCATTGTTTTTCACTGAGATGTTATGGTTTGCATTTTCATTTTATGTTATATTTGATACGTATGTATGTACAGTGCGTGTCACTGATTGTTTTTCGCCTGTTGTTCCTTTTCTAAAATAAAATATTTGAAAAAAAAAAAAAAAAATTATTGTTCATTTTAATATATTTTTCTACATAAAAGATGGCAAATGCTTTCAGTGTGGGGAGGAGATAGTTGGAGTAACCTTATTGTGCTGGAGTCATCACCTAATTGGACACATTCCAAAAGTCTTTGGTAGAAATAAGGTTCAGCTCCCTAGGGGTTGCAATCCGAACTTTTGGGCTAAAAACTTTGCAGATTCACTGGCAGAAATAAGTGCAACCCAGCACAGAGCATGACCTTTGCGCCTTGTCAGCTGAGTAAAATGAACCAATAATCTGAAGGAATGTATTACCAAGTACCCTTGATAAGGGTGGGTTCACAGTAACCATACTTTGTGTGTTGTGGTTATTAGGGAGAGCTGACAATTCTGTATAGGAAAAGATACTGTGCCATATTGTGGACTGCAGTGGTGAGTGACATATGCTTTTGTATACCATGCACAACCTCCCAAGGCGTATTTTGTGGATGCAAAGATTGCACCCTACACCAATCAGCGATAACTTTATAACCGCTAACAGGTTAAGTGAATAACATTTACTATCTCTTTAAAATTACGCTTCTGAAAGTCAGTGGGATATATTAGGCATCAAGTAAGCATGTTGTCCCTGAAGTTAATGTGTTGAAAGCAGAAAAAATGGGTATTTCAATTTGTTGTATATGGAGCTTAATAAATGCAGACCGGTCAGGGTGCCCATGCTGACCCATGTCTACAGCCAAAGGCGCCTACAATGGACACATGAGCATCAGTAATGGACTAGGGAGCAATGGAAAAATGTGGCTTGGTCTGATGAATCACGTTTTCTTTTACGTCATGTAGATTACCTGGGGAAGAGATGGCACCAGGATGCGGTATAAGAAGGCAAGTTGGCATTGGCATTGCTTTGGGCAATGTTCTGCTGGGAAACCTTGGGTCCTGGCATTCATGTGGATGTTAGGTTTACACGTACCACCTACCTAAACATTGTTGCTGATCAAGTATACCCCTTCATGGTTTGAGCATCACAACAATGAGTTTGAGGTGTTGCCTAGGCCTTCAAATTCTCCAGATCTCATTCCAAATGAGCATCTGTGGGAAGTGCTGGAAAAACAAGTCAGATTCATGGAGGCACCACCTCACAACATACAGGACGTCTGATACCACTGACAGCTTGGCACCAGATAACACAGCATACCTTCAGAGCTCTATTGCTGTCCATACCTCGACGGGTCAGGACTGTTTTTGCGAAAAAAGAGGGACCTACTCAATAATAGGTGGGTGGTCATAAGGTTATGGATCAAGAGGCCCATGATCACTCTGGATGAACTGCAGAGATCTACAGCTGAGGTGGGAGACTCTGTCCATAGGACAACAATCAGTCGTATACTGCACAAATCTGGCCTTTATGGAAGAGTGGCAAGAAGACATTTCTTAAAGCTATCCATAAAAAGTGTCGTTTAATGTTTGCCACAAGCCACCTGGGAGACACACCAAACATGTGGAAGAAGGTGCTCTTGTCAGATGAAACCAAAATCAAACTTTTTGGCAACAATGCAAAACGTTATGTTTGGCGTAAAAGCAACACAGCTCATCACCCTGAACACACCATCCCCACTGTCAAACATGGTGGTGGCAGCATCATGGTTTGGGCCTGCTTTTCTTCAGCAGGGACAGGGAAGATGGTTAAAATTGATGGGAAGATGGATGGAGCCAAATACAGGACCATTCTGGAAGAAAACCTGATGGAGTCTGCAAAAGACCTGAGACTGGGACGGAGATTTGTCTTCCAACAAGACAATGATCCAAAACATAAAGCAAAATATACAATGGAATGGTTCACAAATAAACATATCCAGGTGTTAGGATGGCCAAGTCAAAGTCCAGACCTGAATCCAATCGAGAATCTGTGGAAAGAACTGAAAATTGCTGTTCACAAACGCTCTACATCCAACCTCACTGAGCTCGAGCTGTTTTGCAAGGAGGAATGGGCAAAAATTTCAGTCTCTCAATGTGCAAAACTGATAGAGACATACCCCAAGCAACTTACAGCTGTAATCGCAGCAAAAGGTGGGGCTTCAAAGTATTAACTTAAGGGGGCTGAATAATTTTGCACGCCCAATTTTTCAGTTTTTTTATTTGTTAAAAAAGTTTGAAATATCCAATAAATTTCGTTCCGCTTCATGATTGTGTCCCACTTGTTGATTCTTCACAAAAAATTACAGTTTTATATCTTTATGTTTGAAGCCTGAAATGTGGCAAAAGGTCGCAAAGTTCAAGGGGGCCGAATACTTTCGCAAGCCACTGTATGTTGTGACTATCTGACTAGTCTATGTGCATGGAAGACTTCTCTTCCAGGAATCTCTCAGAAAGGACATTCTTTTAGGTAAAATAGAACATATATGAAGCAGTAGTGAGAGAAGGGGGGTATTGCAGTGAAGAGCCTGCGGAAGACATGACCGTTGACTAGACAATGTGGAGGAGGCTGAAAATATAATTAAGTTTTAAACTCCAGGGAGCTACAGGAAACATTCAAGCTGTGTAAATAACTGACCACAGAACATAAGCGATTTCATTGTTTTTATATTTATATTTACTGAACACAAAAGTATTTCAATCATCAACGCATCACTCATTTGATGTAAGCCTTCTTTAGTTAATTGCACACTAACAGAGGTCTTGGTATAGGGAACAAACAATGGATATCAAAGATATGGTGGACAAAACATGATGCACTATTTTTGCAATAAATCTTAATTCCTAAAATAGAATTAAAAGTAAGGGTACATCTAACTAAAATATATGCCAATGAGTTTAATCACCAGCCAACGTGTTAAAGGGACCCACCAGTTAAAAAAATACTGACATTTATTTGAGTGTCCTATAAAAATGCTGTTGCGCTGTGTATAGAGTATGCTTCAGCCTTAACCAATCGTTTAGTAAATAGAACTTTTAACAAATTAAATCAGCAGTCCCATCCAACCGATCAAAAAATTAAGAAAATAAAAATACAATTACCACCACATGTGAACTATTTGTAGTAAGTCCATCAGTGCATTGTATCAACCAAAATGTCACCGGTGCATCCCTCCAATCACTTCAGATTTTACACCTGTATACTTCTTATGAACCAGAGCAATTTTTACATTTAGTCCCGGTTCACACTACCGCGACCTGTCAGCCTGACATGTTGCGGTCCATTCTGTGCTACGGGAACCGTTCTAATAGGAGCGACGCAAGTCGCTCCGACTTAGAAAATAGTTCCTGTACTACTTCGGGGCGACATCGGAGCGACTTGCATTGACTTCAATTATGTGAAGTCCGTGCAAGTCGCGCCAAAGTTGCGGTGCACGCGACTTCACAAGTTGCCTCCGAAGTCGTGCTGCGGTAGTGTGAACGGACACTTAGCCCTACTTATCCAAAGATAGCTTTGTCATTATTTATGATAACAAAGTAAGAAATATATATTGTGCAAATTTAATTCTAAGATGTCCATTTATTATAAGACAAAATTTTCTAGTACAAATCATGGCTAAGATATTTTCAAATCTCAATTTCCAAAAAGCAATCCTTGCTGGGCAATCTATGCACATTGCAAGGATTTTAACACTTTGTTGCAGATTTCTACCTTTTGTTGCTCTGAAGGAAAAGCTGTTTGTATCAATAGGCACAGTCAATGTGAATGGGAATGCCTTTGTCATTAATGTTCAGCTGATGCTCTTGCAGTGTTGAAAAATGAGAAAAGTTACAGGGTCTAAATCCTTTTAGACATGATTAGTCCTTTGGGAGTATCTCACCAAGAATTAAATGTTTGTTGCAGAGGATGCCTAAAATCTGACTTGTATCTTAGTGTAGACTTCTGGGGAAATCAGTAAGCCAATCTCAGGCCCCTTTCACACAGGCTTTCTGGTCTGCCTGTCAGCAGGCCTATGGAGCAGCGGATGTCAGCAGAGACCTCTCTGCTGACACCCACTTCTATCTGATCCGATCCTGTATGTGAAATCCAGATGGATGGAATCCCTATTTTCCTTCCGCCTAGAGAATCGGATAGAATTGGATGAAAACGGACAGACGGTCCGTTTTCATCCGATCTCACATAGAGGAGGGTTGGGATCTGACAGCTCCATCTCTGCAAAGTAAGCGGAGATGGAGCTGTCATCCGCTTGCTCAGCAGGGATCGGCAGATCGATCCCCACTGAGCAAAACGGAGTCTGTCGGTGTCGGGCACACCGCCCGTGTGAAAGGGGCTTCACAAAGCAGGAAATTACATTTTTGGGGGGCGTTCTGTACACCAACTCTGTATGGAAAGTCTCCAGGTTGCCATTTTGTATTGAATTTTAGGGACACTTACAGCAATGAAGACTGAAAAAGAAAGACCATTTTTCATAACATTCAATTGCAATATGACTTGTGTAGCAGTTGTATATACTATATTATTTTTTAGATTGGTATTTTTTTCCCACAAAATCGGAACTACCCTCTAAGTTTGCAGGAAACAAAACACATTAAAAGATGCAGTTTTACACAGCTTTACATTTACAAACTTTAGTTTAAAACATATACTGTATATTAAAAGAAATGATGGGACAAGCCTACGCTCCAGGGCTGTCTTTCCTGTATTGTGTAAGACTGACTTCTGTGCAAACAGCCTTGTATCTGGAAGGCAATGCCTGACAGTGCTGAAAGCTGATAACTTTCTCCTTTGTTTTTTTTTTTCTTTTTTTTTTTTTGTTTTCCCCATTGCAGTGATGCTCCCAATGATAAAACTGGCCAAACCAGTCTTCCAAATCACTGAACATTAGTCAGAGTGGCTTACTAAGTATTGTGTGTCCATACTGGATTTCAGCAGTCTGGAAACATCCTAACACCACCAGAATGATTATGCCATCCAAACTGACTGCAATTCTTTCTAACAAAGCTAGAGATAACGTAATTATGTAAGTAAAATTGGAAGGCACTGCTTCTGTTATCCACAGCGATGCAAAATGTCAGAGAATCCAGGACAGAGATTTGGGTGGTCAAATTTTGAAGATGATGACGCAAGTCTTGATAAAATCCTGGAACCAGATCCTGGATTTAATGCATTCCTCCTCCTCCTTCACTTTCTCCATTGTCTGTACGAATACATGACATAAAATCTGACTTTACCCTACCTTGTCTGACACACTGTGCGCATTTTATAATAAGCGTTCCAAGGAATCCACTCAAGATTGTGGGGAGATTAGTTTTACATCTAATAATGTATAGTGGATATATACAGTGCCTTGCGAAAGTATTCGGCCCCCTTGAACTTTGCAACCTTTTGCCACATTTCAGGCTTCAAACATAAAGATATAAAACTGTAATTTTTCGTGAAGAATCAACAAGTGGGACACAATCATGAAGTGGAACGAAATTTATTGGATATTTCAAACTTTGTTAACAAATAAAAAACTGAAAAATTGGGCATGCAAAATTATTCAGCCCCTTTACTTTCAGTGCAGCAAACTCTCTCCAGAAGTTCAGTGAGGATCTCTGAATGATCCAATGTTGACCTAAATAACTAATGATGATAAATAGAATCCACCTGTGTGTAATCAAGTCTCCGTATAAATGCACCTGCACTGTGATAGTCTCAGAGGTCCGTTTAAAGCGCAGAGAGCATCATGAAGAACAAGGAACACACCAGGCAGGTCCGAGATACTGTTGTGGAGAAGTTTAAAGCCAGATTTGGATACAAAAAGATTTCCCAAGCTTTAAACATCCCAAGGAGCACTGTGCAAGCGATAATATTGAAATGGAAGGAGTCTCAGACCACTGCAAATCTACGAAGACCTGGCCGTCCCTCTAAACTTTCAGCTCATACAAGGAGAAGACTGATCAGAGATGCAGCCAAGAGGCCCATGATCACTCTGGATGAACTGCAGAGATCTACAGCTGAGGTGGGAGACTCTGTCCATAGGACAACAATCAGTCGTATACTGCACAAATCTGGCCTTTATGGAAGAGTGGCAAGAAGAAAGCCATTTCTTAAAGAGATCCATAAAAAGTGTTGTTTAAAGTTTGCCACAAGCCACCTGGGAGACACACCAAACATGTGGAAGAAGGTGCTCTGGTCAAATGAAACCAAAATCGAACTTTTTGGCAACAATGCAAAACGTTATGTTTGGCGTAAAAGCAACACAGCTCATCACCCTGAACACACCATCCCCACTGTCAAACATGGTGGTGGCAGCATCATGGTTTGGGCCTGCTTTTCTTCAGCAGGGACAGGGAAAATGGTTAAAATGGATGGGAAGATGGATGGAGACAAATACAGGACCATTCTGGAAGAAAACCTGATGGAGTCTGCAAAAGACCTGAGACTGGGACAGAGATTTGTCTTCCAAGACAATGATCCAAAACATAAAGCAAAATCTACAATGGAATGGTTCACAAATAAACATATCCAGGTGTTAGAATGGCCAAGTCAAAGTCCAGACCTGAATCCAATCGAGAATCGGTGGAAAGAACTGAAAACTGCTGTTCACAAACTCTCGCTATCCAATCTCACTGAGCTCGAGCTGTTTTGCAAGGAGGAATGGGCAAAAATTTCAGTCTCTCGATGTGCAAAATTGATAGAGACGTACCCCAAGCGACTTACAGCTGTAATCGCAGCAAAAGGTGGCGCTACAAAGTATTAACTTAAGGGGGCTGAATAATTTTGCACGCCCAATTTTTCAGTTTTTTATTTGTTAAAAAAGTTTGAAATATCTAATAAATTTCGTTCCACTTTATGATTGTGTCCCACTTGTTGTTGATTTTTCACCAAAAATTACAGTTTTATATCTTTATGTTTGAAGCCTGAAATGTGACAAAAGGTTGCAAAGTTCAAGGGGGCTGAATACTTTCGCAAGGCACTGTATGTATGCATTTAATTTAATGTACAGGACATTTTTGTCAGGTAAATATGAAAGATTGCATATAAATATTTCATAATTACACGTGCAGGTTACAATGTGCAGCCTTTTTTTTTTTTTACACATTTGCAGGATAACCTTAAAGCCCCTTTCACACAAGCGGACCGTTCAGATCCGCCTGTCCGTTTTTCAGGCGGATCTGAACGGATGACCCATGCATCTCTATGGGGCATCGGATGTCAGCGGAGACATGTCCGCTGACATCCGATCCGTCAAATCCGGACGGATGGAAACCCTATTTTCCTGGTGGATCGGATCGGATGAGAACGGACAGACGGTCCGTTCTCATCCGATTCCCCCATAGAGAAGAATGGGGACCTGACAGCTCTGTCTCCGCACAAAGCGTGGAGACACAGCTGCCATCCGCCTGGTCAGAAAAACTGAGTCTGCCGACAGACTACCGTGTGTGAAAGGGGCCTTACTGCTTTGCTGAAAATAGCTCATCGTATACACAGCTGCATAAGTCTTCATGTTCTTTAGGGCTCCATATGGCAGTCCACTTAGAGGAAGTTTCAGTTGAGAACGATACTTCTGTGTTCCCTCTTTAGAAAGCTAGAATGCTTTGCAAAACCCACTTCATGGGTACATCAAGACTTACATATTTACATAAAAAAACAAAGATTTTAATTAAAAGAATGCAAATGGCATGAAACATCATTTTAAAAACCTGCACCCGAAGTCGATGGATGGGATCCCTGGACAGGTTAGTGTCCTTATATTAAAAGTCAGAAGTTACAGCATTTGTAGCTGCTGACTTTTAGTTTTTCTTCTTTTTTCAGATGAAACTCCGCTTTAAGCAATGGAAAAAAAAAATGGAAAAAAAAAAACCCAGTATAGTATACTGTATAGGGTTATAAATAATTACAATATACACTGCTCAAAAAAATGAAGGGAACACTTTAAAAACACATCAGATCTCAATTGAAGAAAATATCATGCTGGATATCTATACTTATTTGGCCGGGTTATGTGTTAGGAATGAAAGGATGCCAAAACGTTTGATGGAAATGAAAATGATCAAACTACAGAGAGCTGAATTCAAAGACATCCCAAAAATCAAAGTGAAAAAATGATGCAGCAGGCTGGTCCATTTTGCTGAAATCTAATTGCAGCAAATCATAATGGTACTCAGTAAGTTTGTATGGCTTCCATGTGCTTGTATGCATGCCTGACAACGTCGGGGCATGCTCCTAATGAGACGACAGATAGTGTCCTGGGGTATTTCCTCCCAGATTCGGACCAGGGCATCACTGAGCTCCTGGACAGACTGGGGTGCCACCTGGCGGCGTCAGATGGACCGAAACATAATGTCCCAGAAGTGTTCTATTGGATTTAGTGCAGATGAGCATGGGAGACATTTAATGGTATCAATTCCTTCATCCTCCAGGAACAGGCTGCATGCTATTGCCACATGAGGCCAGGCATTGTCATGCACCAAGAGGAACCCAGGAACCACTGCACCAGTGTAGGGTCTGATAATGGTTCTAAGGACTTCATCCCGATACCTAATAGTCAGGGTGCCATTGTCTAGCTTTTAGAGGTCTATGCGTCCCTCCATGGAAATGCCTCCCCAGACTATTACTGACCCACCACCAAACTGGTCATGCTGAACGATGTTACAGGCAGCATAACATTCTCCATGGCTTTTCCAGACCCTTTCAGGTCTTTCACATGTGCTCAGGGTGAACCTGCACTCATCTGTGAAAAGCACAGGGCGCCAGTGGCGGACCTCCTAATTCTGGTGTTTAATGGCAAATGCAAATCAAGCTTCTTGGTGCTGGGCAGTGAGCACAGGGCCTACTAAAGGACGTCGGGCCCTCAGGCAACCCTCATGAAGTCTGTTTCTGATTATTTGGTCAGAGACATTCACACCAGTGGCCTGCTGGAGGTCATTTTGTAGGGCTCTGGCAGTGCTCATCCTGTGCCTCCTTGCACAAAGAAACACATACCGGTCCTGATTATGGGTTAAAGACCTTCTACGGCCTTGTCCAGCTCTCCTAAAGTAGGTGCCTGTTTCCTTGAATCCAGGTATTGCCTCATGCTACCAGCAGGGCCGGACTGGCGTATCGGGATACCGGGATATATCCCGGTGGGCCGCCGGCCCTGGGGCCGCTTTGATAGGCCGCCCGCAGAGCGCCGCTTTAAGTTTGCCGGCCGCCCGCAGTGCCGCTTTAAGGATCCCATTGATGGGGCCGCTCGCCGCTGATTGGCCGCTCGCGCTCTCTGCCGATTGGCCGGCGCCCGCTGACGCTATGCAGCCAGGCTGCGTGCACTGCCCCGGCCCCCTCTGCGCTCCCGCTGTGAGCGGCATGACGTCACGGCGGGGCCGGGCGGCTGCGCCTGCGCGGTGGACGGCGGTGCTGGCGTGCTGCTGGCTCTGGCTGGAGGCTGGTGCATCTTTTCAACTTGAGTCTGGCGCCGACGATCCCTCCCCCCTCCTCCCAGTCTCCCACACTGCACGCACGCCGCACGTGATCGCAGCAGGTCAGAGGTCAGGTCAGCTCCAGTCCGGTTTGGCGGTTTGGCTGGCACACTGTCGAGTGTGTGTGCTGTGTGCTGTGTGGTGTGTGTGTCCCATCCAGTCGTCGTGCCTGGTGGTAAGTGCTGCCAATGAATGGGGGCAATGCTGTGCGCTCTGCAATGAATGGGGCAATGCTGTGCGCTCTGCAATGAATGGGGGCAATGCTGTGGCGCTCTGCAATGAATGGGGGCAATGCTGTGCGCTCTGCAATGAATGGGGAAAGGCTGTGGCGCTCTGCAATGAATGGGGGCAATGCTGTGGCGCTCTGCAATGAATGGGGGCAATGCTGTGCGCTCTGCAATGAATGGGGGCAATGCTGTGCGCTCTGCAATGAATGGGGGCAATGCTGTGTGCTCTGCAATGAATGGGGGCAATGCTGTGCGCTCTGCAATGAATGGGGGCAATGCTGTGCGCTCTGCAATGAATGGGGTAATGCTGTGCGCTCTGCAATGAATGGGGTAATGCTGTGCGCTCTGCAATGAATGGGGGCAATGCTGTGCTCTCTGCAATGAATGAGGGCAATGCTGTGCGCTCTGCAATGAATGGGGGCAATGCTGTGCGCTCTGCAATAAATGGGGGCAATGCTGTGCGCTCTGCAATGAATGGGGGCAATGCTGTGCGCTCTGCAATGAATTGGGTAATGCTGTGCGCTCTGCAATGAATGGGGGCAATGCTGTGCGCTCTGCAATGAATGAGGGCAATGCTGTGGCGCTCTGCAATGAATGGGGGCAATGCTGTGGCGCTCTGCAATGAATGGGGCAATGCTGTGCGCTCTGCAATGAATGGGGGCAATGCTGTGCGCTCTGCAATGAATGGGGGCAATGCTGTGCGCTCTGCAATGAATGGGGTAATGCTGTGCGCTCTGCAATGAATGGGGTAATGCTGTGCGCTCTGCAATGAATTGGAACAATAGGGGTTCTACATAAAGAGCTATTGTGGGGCAAAGTTTTAAATGTAGTCTAATCACCATAACAATAAAGGGTCTAATCTTGATGATTGCGCCACGTTTACAACTTTTTTGTGCTCTTTATATACAAGTCCTTTGTGTGCTTTTTATATCGGTCTTATCTATAAATAATGCTCTCATTAAATGTGCTTTAAAATGCATGATTTTACCTTTTTATGAACAAGAACTCAACGTTGTGCTGGTATGACGACGCAATGCTATGGGGCTGGTATGTAATTTTTTCCGGGGCTGGTATGTCATTTTTTCCAGGGCTGGTTTTCATACCCAGTCCGGCCCTGGCTACCAGTAGAGACACTGTCCTTAGCCAAATGCAAAACTAGTGAAAAACAGTCAGCAAAAGAGGAGTAGGGCAAAAAAATGTCAGTGGCCTCCACCTGAAAAACCATTCCTGTTTTGGAGGTTGTCTCATTGCTGTTCATCTAGTGCACCTGTTGTAAATTTCATTAACACCAAATCAGCAGAAACTGAATATTTATTTGACTTGATGCTATACTCTGATTCTTTTTCGACTGACAGCCTCTCGGAATGGAAAAATGGCAGTCCTTCGCACCAAAGATGACTTGCAGCATTTTGTTGAAACACTGGATCTCCCACTGACTGATTTCCCGGACTGGAGATTGAATAGCTCAATACCTTTACCACAACAGCCTGAGAGATGGCACCAGGGCCGGCCTTTGGGGTGTGCGAGCTGTGCGGCCGCACAGGGTGCCATCACAGCTCGCACATGATCAGGCCGCACAGCGGGAGGTAAGCGGCGACCGCAGCCTGGAGAGGGTAAACACAGGCCGCAGCCGCCGCTTACCTCCCGCCGTGCGGCTGTGCTGCTGTGTATGTGTCCTCTATAGCTGCAGTCTGAGCTGTGTATCACACACAGCTCAGCCACCCTCCGATCCACCGCCAATGACAGATCCCTCCTCTGCAGGGATGCCAGAGGAGAGATCATCAGCCCCTCCTCCTCCCGTCCCTTCTCCTCCTCCTCCCGCCCTTCTCCTCGTGGTGAGCCTCCATACTAAGGTAAGTAAGCTCTCTCTTGCATCAAATGTAGGGGGGGGCTCTGTGTGGGGGTGTCTCATGTAAGGGGGGGCTCTGTGTGGGGGGTCTCATGTAAGGGGGGCTCTGTGTGGGGGTCTCTCATGTAAGGGGGGTCTCTCATGTAAGGGGGACTCTGTGTGGGGGGTCTCATGGAAGGGGGGGCCTCTCATGTAAGGGGGGCTCTGTGTGGGGGATCTCATGTAAGGAAGGGCTCTGTGCGGGGGTCTCTCATGTAAGGGGGGGCTCTGTGTGTGGGGGTCTCTTATGTAAGGGGGGGCTTTGTGTGGGGGGTCTCTGATGTAAGAGGGGCTCTGTGTGGAGGGTCTCTGATGTAAGGGGGTTTTGTGTGGGGGAGATCTCTGACGTAAGGGGGACTTTGTGGGGGAGGGTCTCTGATGTAAAGGGGCTCTGTGAGGGTCTCTGATGTAAGGGGGCTCTGTGTGGGGGGTCTCTGATGTAAGGGGGCGCTGTGTTTGGGGTCTTTGATGTAAGGGGGCTCTGTGTGGGGGGGATCTCTGATGTAAGGGGGCCTCTGTGAGGGTCTCTGATGTAAGGGGGCTCCGTGGGGGGGGGGTCTCTGATGTAAGGGGGCTAAGTTATTAGTGATCATAGAAAAGAAAAGTCAAATGAAGTGCATAAAGCGCCACAAGATTAGCTCACACAGGGCGCCTGAACACCTAAGGGCCGCCCTGGATGGTGCCAGGCCTCTGTGGCTTCCCTTCCTTAAGTTTCCAAAAGAATCCTTAAATCTCTCCGACCTCTGGTATTTGCCTTATGGTCACAACTGTTGTTTAGGGTTCTTGATTAGCTACTGCCACTGTACTATCACTTTCTGTTTCAATATTTTAATTGAAATCTCAAGAGTCATAACAAGCCATGATTTGCCCACGCAGGGGCGACATCGAACAGGTATGTAAAGAAGCAGCATGTGAACGCGTAATAAGTAACATAACCATGAACCGTTACCAGGGCCATAGAGGACCAGGATAAAAATTAGGCAAATATCATAGACTATATTACTCCGTACCCTGAAGTACAGCAGTCTCCAACAAGACAGGTCAATATGCCCCTGGGATGTCCCCTCTGGCCCCCGTGGGGGTGTATCCTTGGTTCCCTCCCAGATAGGAATGGGGCTTTTTTGGGACTTGGGGCTCCAACGGGAAAGTTACCTGTGCTAAATTTGCCTCACAGGGCACTTTATTGCCACTGACCATCCTACAGTCATCTTTTGGAGTCATTGCATTTGCAGCCTGGAGATATCTCCGGATAGCAAACTTCCTCCACAAACTTCAACCCCCTCTGAGATCCCTAGATACTCTTACTGCCTTTGAATCTCTGTGTGTGAATATCCAAGACCCTAAACACTTGCTATCTCAAATGTACTGCTTAGTGCTGGGTTTACAGACCTCAGTGGTCCCGTACTACATTAGGGAATGGGAGAGGAAACTGGGTCAGGAGTTTACTCCCTCCAGGTTAAGAGAATATTTAAATTTACCCATTCCTCCTCTGTTAGCTCTTGAATCTAGGAGTCCTCATATAAATTCCCTTCTAGATGGTATAGGACCCCGTCCCGATTAGCACAAGTTTTTCCAATAGAGGATGCTAGGTGTTGCAGGGAATGTGGTCAGTGGGGCACATTTCTTTATCTTTGGTGGTCATGCCATAAGATTAGGACCTTTTGGAAGGTCATAACCTTGTAGATTAAAAAGACGACTTTGCAACCCGTAGAGTGTTCCCCATTACACTTTTTTTTCCAAAGGGCGCTGTCCTCCCTACGGCTATACAAAAAGTGTGTTACACCTCATTTGCGCAATGCTGCCAAATCCTTATTTCCCAGGTTTTGGAAACAATCCAACTGTCCCTCTCCTAAAGATTGGAAGAAGGATGTATATTCTACTATGGAGGCAAAACACTGGATATACACTACTAGTGACCAACACTGACCAGTACGACAAATTTAAGGACATTTGGTCAGATTGAATGTACTATTCCCTAGAGATATCCACACATTAATTGCTATACCCGTAAGATCTTTGCTACTTTGAGAGCCACCGTGCACTTTCCTCACCCTGCTTCCCACCCCCAGGCATGGGATTTCCATCCCCTCCCCCTTTCCCCCCTTCCCCCCTTTTTCTATTCTTTTTGTTGTTGTTGTTTCATGTCTCCTACTGGTTCCCTGCTGTTTTATACAACATGTGGTTTCTTAAGCACTGATATATTGCATGTATTTATTACACTTTGGGTCTATTCAATGTATGGACATTGATGCAATATATTTATTTATTTATTTAAATGAATATATTATATATATATATATATATATATATATATATATATATATATATATATATAGCTCAGGTCTATTTCCCCCTATTCTTCCATGCCCGTGGTGACGATGGCATTGGGACAGGTAGGCAGCAGATCTGCCTGTTTTTGTTACTAAGATTTCCATGTTTCACATGTTTGATTAAAGGCCTATGGGCTCTTTCACACGGTCCGCCTCCGCAGGCGGATCCGTGTTGCTCAGCGGGGATCGATCCGCGATCCCCGCTGAGCCGGGCGGATGACAGCTCCGTCTCCGCTTGCAGAGCGGAGAGGGAGTTGTCTCAGCACCCGCTGCCCTCTATGGGGGATCGGAGGAGAGCGGACCGCTTGTCCGCTCTCATCTGATCCCCTCCGATCCGATTACTGAACGGATGGAAAAATAGGGTTTCCATCCGTCCAGATTTCAGCACAGGATCGGATGCGGATGGCAGCGGGTGTCAGCGGAGGTGACCTCCGCTGACACCCGCTGCCCCATAGAGCTGCATGGAGGATCCGATCAGATCCGCCTAAAAAACTGATAGGCGGATCTGATCGGACCGCCCGTGTGAAAGAGCCCTATGTTAGCTTCACCCATATTCACCCATATTCTGTAACTATGATATTGAATGTTTATATTACTTCCTTTCTGTATCTGTCCTATTTTTTGGCTTGGAAATGAATAAAAATCTTGATTATAAAAAAAAAAATAAAAAAACTGAACATCTCCTCAAGCTGGAAGTTTTACACACAAGTAAAGGAGTCAAAGCTGTAACCTATTCCTTAGAAGATGATTCTACTTGAAGCTTCACTTTGACATAAGGCAATGGCTTTTGTTCACTTGGGAAATGATCACCAAGGCAATCAGATTGCACCTTGGATTTAAATTCATGAGGCATTTATTATGATAGATTATTGGCTTCATACTTTGAAAAGGGGTAAATAAAAACCTCCAAAGTTTGTAAATGCAGTATGTGCTGGATTGCTGGCTGCCACAAAATTGATGAAATATTTTATATGAAAGAAAAATCACAGTATAATCTACATAGCCCCTCCAGCAAATGTGAAATGCATAAAAACATGTTTATAACAATATCTGTGATCTCACCCCATTGTATATTTTTGCATTGAGTTATTATTTATAATGCGTGTTGTAAGCATACTCCCTCCTTTCTATCCAGTTAGCGTTGTACCTGAAGTTATATGAACTTTTAAAGGCAATGAGGGCAACATGAGACAAGGAAGTCTGCACAGGCTTTGGATATGCAACTATGGAAACTGATAAATACAGAATATGCAGGAAATACCGTATTTTCCGGCGTATAAGACGAATGGGCGTATAAGACGACCCCCCTATTACATGATCTACCGGTAATACCAGGGCCGGATTAAGAGCATCATGGGCTTGGTGCTGAGGATTTTGAAGGGCCTTAAGGGCCGTGCCTTGGCATGCACCCAGAGGAGGAAGGGTGCAGCCATGCATGCCTAATTCAACATGGGATGCTGTCTCTGAAGCCCATAAACACATCCATGCATCTGCAACTGTCCCTCCTTGTCCGGCCTTCGCGCTGTGTGGGGAGGTTCTGAGGGAGCTGCCTGGGGAAGCGAGCATAGAAGCCAGACTTCTGTGTTTACAAGTGACAGAAGAGCGGTAACAGTGAATATGGCCAACCCGGGGCCTATATAAAAGGTAGGGGCCTGGAGCTGCAGCTCCAATAGCCCCTACGTTAATCTGGCCCTGGGTAATACTTATACTTAGGTTACCTTGGAGATATTATACTCGGTGTATAAGACGACCTCCCATTTTTGGGGGATTTTTTTGAGGTTCAAAAGTAGTCTTATACGCCAGAAAATACAGTACAAGCATTACAAAAAGTATACAGTACTTGTAACTCTGGTATGGTAATTTCGATTTCCAGAGTTGGAATCGCTCACCTGCCTGTTTTTAGGACGGGGATAGTCAAGTGGTAAGTCCTTGGAGTGTCTAAGTCAGCCTTTCTTAACCTTTTTAACATGGGGGAATCTTTAAAGTAACATTCAAGCCTCCAGAAACCAAATCTACAGCCCATAGCACATTAGTATGGTGGTCAGGAAGAAGGATGCTTCTTACATTGGTGGTCAATGGGAAGAATGCCCTCCTTACAAATTCCTAAAGAGTTCCTTGGTTTCAGTGGTTACATATCTGAAAAAAAGAAATTGCTCTCTTCTCAAGAAACCCCTAGCAAACTCTGAAGAGACCCTGTCTGAGAGAGAGTCTGATTTAAGTATTGATAAATGCATAAAGTTCAAAGGGAAGCGGTAGCTACTAGAGGAAGAACATATTGAAGCTTTAACGTCTCTCCTGGATCCATGGCAGGATGCTAGGTATTTCCTTTGTTCTCTGGTGTACTATTCATATTGTCCTGTCTTGGTTTGATCTACTGGTTTCCTGAGTTTAATTTACAACATTGACCCCAACCTTTGGCCCCTGTACTGGGATCTGGCTTTGGATTTCTCACCATGCTATTGCCCCTAAAACTGGCCATATATTGATATTTTTTTTTGATCAGCCAGTGAGATGTTTGAAAAAACTTAATAGGTTTCCCCATCCACATAAGTGAGGTGGATGGGGGAATCCTCCCCTTTGTGCTATTGTATTCTGATGGTGGGACTTCTCCGCTTTCAGAATACACTGATAAGTGCTGCATCTGATTGGCCGCAAGTGGTGATCACATGAAAATATACCAACAGTCCCATTCGAGAGGAGGCTATCATTAGATCGACTCCTCCCAAACAAATGCAGCCATAGATGGTTGAAATTCGGCTAGTCCCATGCTGACCTGACTGAGTTTTGATCCATTAATGGCCACCTTAAGTTTTGTTTCTCCATCCCTTGAAGATTGTAGCTCCCTATCTCTCAACCAGCAGCTTTCTTATGTTCATAACAACTGTTCATAGAGTGTCTTTGTTTTTTTTTTTTGTTTTTCTGTGTGATATTTACTCATTCACTCATTTTTGGCAAAAAAAGTAGAGCACTTATTACAGAAAAAGAACCATTGTCCCTGTTCTTGCATGCAAGTGCATTTCTGTATCTCCCAAAACCCCTATTTTAAAAATCCTATACTTATATAAGGCATTCATTAAGCGTGACCTTTTTTTTCTTATTTGTAAAGTTGGTCTTAGATTTCAATGCCATGTTCATCTTGGTAACTGAATCTTCTAGGTTCCATACCTATGTGCATACTTGAGCGTTGTTTGAAATAAATACGTTATGAATGAACAAATCCCACAGTCATTCTAGCTGGATGTGTAGATGCACAGCGCATGTCATGTAGTCCCAGAGAGAGCACATTTCTGTCATGGTCTGGGGTCAGGCTCGAAGACCAGTAGTTATATCAGTAGGGGGACTCCCACTGACCTGCAGGATTGGTATACATGCAGGTCACCCTGGCAAATAATGCATGCTCACCTGAGGTGCGGAGTATAAGTACTAACCGGTTTTCACCAGAGCTCCTGATGGTGGAGATGGGTTTAGCTGTGTGTTAGTACCAGGTCACAGTGTCCAGTAGCAGATATAGCAGGTAAGGATAACACAGAAGCATAGTCAGTACACAAGCCAAAGGTCAGTAACAAGTAGTTGCAGGTTGGGATCAAACTGAAGTGTAGTTGAGGAACAAGACAAGGGCCAGTAACGAGTGGTAGCAAAGTTATGGATGGTAGAAGGAAAGACAAAAGTGAGATACTGGATAGAGAGAGCACAATAATCTGACAAACAGGAATTGCGGAGACATGGCTTAAATCAATAAGTTAATTGGAGGAGCAAAGAGTTTAAGGTTCAAGACAAACAAGGTTCAAGGCAGGATCAGCCAAGGAATTGTCCAGGGAAATGTCCAGCATCTCAGGTAGCTCAGTGGGAAGAGTCATTGCCAGTGATAAATAAAATGGCTAGCAGAGGTCCCAGGTTCAAGTCAGGGCATTGCAAAAGAAAGTCCTCTGATCTGCAGGTTCTGCTTCTTTGGAAGTTAGTTTGCCCTAAGGAAGAAACAAAACTGTGGAAGCTGAGCCCAAAACAAAAAAAGGCAGAGGGCAAAACAAAAAAAAATACTTACCAATATTGCTTGCCATCCCACAGCAGGAGAACGTTCCCTATTATGGATTTACCACACCTTTTTCTGCACTGTCTCTGCACATTCTGTGTACAGAATAACTCCAGATTGCCATATTGTATTGCATTTTCAGAAAATTACAGATAGAAAAGGAAAGGTAATTTTTAATAACATTTAATTACAAAATATGATTTGTGTTGCAATTGTATATGCTATAATACTTTTTCTTTATTTGCTATTTTTTCCCCCCACAAAAGTGGAGTTACCCTTTAGGTTTAGGTCCACTTTAATAATTCCTTCCAAGTCTGTCTTTCCACATGGCCAGAGCAAAACTGCCATGGAAGTAAGACAGAACAAGTGATGCTTAATAAGAAAAACCAGAACATAGCAACAAAATAACAATTGGTTGTTACCTCTCTAAGACAGGTCAGCAGGGTTGTTGTGGTTTGATGAAAATCGCCATGTTTTTACACTTTAGCAAGTAATCCTCAGTCAGTACCCCAAACCCTGGAGCTATTCCTAAATGATAACAAGCCCATCCATCATCATTTAGGAACATGTAGCATAAAGCAACAAGATTATGCCATTCCATTAGGTGCACTAATGGCCTCCTTACTTCAGTCCTGTGCACTCGAGTCCAGACAAGTACCTGGATCTATGTAATGATAATGAGAGAGTGAGGACCCCTCTAGATGTGCTTGGCTGAAGGAAGATTGTTGCACAGATTTAATCTGTATTAGCTGGGAGTCTTTTTAAAAAGAGATACACTTTTGTGTGAAACAGTACAACAGCATTCAACTCATTTTAGAAGCATTGAATAATTTATAAACCAATGCTTATGTTGACTAAAAAATGTATCCCAATATTTGAAGAATCATTGAAAAAACATTGACAGAAATATATAGAGTAAAAGTTAATCAATGTATCCCTGAAAAAAATATATAATTGTTTACAGTATATGACTTAATACAGGGTGAATGTAGAAACATACCTGGTGCTCTCTTAAAGCGGTTGTAAACCCTATAAAAAAAAAAACCTGCAAGACAAAGGCATAATGAGCTAGTATGCATCGCATACTAGCCCATTATGTTTAACTTACCTTAAAACGAAGCCCCGACACGGACCCCCGGACATCGATGCGGCGCTGCCATGATCCCTCGTCGTCTCTTCCGGGTTCGGCGGCTCCGGCGAGCTGATTGGCCGGAAGAGACGGCTCCAGCGCGCTGATTGGCCGGAGCCGCGATGACGTCACTCCCGCGCATGCGCGCGGGAGTGATTTTTCCGGCAAGCTCCCGGCAAGTTAATTGAAGGTCCCCCCGGACCTTCAGAGCGCATGCGCCGCTCGCGCGAGCGGCTGCATGCACTGTAAATATCTCCTAAACCGTGCCGGTTTAGGAGATATTATTTGTACCTACAGGTAAGCCTTATTATAGGCTTACCTGTAGGTAAAAGTGTCAAAAAGCGGGATACAACCGCTTTAACCGCTTTAACCACTTTCACCTCCTTCCTGCCCAGGCCAATTTTTAGCTTTTCGTGCTGTCACACTTTGAATGACAATTACACAGTCATGCTACACTTGTACCCATATGAAATTTTTATCATTTTCACACAAATAGAGCTTTCTTTTGGTGGTATTTAATCACCGCTGTGCTTTTATTTCTTACAAAAAAAATGAAAAAAGACAGAACATTTAGAAAAAAAAAAGTTTTTTTATTTTCTGTGAGTAAACTTTTAAAATAAGTAATGTTTCTCCTTCACTGATGTGCGCTGATGAGGCGGCACTGATAGGCTGCACTGATGGGCACTGATGAGGTGGCACTTATGGGCACTGATGGGGTGCCACTGATGAGGTGGCACTGATAGGTGGCACTGATAGGCGGCACTGATGAGCACTGATAGGCAGCACTGATGGGCACTGAAAGGCAGCACTGAGAGGTGGCACTGATGGGCACTGACGGGCAGCACTGATCAGCACTGACGGGCGGCACTGATGGACAGGCACTGATGGACAGATGAGCAGGCAACTGATGGGCAATGACTGGCAGCACTATGGGCATGGATGGTGGGCACTGATTTTTCACTTTTCTGTATAAGTGATGATCAGTGCCCTGATTACCTCTCCTAGTCTCCCCTTTGAGGAGGAGCCGCTGATCGACTCTCTTTGCCACACACTCTGACAGCGTGAGGAAAGGAGAGCCGATAAACGGCACTTCCTCATTTGCATGTGACTGGCTGTGATTGGACACAGCCGATCACATGGGTAAAGAGCCATGTCATTGGCTCTGTACCAAGATCGGGGTCGTGCCTTGTCCTAGCAACACGGTGCGGCCACGATCACGGCACTGCGCGCCTCCACGGGCATGCCAGAGAGGCAGTTCTGGTGTGCCATCATATGACGGTGTCCCAGATTGAGAGCTGCACCCCTCCGCCGTCATTTGACGGTGGGCAGGCAGTAAGTGGTTAAAAGAGAAATACAGGGTTTAAAAAAAAAAAAAAAAACTAATTTATATTTACCTAGGTGGCTACAGCAGCAATCCTATACTGTTAATTATCGGCTCTATGACCAAAAACCAAGCAATCACATGACTGCTGATTGCTCAGTTCTCAGTCTTCACTGGGCAGAGAATGGTGATTGTCAGTCACCGGCTCTCTGCTCTGCCCCTCCAGTGCTCACTGGAGCTCCATGCTGTGGAAGGGGCGGGAATGGCTGGCTCAGTCTCTCAGCGATGCCCTAAGTGGCTGTCCCAGCTGCCAGTCAGGCATTTGGGTGGATCCCGACCTTACTGTCAGGATCCCTGGAGAGCCAGGACCAGCTCTGTCACGTCACAAGAGAGAAAAAACACAGAAAAACGCAGGTAACTATACCTAGTGTGAATAGGCCCTTAAAGAAAGCAATACACAATAATCAAACAGCAGCCAAAGGGCTGGGGCCACCATTTGCTGAGTCTGGTTTAAAACCTGGCTTTTTATGACAGAGCTGCATTGTGAGCCTTTTGAGGATTCAAGCTAATGGAGGTCTGTGACTTCCTGCTTTTCTCATCTAGCTTTTGCCTAGCTTTTTTGTTAAATGTGAAAAATGCAACTGATCGTTGTGAAGAGTTCCATATGATTTAAAAGGATGCATTTTTCTTCTGCTTTTTTTTTTTTTTAAACTAAAAAACTGATCTGCGTGAAAGAGTCTCTTAAGCTGGCTGTATTTTTGTCAAGGGTGTCATCTGAATACCAAAGACATGAGGTTTTAAGGCCCGTACACACGTACCGATCGTCGGCATACAAACGTCGGTGGACGAAGGATCTGCCGATTGTACGCGTGTTAGTATGGTGCCTCCGACAGATGTCTGCGCACAATCCGCGGACAAAAGTCTTTCTTGCAAACATGAAAATATTTGTATGCCGACACCAGAACGGACGATTGTTCGCCTGTCAGTACACAATTCGGCCGACAGACCGCAGATTTGCAAGACTGGGCATGCTCAGAAAATAGAAAACACAGGGAAAGTTAACCATTACATGACATCACTTCTGCAGTCGGCGGACAAAATTCTTGTGCTGTCCTTGTGCTGTCTTTGCACTTTTCAGCAGACACCGACATCCCGGGGAGAAAAGAGGAACATTTGTAAGCCGACCATCGGTACGTGTGTACGGGGCTTTATTCTGACTGTTTTGTCACCAGCTTGCAAATTTCGAAGATGGGGGTACTGTGTTCAGTGTGCCTCCTCCAATTACTTCACACAGTTTGTCAGATCTCATTATAATTACATATACTATGGGGAAAATAATTATTTGATTCCCTGCAGATGTTGTAAGTTTGCCCACTTGCAAAGAAATGATCCGTCTATAATTTTTATCATACAGTAGGTGTATTTTAAATGATAGAGACCATATCACCAAAAAACCCAGAAAAAAAAACACATGTTATAAATTGAGTTGCAGTTCAGAGAGTAAAATAAGTATTTGATCCCCCAAAATATGACTTAGTACTTGGTGGAGAAACCCTTGGTGGCAAGCACAGAGGCAAGATTTTCCTTTTTTTTTTTTTTTTTTTTTTTTTTTTTGAGATGTTTCTTATAGTTGGTTACCAGGTTTGCACACATCTCAGGAGGGATTTTGGTCCACTCTTCTTTACAGATCTTCTCTAAATCCTTAGGGTTTCTTGGCTGTTGCTTGGCAACTTGACGTTTCAGCTCCCTCCATACTTTTTCTATAGGATTAAGGTCTTGAGACCTTAATGTGTTTCTTCTTGAGCCACTGCTTTGTTGCTTTGGTGGTATGTTTTGGGTCATTGTCATGCTGAAAGACCCATCCATGGCCCATCTTTAGTGTTCTGACTAAGGGAAGAAGGTTCTCATCCAAGATTTTACAATATATGGCCCCATCCATTGGCCCCTCAATGTGGCAAAGTCGGTCTGTACCTTTTGCAGAGAAACAGCCCCAAAGCTTAATGTTTCCACATCCGTGCTTGACTATAGGGATGGTGTTCTTAGGGTCATAGTCAGCATTTTTCTTCCTCCAAGCATGGCGAGTCCCCCTCCTCAAAAAGACACATGTACAGTCATGCCAATGCACATCTAAATGATTCAGAGAAGGATTCGGAGAAAGTGCTGTGGCCAGATGAGACCAAAATTGAGCTCTTTGGCATTAACTCGACTCGCCGTAGTTGACTCGCCAGAACACTGAAGATGGGTCGTAGATGGGTCTTCCAGCATGACAATGACCCAAAACATATCGCCAAGGCAACAGTGGAGTGGCTCAAGAAGAAGGACATTAATGTCATGGAGTGGCCTAGTCAGTCTTCAGACCTTAACCCTATAGGAAATTTATGGGGAAGCTGAAACATCGAGTTGCCAAGAAACTTTAAGGATTTAGAGAAGATCTATAAAGAAGAGTGGACCAAAATCCCTCCTAAATATGTGCAAACTTGGTCACCAACTACAAGAATCATCTTACCTCTGTGCTTGCCAACATGGGTTTCTCCACCAAGTACTAAGTCATGTTTTGCTTGGGGATGAAATACTTATTTTACTCACTGAACTGCAACTTAATTTATAATATTTGTTTTATTTGTTTTTTTCTGGATTTGTGGTTGATATTCTGGCTCTATCATTTAACCACTTCCCAACCGTCATATAGTAAAATTACGGACGCAAAGTGGTTGTCCCATCCCAGCTGGGCGTCATATGACATCCAGCAGGATAGGCTGTCACTCTGACTCACCGCATCTCCGATCCCGGTAAAGAGCCTATGACGTAAGTTCTTTACCATGTGATCAGCTGTGTCCAATCACAGCTGGTCACATAGTAAATAGGAAGTGCTGTCGATCGGCTTTCCTCATTTTGCGCCTGACAGGCGAAAGTAGAAGAGAGCTGATCGGTGGCTCTCCTGACAGGGGGGGGGGGTCTGTGCTGGTAATAAGAGCATTGATTACCAGTGCAGACCCTTGGGGGATGCCACTTGAGCCACCAGGGATTGCCCACCAATGGCCACCAGGGATGCCCACCCATGCCCCCAGGATGCCAATCAGTGCTCAGGGAGCCTGTTAGTGTCCTCTTCATCAGTGCTGCCCATCACTGCCATCTATCAGTGCCACCCACCAGTGCTCATCATTGCTATCTATCAGTGCTGCCCACCAGTGCCCATCAGTGCCGCCTATCAGTTCTGCCTATCAGTGCCCAACAGTCCTGCCTATCAGTGCCCATCAATGCTGCATATCAGTGTTACCTATCAGTGCCACATATCAGTGCCCATCAGTGATGCATATCAGTGCCGCCTATCAGTGCCCATCAGTGCTGCATATTAGTGTCTCATCATCAGTGCCTCCTCATCAGTGCCTGCCAGTGCGGCCTCATCAGTGCTCGTCAGTGCAGGAAAAAACTTATTTATTTACAAAATTTTAATAGCATAAACAAAAAAACTTTTTTTTCAAACTTTTTGGTCTTTTTTTTATTTGTTTAGCAAAAAAAAAAAAGAAAAAACCTTGCAGTGATCAAATACTGCCAATATAAAGCTCTATTTGTGGAAAAAAATTACATTAATTTGGTTTAGGTACAGTGTTGCATGATCGCGCAATTGTTATTCAAATTGCAACAGTGCTAAAAGCTGAAAATTGGCCTGAGCAGGAAGGGGGTGTAACTGCCCTGTATGGAAGTGGTTAAAATATACCTATGATAAAAATGATAGACCCTTCATTTCTTTGTAGGTGGGCAAACTTACAAAATCTGCAGAGGATTAAATAATTATTTCCCCACTGTATCATTTCTTTTTTGTTTTGGATGGAAATAGGATAGAGTATCATGTGGGTCAGTTTTTTCCTGCCATCTGATGCCAGAACAGGAGGTGTGGGGAAATCATCCAAAGGGGGAACCTGGTGACAAACCTCTAAGAGGGAATGTCTCCTCACTGTTCCGCCTCTCCATCTTGCCCAATCAGAGAACACTCTGCATTTATGGAGAAAATGCAAAGTATTGTCCTTCTCTAAATGGCACTCATACATAGCGGGCAACCTCCTGTGTCCTGAATTCAGCAGGGTAGATGCTTGCCATTGGACCCAGAAGCTAGTGGAGATCACTGAAAACGTGGTCAATACAACTGTGATTTTCAGCTTCTAGAGCAGGGGGTCTCAAAACGTTTTAAACAAGGGGCAAGTTTACTGTCCTTCAGACTTTTGGTGGGCCAGACTGTGAGTAGAAAAGGTCCCAACATCTGTGGGGAAAAAACAATGCCTCATCTTTGTTATCAGTGGGAGGAATTATGCCCCATTATTGGTGTCATTGGGAGAAATTATGCCCCTTCATTAGTGTCAGTGGGGGGAATTATGCCTCATAGTTGGTAGCCGTTGGTATCATCTGGCCTCTGGGCTGCAGTTTGGAGACCACTGTTTGAGAGGGATCCCATGGGTATGGTATATTAATAATTACATTGGTCCAAACTGGACCAATGTAACTATGTAAATAATGCTATACCTAGAATTTTGTTTTATAATAAAAAGCATGCAGTTTTGCAATATGGATAACACTTAAAGAGTAACTGGACTTTTGTTGGGGAAAAAATATTCCCCTCTGGATGATCTCTACAAGGATTTTAGCAAACTTTGTTGCAGATTCCTACCTTTTGTTATTCTGAAGAAATCCCAGTTTGTTCCTCTGTGCTGAGTGGATCTAAGGGGAATGGTTTCATAAATCTCAATCAGCTGTGGCAGCTGCAGAGCACTAATGAGGAAATCAGCTGGGCCTGCATCCCTTTAGATGTGTTCCTATTGGGAGTATCTGACCAAAAATAAAATTTTTGTTCCAGGGGATCCCAGAAATCGGACTTGCATCTTAAGGGCCATACACACTATAAGATTTTCTGAAGACTTTTTCCTTTAGATTTACCTTTTCTATGTAGTGCAAGGGCCTGCCAGATTGCATACAAATTTAAAGTGTTTAGGTTTGACCTCATATTATATGGTTTTGTATGGAAGTCTAAAGGAAAAAGTCTTCAGAAAATCTTATAGTGTGTATGGCCCATTAGGCAGACTTCTGGGAAAATTGGTGAGCCAATCACACAAGTAGGAAATGATGTTTCCAGGTTGTGGTCAGTACACATTATATGTACAGAATAACTCCAGGTAGCCATATTGCATTTTCAGAAGAATACAACAGATGCAGATTGAAAAGGAAAGGTAATTTTTAATAACCTTCAATTACAATATGATTTGTGTCGCAATTGTATACGCTATATTGTTTTTTCTTTCTTTGCTATTTTTTTTCCCACAAAAGCGGAGTTACCCTGGAGTTTTTTAAGTATTCCCCACCTCGTGTATATATTAGAACATGCATTATATATATTAGAACATGCATCCATTAACAAAACCAACTGAAATACAAAAAGCAACAATCTACATATGTGAAAAATATCTACATGATCCCATTTTCATATATCCAAAGTGAGTTCCGGCCTCAAAAATATTTTTTAGCTAAAAATACCCCCGGGACAGTCAGGGCTAGTGCATTTAAGCAACGATAGCCTCTAAACTGTCCCCTTTTTCACTTACCTTTTAGAAGAAATACTTACCTTGAAAATGTCTTGTCCAGCGCTGCAATCTCAGGTGTAGGCAGCTGAAGCCGGAGCGTCCTCTTCGGTGACGTCGGAGTCCCAGAATGCCCTGCTCGTCACTTCCGGTGCAGGCGGATCATCCCTGCACAGCTTCTGGGCATGCCCAGAAGCTGTTCAGCAGGGAAAAGCGCCTGCACCAGAAGTAACGAGCGGGGCCATGCAGGCGCATTGACTCCTGAGAACGATGATGCTCAGCTCCCAGCAGTCAATGCAAGAAGGAAGTAACGGAGAGCCGCAGAGGGATGAAGTGGAAGGAAGTTAAGTATATTTTCTTCAAAAACAAGGTAAGTGAATCAAAAAAAAATTGTCATTATCCAATTCTTTTTCAGGTAATGTACAGCAAGCGGATGGGGCAAAGTTAATTTTGAGGCTGGAACTCCGCTTTAATTAAACACCCTCTAGCAATGTGACAAAATGACCCAATGCTCTGTAATCAGAAAATTGATTTTTACCTGATGTTGTAACACAGAACAGACTAGCAGTCTAGCAAACAGATCTGAATCAATTCCAACTTCAGCCAAAACTCAGGAAGTGCAAATAATTACATATGTTTGCTGCTGTCTGTTGGGGACAACTCATTGGGGAGATACTACCTTACTTTATGTCCATTTTACAGTCTGGGTAGCAAGGGACAAAAATGAAGAAAGTGGTTGTCACTGAGACAGGAAGACTCTGTGTTCTCACCAAAGATATTTTTCAGGACTTTCTTTACAGGTCAGAAGTGAGAGGAAATCTCCACAGCAGGGTCCAGACTACAAATATAACATGACAGAGGTTGGGCCTTAATAAAGAAAATTCAGGGGGGTGCATGGACAATATCGCTGATGGCTGATTTCCTTCTGCACCTCCTGTGAACAGACACACTATTAACGACAATATACCCTTTGCTTCAAAGGCTCCGTACAGCTTCATATCAGTGTCAGCATCTAGAGAACTTGGCAAGATAATACACACTAGGGTAAAAAACCAAACAAAAACCCAAAACAATTCGATATGCCCTGGTGTGCTCCCTGGCCAGGTGGTGCCTGGGGCCTTTACCCTGCCTCTTCACCAGGCTGAATCATGCCATCTGACAAAGAATATACCTCCATGAATGCTCATAATTGCAAATTGCCAGCAGAAGATTATCAACAGCTGCTAGAGAGGATACACTCAATGCTCCTAAAGGCTCTTCACACAACCTCCCCCAAAATATAACACCAGCTCACATGACTAGCCTTGCTATGACTAAAGGGGCATACACATGGGCCAAATATTGGGTGCCATTGGCCAATTTATTGAGAAACTAGCCAACATTTGGCCGTGTGTATGGCAGCCGGTCCGACAGAAGCTTTTCAGCAGGTTTCTATCAAAGGGGCATGACTGAAAAATGTTGAAGGTCAGCCAATGGCTGAGAGCACTGACCGGTGTGTTTTGGCGGGGGGCCGCCCTTCTGTCAGAACACAAAAGCTCAGCAGCGGAGAATGTTGTACTAATATCAGATTGTTAGTACAGCGGCTCCAACCTGAGCTGTCAGTTTTTTTTCGTTCAGCCCGCTGGGTTGAACAAAAAAAAAAAACTACTGATGTGTACCAGGCTTTAGGCTGTTTTTCCAGAACTATGTGAGCTTTTTTTGTAAGCTGTAATTTTACCGGTTGTGCTAATCAAAGCTGTGTTTCAGCAAGGACATATGTTGAATGTGTGCCTTTCTATCTTAGATCAAAATGGAAGTCCTCTACTCTACGGTCAAAGGCCGCAATTTCAAAGTAACTGCCCTTCAGCAAAAAAAGAAGTTTGAATGAGAGAAAAACCCCAAAGTAGTTGGGATTGGTATAGCGCTTGCTGTTAATATCCAGGGGTAAACAATCGCTTGTTAATAGCCCGGATAAAAATGTGTGAGGCAAATATAAATTAATTATGGATGTGATATAGGTAAATACAAATATAAACTGATTACAAAACTCAATAAATAACGTACTAAATTACACAAAGTTGTAGTGTAAAATCAATAAATAATCATTTATCAGGTGACAAAAAAATCAATCAATTACCATAAGTGCCTTAAAGTGCAAATGAGTGCCAAAAAAGTCCAAATAAAGTTCATATGTGACTTATGTGCATATAAATAACTTCAGTGCCAAAAGGGAAAAAATGCAAGTGCTTGTGCCGAATCCTCCAGTGGTCCAACTGCTGGTACTTTTAATGTGGCTTTAAGAAATAATGGGGGGTGCGCACTCACCAGAGGTTGTGGGTCTTAGTTGCCGTATGGCAAAAAGACCTTAAGAGCCTTGTGGCCTCCTAGGCCAGAGAGATGGCGACTGCTGGGCTTTGTAGTCCCCTTGTGGTCCGGGATCCCCTTCCTGGATAAACTGGATCCTCAGGGTCCGATTGGAGTAAAAAATAAATGCTCCCAATAGTGCAGTACCATTAAAATGCTTTAATAAGTGTCACTGATAATACAGTACAAAATGTTTTATAAAAATTTCAAGGATCGCGCCTGCTGTACTAGTGCCTGTGCGTGGAGATCGGTGACTACCGGCTTGCATTCCACCGGGCATACAGGGCGTGCAGCGTCCGTTCCACCTGACGCGCGTTTCGTCAGAGCGCGTGACGTCTTCAGAAAAAAGATGTTACTTACCTTCTGCCTGGAAGACTCAGAAAATCAAACTTGATGCTCTAATTTGCATATCCAAGGGCTCCTGAAAAGAATCTTGAACTTATGATCTACCGTAACAGTCTTTCAGGAGCTTGTGCCATCTTTTCCTCTCAAACACCTTGAGTTTGATCTAGTATATAGAGCCCTAACCAAAAGATCGCACCTCTGTGATAAAAATATGCAGCTACACTTTTACTAAACTTTCTTGACCTAAGGTGTGGATCAAGCACATTTTGCAACATAGTACTTACTATCTGTTGGTCATATATCTGGACCCTAACTCATTGTGCACATCCCATCAGAGACTGGTTTGCCCATTTATGCCCCCTAACTATAACCTCTAGATCCCTCCACCATCACTCATTGACCTGCATTTACCTACCTGAGATTAATTATCCCACATTTTCACTGTTGATGGTTGTTGAAGTTATTTACACCAATCAGCCATAACATTAGGCTCACCTATGGGTAAACTGAATAACATTGATTACCTTGTTACAATGGCATCTGAAAGTTGGTGGGCTATATTAGGCAGCAAGTAAACACAGTGTCTATTAATATGATGTGATGAAAGCAGAAAAAAATGGGAATCACAGTTTATTGTGTATGGGGCGGCGTAGCTGCAGGCCGATCAGAGTGCCCATACTGACCCGTGTCCACAGACAAAAGTTTCTACATCGGGCACATGAGCATCAGAACTGGACCACAGAGCAATGAAAGAAGGTGGCTTGGTCTGATAATTCACATTTTCTTTTAGTGAGTGTGCGTTGCTTATCTGGGGAAGAAATGACACCAGGATGCAATATGGACAAGACGGCAGAGGCAGTGTGATCCTTTGGGTAATGTTTTGCCGGGAACCCTTGGGTTCTGCTATTCATGTGGACGTTACTTTGACATGTACCACCAGCCTAAACATTGTTGCAGACCAAGTACACCCCTTCATGGAAAAGGTGTTGCTTGATGGTAGTGGCCACTTTTAGAAGAATAATGTGCCCTTCCACATCGCAAAAATAGTTCAAGAATGGTTTGAGGGACACAACAATGAGTCTGAAGTAGGGATGCACCAATACCACTTTTTTAACACCGATTGCGATTACCTATTGCCTAGGAAGAGTAGGTAGGGGGGTGGTTTGGAAAGGGGGTTTGTTAGGGAGTTGAGTGAGGCTGGGGTGAGGGCAGGGTAGGAGGGGGAGAATAGAGGGGTAAGTGAGGGCAGGGTAGTTCAGGGTGAGGTGAAATAGGGATTGTGGGGTGGGAGATCTGGGATGAAAAAGGCTGTGATTGCTGAGGGAAGAGGATGGGGATGGGAGTGTCATTGGGAGACATGGGGGCAGAGATTACACAGGATAGAAAGGAGGACACAACACAGGAAGGGCACAGTACAGGGCATTGTGAGGGCACAGCAAGGGAGTTAGGAGGACACAGTACATGGGGCTAGGAGGGCACAGAACTGGGGGGTAAGAGAGCACAGTACAGGGGGTTAGGAGGGCACAGTACAAGGGGTTAGGAGGGCATGGTAAGGGGGGTAAGAGAGCACAGTGCAGGGGTCACTGCTGCACTGGGAAGAGCTTTGTCCCCATCCCTGCATTGTATACAGCCTGAACACAGTCAGAGCTCCTGCTCCCAACACAGCACACACTGGAGCTGAAATCCAGTTCCCTTACAGCTACAATATGCACAGTGTATAGCTAGCTACTGGTTGCATTTCCGACCTGTGAAATTCCATGGTAGGAAAGACAACTTAGTACCAGTAGCTAGCTATACACTGTGTGCACATGGTAGCTGTAAGGGAATGGGATGGGGAGTAGGAGCTCTTAGTGCTGTCCTGAATACGTACTATGCTGGATAAGATAGAGTGGAGGGCTTCCCAGTACCCCCCTAGATCGGGACATGATCTTACCACTGCTGTGCTCAGTACTGGAGCGATGTCTACTGCCCCCAACCCCGCTGCCGGAGGGGAGGAGGAGGTGTCCCGCCCCCAGCTGACATCACTTCCGGCACTGTTATCGTCACTGATATCGGTATCGGTGTAATCCTAGTTTGAAGTGTTGACTTGACCTCAAAACTCTCCAGATCACAATCCACCATGCATCAGTAGGATATGCTGGAAAAACAAGTCCAATCCATGAATGCTTTACCTTGGAACTTACAGGACAGAATCTGCTACTGATGGCTTGGTGCCAAATACCACAGCATACCTTCAAAGACCTAGTGGCATCCATGCCATGACAGGACATGGCTGTTTTGGCAAAAGAGAGACTAGTCAAAATTAGGTGGGTGATAATAAAGGTATAGCTATTTAGTGTATATTTACATGGTCTACACATTACTGCACATTACTGATAATTCCTAATCTGTTTCCGAGAGGTTGTCACTGTGACCCTCCAAACATCTCTCTTTCCTGGCTTGAGCCTGTGTTTGGCCACCTGGAGGAAAGATTGCAGAATTGCCTTAAGCCGGCCATAGATGGAGCGTTTGATTCCCCCATCAACACAGTCAGTAGAGCCATTGTGTTCTTCTGGCAGGGGAAGCCGTCCCCACAGTGATCATTGCTAGCAGCTACAATAACCACTAGCAATAATCACATGTAAAATCCAACAGGCTGGTTGTACCCGAGTTGATCAATAGATCAACTTGGGTACATTTAGCCTGCCGATACATGGTTTCAGTTTCAGCTGGTTCCTGTTGAACCGGCCAAGATTCAAACCGTCTATGGTTGGCTTTAGATGCACTTTCATCCTGATGGTTACAGTTTATCTTTCACTGTATTGTTTTCACTCCATATATCCCCACTCCTTTTGTTCTCTGCACACTTTCTAATCCCATTTTACAGTCCCCAAGTCTCCCATTCCCCATCATACTGTAACTCTTTGGTACCCTACAAAGAACATAAGGCCATACCCTGAGTTACAGTGATATCTCCAGGTACCGAATTCCAGAGATCCTAGCTACTATTATTACTATTATTACTCAACATAAATGGCTTTAACTTCCCCAATAAAAGAGAAAAGGCCTTTTGCTTCTTTCACAGCTACCTCAGCACCCAAATACATATTTTTCTCTTCAAATAGTTCAGCGAATCCAAAAATTTTCCTTGCAAATGACAAAACAAAATACCTTGGTGTCCTTATAGGATTCTACCATTCAGAACGTTAATATTATTATTATTATTTAAAACGTTATTGCAGACCCAGCAGGATGCAGGGCCTATTGCAAGATAATGAAGTGGTTATTGGCTGTTACTACACCCTAGCAACGATCATATGCCCTTTGTAAACCACCTGGTTCAAGTCCTTGATACACACTAAAAGAGCACCCTGATCGTATGTGGTGATTGAGATTCTGCAACCATGCCCAGGCAAAATGGTTTTCCTCACAACTTCCACATCCAATTTCCGAACTTTACCAGAGGAAGACACCCTAGTAGATACCTTGGAAGAACTCCAATAACAACCAAGCCTGACAGGAGCCCACCTCCAGCTAGAACTGGATACACTTCTAATAGACATGGCTGAAAAACAACTTAGAAGAGTTAAACACGGGTTTGTTTATTTATTTTTTACAGGAAAAAGCACAGGTTTATAAAGGACACAAACAGGACTCTCTGTAATCAAATAGGTTTAGGATTATAGTCTTTGACTACAATCAATACGACTCAAAACAGGCAGAAAAGAACATACGAGTAACCCCGTAAACATGCTACAAGAATTCCAACATCACCTTTCCAAATTATACTCTACATTTTTTCCATTATGCAAGTGAATATAAAAATATTATATAAAAATATTGTCCTGTCCTAAAAAAGCCGAAAAATATGAAATCATTAAAGTTTGAGCTGTGCCAGCACTTTATTTTTATTTACTATTCTAAATCAAATAAACCAACCAAAAAAACATTATGTGCAGTGCTTACTAGTGTTGAAAACCTAATATATACTCAGCAAAACAATAAACAAATATTCACCTTAGTGAAAAACATACATCAGTGCCATTACACCGCCATAATAAATGAAAATTGTACATTTGATGATTGGACCCTGATATGCAAACATACATTTGTTGTTTCCTATAACTGGAAATGGAGAAAAACTACAAAGTCCTTACACGGTGGTATCCTGTACCTTCTAGAGTCACCAGTGCTGCCAATCAGTGCCCATCAGTGCTACCAATCATTGCCCATAAGTGCCTCCTCACAGGGCCGGTGCTTCCACTAGGCAAACTAGGCAGTCGCCTAGGGCGCATTGCCAACTAGGGGCGCAGCCAGGAGTCGGCACTCTCTCTCCATCATGAATTCTCCATCACGAATGATTATTGTGAGATGAGGCGAGGGGCGGAGGTGGGGGGAAAGAAGGGACAGCGGAAGATGCCAAGTGTCTTAGGCAGTGGTGGAACTACCAGGCCCTGGCTTTCCACCACTGTTGGAGGGGCCCCAAAAGGCAAGAAGGGAGCCCCCCAGAGTGCATCCTGCACGATGATCCTCTTCAGGTGGAGCTGAGCAGCAGGAAGTGACTCTCTGCACTGAGCTGGTGGGCAGCCGTTTATTTCTCTGGGTCGGTGTTAGGCAGGGAGCGGAGAAGAGCTGAACCTGAGCCAGAGCTCGGCACTGGAGGGCGGAACCTTTACTGGGGCAAAAGCGACGAGGCACCAGAATGGTCTGAGGAGGTTGGTGATGAAGGACGTGTGGAGCTCTCTAACTGCTGCTTTTCCCTCCACCAGGAGCCACCACGTTTAACAGGGGTTCGGGGTCACCAGGTGTGCCATGAGGAATAGGGGTCCCTGGGTGTGCCATGGGGGATTGGGGTCCCCAGGTGTGACACGGAGGAACATCAGGGTCCCCAGGTGTGACACGGAGGAACATCAGGGTCCCCAAATGTGACATGGAAAAACATCAGGATCAGACATAGAGGTACATCGGGGTCAGTGGGTATGACAGCATGACATGGAGTAATATTGGGGTCCTAGGGTGTGACATGGAAAAACATCAAAGTCCCTTGGTGTGACATGGAGGGACATGAGGGTCCCCGGGTGTGAAATGGAGGAATATGGGGGTCACTGGGTACGACAGTATAACATGGAGGAACCATCAGATCAGGGTCACATAGAGGAGTTTTTAACCCCTTCCCTTTTTTTTTTTTGGGGGGGGGGGCGCAAGTAGCTGGTCTTGCCTAGGGCATAAAATAGTCTAGCACCGGCCCTGCCTCCTCATCAGTGTCACCTATCAGTGCTGCCTACCAGTGCCCATCAGTGCTGCCTTCCAGTGACCATTAGTGCCACCTATTAGTGCCGCCTATCAGTGCCCATCAATGCCACCTCATCAGTGCCCATCAGTGCAGCCTATCAATGTCCATCACTGAAGCCTCAGCACACATCAGTGAATAAGAAAAATGACCTGTTTGCAAAATCTTAACAAACTAGCAAAAAACCCAGTGCTGATAAAATACCACTAAAAGAACACTATTGTTGGGGGAAAAAAATGATAAACATTTCATATAGGTACAGTGTTGCATGATCGTGCAATTGTCATTCAAAGTGTGAGAGCGTGAAAGCTGAAAATTGGCCTGGGCAGGAAGGGGATAAAAGTGCCCAGTAGGCAAGTGGTTAAGCAGACATGAAGCTCATTTTATTTGGTGAAATAAAATAATTGGATATTTTACTATAGCAGACAACTCTTGCCTATCCTTTGAACAACCACATCGGGCACTTCTGCCAATCAAACTACCTATGGGCCCTTTTTGTGCTGACTCTTTCTACTACTTCCTTTACCCACCTGAGAAACCCCTAAGAGCACGCAGGATGGAAATGCCCGAGGTATAGAAAGTGACCACACTGGTCCTGCATAGAGACAGGTTTTCTGCACACACGCACAAGGAAGGTCACATGTTCCCCCATAGTTGGGTGACTGCAGCGGCAACAGTTTGAGGTCCGTTTTGACCTTTTGTGGAAGCACTGCATTCTTATTCTTGAATTAACCTGCTACGTGTTAAGGGCTCTCTTGCCTCCCTTTCTTTTATATTTCAGTGGAAAATCTGAGCTTTACCAGAAACCCATGGCCAGCTCCTCAGGATCCTTTGGTCTACGATCTACCACCACACTCCAGACCTTACCTCCTGTGTTAGCGTGCCCACACTCTGGATGAAAGAGCACAGGGGGCACATTTGGACAACAACACTGTCAGTCAAATTTTGTTTTGTCCCCAGAAAAGTATTAGGGGAAATCTAGAGGGGACACTAGTTCTGGTGACTTGGGGGTCCCCAAGGGATTCCCTAATTTGCAGGGATTTCCTCTCACTTCCTGTTTGCCTATGGGACAGGAAGTGAAGGTAAATCTCTGCAATCTCCGAAATGGGACACAGATGGCAAAAATAAATCAGACAGGGGTTATAACTCTCCTTTATCTAAAATTGAAAAAAAAAGTTCTACTTTAGGTTTGTTGTTTGCGTGAGAGAGGAAAACAAGTCATATTGCCAAATTGGTGGTGTATTGAAAGGAAAGCCCAGTCCGCTTGATTTAACATGATATGGCTCTCAACAAGAGGATGATACATATATGCACCTAATTCCCAACTGAACTTTCAGTTTAAATCAGCTAAATACAGTCCAGGTGCATCAAAACCAAAGGTGTTCAATGTTTTACAGTTTGCTTTCTTAAATAAAGCAGCTACAGCCCACAGTAGAAAAGCCTGTTCCCTGTCAGCAGGCTGTAAAGATACAGTAGATTCACTGCTGACACGCCCTCTGCTTCTTCACAGCTAGCTATCTCTGATCAGTAGGGAGCATTAGCTTTGCAAAGCTGTAGAACTGACTCTGCAGAAGGTGTGTCAGATCTCTGCAGAGAGATCACTAGTTCAATACAGAGAGCAAGGGTCCCGTCCTTCCCTACAGCAGGGGTTGGCAGGACACAGGCTTTTCTACTCAGGCTGTGGCTAAAGAAACTTAAGGGCTGGTGCTTGATTTTATTTTGCACCCTGGGCAAGACTAACCCCCCCCCCACCCCCTTGTCGGGCCAAGCACCCTCCCCACTGTCTTCCTCTGCCTCCTCAGCTGTGCCTGCTTTATCCAGATCCTTCTCCCCACTGTCCTCCTCCTCAGCTGTGCCTGCCTCACCCGGATCCCCTCCCCACTGTCCTCCTCTGCCTCCTCAGCTGTGCCTACAATGTCCAGATCCCCCTCCCCACTGTCCTCCTCCGCCTCCTCAGCTGTGCCTACCACATCCAGACCCCCCTCCCCACTGTTCTGCCCTGCTTCCTCAGCTGTGCACACCTCATCCGGATCCACTCCCCACTGTCCTACTCCGCTTCCTCAGCTGTGCCCGCCTCATCCAGAACCCCCTCCCCACTGTCCTCTTTCACCTCCTCAGCTGTGCCTGCCTTATCAAGATCCCCCTCCCCACTGTCCTCCTCCACCTCCTCAGCTGTGCCCACCTCATCCGGATCCCTTCCCGACTGTCCACCTCTTCAGCTGTGCCTGCCTCATCCGGAACCCCCTCCCTGCTGTCCTCCTCTGCCTCCTCAGCTGGGCCCACCTCGTCCAGATCCCCTCCCCACTGTCCTTCTCCGCCTCCTCAGCTGTGCCTGCCTCATCTGGAACCCCCTCCCCACTGTCCTCCCCTGCCTCTTCAGTTGTGCCCACCTCTTCCGAACCCCCCCCCCCACTGTCCTCCACCACCTCCTCAGCTGTGCCCGCCTTGTCCGGATCCCCTCCTGACTGTCCTCCTCCGCCTCCTCAGCTGTGCCCGCCTCATCCAAAACCTGCTCCCCACTGTCCTCCTCCACCCCTTTTAGCTGTGGCCGCCTCATCCGGATCCCCTCCCCACTGTCCTCCACCACCTCCTCAGCTGTGCCCGCCTTGTCCGGATCCCCACCCCACTGTCCTTCTCCACCTCCTCAGCTGTGCCTGCCTCGTCTTGCTCCCCATGATCCCCTCCCCACTGTCCTCCGCCTCCCCAGCTGTGCCCACTGAACATTCTTCAGCCCCTCATGTTCCCTGGCCAGAATACAGGGGAAGTCAGCGGCCATGGCTGTAGTTCGCCCTAGGCATCTGCCTAGGCAGCAGTTCGCCCTAGGCATCTGCCTAGTTTGCCTAGCGGGAGCACCGGCCCTGCGCACACCTGTATGTATTATCAAATAGCTTTAAAATATTTTCTTGACAGGTTCTCTTTCAATGTAATTTAGACTGAAGAATAGTCAAGATAGCAAACTTAGTTAAAAATGTAGAAATGCTTTACCTTTAAAATAAAAGTAAGCCAGACATATTGTTTGTTTTGTTTTAATCCTCCTGTTATTGACTAAAACATCCAAACCACAAAAAAACGTGCCTGTCCAATCTTAGTTGGTATCGTGCTTGAAATCCCAAGAAGCAAATTGTGCGTCTCTTGTAACAGGCTGCAAGTAATAACGTATGGTTTCCTAGCGCTGAAAGTCAAAAGAAAACACTGCAAAATATTTCAGATGCTTATTCCATAAATCATTCTTGGCACATCTGATTTGCAATAAGAAAAAAAAAAGTGCATTGTTGAATTTCTGTCCAAGCCCCGAGGTCTAGAGCGAAGAAGTGAGTGTAGAACATTGAGTTTTCAGAGGCTGATTTAATTGATAAATGTGCTTTGCTGGAACAGGACACTGAGTATGCTCATACAGAAAAAATGACGCAGGTAGCAAATTCCTTAAGGAAAAAATGTATCTTTTGTTACTTGCTCATTATTTAGAATTTGGACTTTATTCCCCTATAATCCTGGTATTCATGGAATGAGGGATGTGTAAGTTGTGCATTTATAAATATTATACTACTATTTGCTAGGAGATCAAGTAAGAGAAGCTGGTTCAGACAGGACAAACGCATGATGAATCTTCTTTGTTATAATATGAATTCTCAGTCGCAAAATGCCAACCACAATAAACTAACTCACAAAAGAACTCTATAAAGTCCTATTAGGAATAGCAGAAAGTTTGTGAACACATTTTCATGTCTTGATTATGTGGCTTTAAAATGAGGATCTCTAATTTTGCTGGCCTATTTCTTGGATCTCAGTATAGACTTCAATGAGCAGCATGGGTTAGATGCAAAGCAGCATGCAGTTGCCACAAATGATTTAGGATTGATGTGAGATTATGCCACACTCTTTACTTGGTTTATATGTTACAGCATAGAAGTGTGACTTGAGACTGCAAATAGTGCCAACATCCTGGTCAAAGTATATATCCAAAGAAAAAACCTATAGTGGATGTATCGGACTTTTAAGACACCAACACAAACACATATGTGTAAAAAAAATTATTTTATTAGAACAATATTAAAACAAATAGACTCAGCCCTGGTTTAAAGGTGTATGCATCGTGGCTGATCTAAGGTCTGAAGGTGCATGGATTGTTACTCATCTGAGGTTTGAAGGTGCATGCATCAGGGCTGATCTGAGGTGTAAAGGTGCTGGAATTGGCGGTGATCTGAGGTGCAAAGGTGCAGAAATTGGGGCTGATCTGAAGTGTGAAGGTGCAGAAATGGGGCTTATCTGAGGTGTGAAAGTGCAGGAATTGGGGGTGATCTGAGGTGTGAAAGTGCAGGAATTGTGACTCATCTGAGGTCTGAAGGAGCATGCATCAGGGCTGATCTGAACTGTGAAGGTGCAGAAATTGGAGCTTATCTGAGGTGTGAAGGTGCAGAGATAGGGGCTGATCTGAGGTGTGAAGGTACATAAATTGGGGCTGCTCTGAGGTGTGAAAGTGCAGGAATTGTGACTCATCTGAGGTCTGAAGGTGCATGCATCAGTGGTGATCTGAAGTGTGAAGGTGCAGAAATGGGGCTTATCTGAGGTGTGAAGGTGCAAGAATTGGGGGTGATCTGAGGTGTGAAAGTGCAGGAATTGTGACTCGTCTGAGGTCTCAATGTGCATGCATTGCAACTCATCTGAGGTCTGAAGGTGCATGCATCAGTGGTGATCTGAAGTGTGAAGGTGCAGAAATGGGGCTTATCTGAGGTGTGAAGGTGCAAGAATTGGAGGTGATCTGAGGTGTGAAAGTGCAGGAATTGTGACTCGTCTGAGGTCTGAAGGAGCATGCATTGCAACTCATCTGAGGTCTGAAGGTGCATGCATCAGTGCTGATCTGAAGTGTGAAGGTGCAGAAATTGGGGCTTATCTGAAGTGTGAAGGTGCAGGAATTGGGGATGATCTGAGGTGTAAAAGTACAGGAATTGTGACTGATCTGAGGTGTGAAGGTACAAAAATTGGGGCTGCTCTGAGGTGTGAAGGTGCAGGAATCTGTGCTGACCTGTGATGTGAAGGTGCAGAAGTTGGGGCTGATCTGAGGTGTGAAGGCACGGGAATTGGGCCTGATCTGGGATGTGAAGATGAAGGAATTGATGCTGATCTGAGGTGTGAAGATGAAGGAATTTGGACTGACATGTGGTCTGATGGTGCAAAAATTAGGACTGATCTAAAGTCTGAAGGTGCAGGAATTGGAGCTGATCTGATGTCCAAAAGTATATGTATTGAGGCTATTATGAGTCCTGAAGGTGCAGGAATTGGGACTGATCTGAGGTCTAAAGGGGCAGGAATTAGGTAAGTATATTTTAATGGTAAATGTGAACATGTTTTTGGGTGCACCAGTCAATATAATAATTAACTAATTGGGTAAATTTCCCATTAGCACCACAATCATGAGTGCACAGATTGAAATCAAACCATACAACTACAACATGCTATTGTATAAAGGTATGCTATTGTATAACAGATATGCTTGTAAAACTTACACTCAATGTGGAAAATATTACGGACTTCTGTTTTAATACTTTAAAAAGAACTAGTGCTGACAGAAATATATGAGCTGACAATGCGGCAGGTGCATTCCAATGTAAAATATAAAATACAATATTGTAATAATTCAAAGTGGTTGACTAATCCTGGAGTGGCACAGACATAGACTAGAAATATTTTATTATAAGTGCTCCCCATGGGCTGTGGATGCCTTGGGACAACCAAATACCTATTTCCTGGTAATTAGTACCTCCACCATGGAAATTAGATGACCATTTCCCAATTCTGCTATGATGATCAAATGTCTATGAACTACCCACAGACACTGACACTGCTCGCCCTAACTTATTAGGCAAAGAGTGATGGGAAAAAAACTTACATTGAAATGGTTTAGTCAAATAAGCTTGGCCTGGAGGTGTCTATAGCATGTCTCCTCTTAGTCCTCTACCCTATTTCACAACTTAGCCTAAGGCACCTATTAGTATTTAGAGATGCCTTGGTAGATACAGATGATTAGAGTGGTTGGATGTTTGTATGGCTCCATCATCAGACTAGCCTCTTGTGTTTGTGGTCAGCATTAGATGGGAAATAACTGCTTGGGAGTCTTCTCCATGTGCTTCTCTGTGCATGCTGCTCCCTCCCTGCTGTATAAAGCAGGTAAACCTTCTTGCATGTCACATGTTTATTGTGCTTTTTGTTGTTTGTAATGATCGCAGACTCTAGGGGTTGAAAGTCGCAGTGGTGTTTTTTGTACAGGTGGAATTTGCACAGTAGCTCAAGTTTTAAACTGGCTGTAACCAACTTTATCGTGTTTCTGACATCAAACAAACATAGGTGGCATTTCAAAACAACTTAACCAGAGTCCCAGGGAAAAAAAACCCAAAAAGGGCTTCTTTTGATGGGCAACACTCATTACTGCCCCTCTGAAAAGCTATCCTAGGTTTGCTTTTCAGAGGAAGGTAGAGCAGTGACTGTCAGACATTCGGGAAATTATACTGCTGCCTCCTAAATGCTGTGATTTCTTTTTTTTTTTTGTACTGGAAGGGGAATTTTTAATGAGAATGCCATGCCACAACTACACCTGGCTTGCAGTTATGGTACAGCCTTATGAGTGGGTCGTGTTTTCCAGTTAAACCGCATCTCAATTGCCTATTTCTACTGCCCCTTGTCCACATCTGTAAAGGAGGCCTTACTTCAGCAGCAAAACCAAAAAGTTTCCCCCAAAAAACGGACTTTGAATGGCACTTTCAAAAAATTACATATATAGATACCAATGTTAATTAACTAGAAAAGTTTATTTCTACAATATTTAAAAATTGGTAAAAAACATATACATAGTAAAATAAATTTGGGTAGTTTGGTCACCGTTCTCTGGTCTAATGTAAACGTCTTCTGTTACTCAATGCGTTTCAGAGATGAAGCTCCTTCATCAGGGATACAGACAGGATCATATTTACTTTGTTAAAGAGCAGAGGACAAAACAACTATGCTGTAATATATTAAATTAAAAACACGCGTTGGTTCCTGGTCCTGCTTGGGTATTCAATATCAGATGCAGTGGAAGGGGGAAAGAACAGGTCCTAATGACCACTGGGGACCAGTTAATCTGTCCTGTAATATTGAAGTTAGGGGTTCTTTCCCCATTGGTGCATCAAGGATGGACCCCTAAGTGCAGAGGTATTAATATATCTCATCCTGGGTTTTCTCAATGGCTGGAAATAGCTGGTATCATAATGTCAAGGGACATCCTGCTTGGGGCTACCAGTCCTTGTATATGAGCTACTGGGCTTATAAGTAAATATGATCCTGTCTGAGCCCTGATGAAGGAGCTTCATCTCTGAAATGCGTCAGTAACAGAAGTTGTTTCATTAGACCGGAGAACAGTGACTAAACTACCCAAATGTATGTGGCATTTTGCTATTTATATGCTTTTTATCAATTTTTTAATATTGTAAACATAAACTTTTCTAGTTTTCAAACATTGGTATCTACAGTATATATGTAATTTTTTGAAAGTGCCATTCAAAGCTTCTTTTTTGGGGGAAACTATTTGGTTTTATAGCATGTAATTGGGATGTGGCACATACCAGCAGAATATGGTCATCCTCACTCTTATTTACCTTACTACAGCAATAACATATTTAGGCTTGAAGTATATCTAAAGAGCAAACTTTTTTCCCTTCATTTTAGGCCCCATGCATATAGGGCATTAGCCCAGCTCTCCTAAACGCCTTTCTTCCTGGGTTTGGCATAAAAAATGCTTGATGCGTGTAAACATGTCTAGGCGCGCCAAGTGCTTGGACGTTAATTAATTTTCATTGCTGCAATGTTCACCTCTATTCCAGCACTGTTTCCTCAATCTAACCACGTCTACTTCCAGCGCTACTCCACTTCCTGTGAGCCATGGCTGCCATGGACAAACCTCCTAGGTTTGTTACAGGAGCCTGGAGTCACAGTACAGCACTCTACAGAGCAGTGCTGATGTCATGTTGTCAGCAATACTCTCTTTAGTAGACATGAGCCTAACACCCCCCTGTTTGGTTCACAGCAGAACTCCCGAACAGGGGAAATGTTCTAACATGGATGCTGAACCCCATTGAAATCTATGGGAACTAAACAGGAAAAATCAAAAGTGCCCATTTTAAAGGCTGATATGTAAGTAATTGTCCATAAAAGGGGTATGGGGGTCTGGGTACTGCCCTGGGGGACACGAATCAATATATTTTTTTTTTTAAACAATCGTTTTTTCAGGAGCAGTGAAAAAACAGTGCCTGTAAAGTGGCGCATCTGTAGCATGCATAAAATGTTGTGCAGCAAAAATTACATTTCTAAAGAAAAAAAAAAGTCAAATCCCATTTAAAATGACTTGCAGTTGCAACTGCCGGCACCCGGCTATTGAGAAAATAAAAGTAAAAAACCCCTTGGGGTCCCCTCCCCAGTCCATACCAGGCCCTTCGGGACTGGTATGGATTTGGAGGGGAATCCCACACCAAAATTTAAAAAAACGACGTGGGGTCCACCCTAGAATCCATAGCAGACCCTTATCTAAGCATGCAGCCTGGCAGGTCAGGAAGGGGGGGGGTGTCCCCCATGAACCATACCAGGCCACATGCCCTCAACATGGAGGGGGTGCTCTGCCCCCCCACCCCAAAGCACCTTGTCCCAATGTTGATGGGGACAAGGTTCTCATCCCCATAACCATGGCCGGTGGTTGTGGGGGTCTGCAGGTGGGGGGCTTATCGGAATCTGGAAGCCTCCTTTAACAAGGGGGCCCCCAGATCCCACCCCCTTATGTAAATAAGTATTGGGTACATAGTACTCCTACCCATTGACAAAAAAAAGTGTCAAAGAGTAATAAACACAAGAGACAAGTTTTTGACAATTCCTTTATTAAAAAAAATAGTGTCCCTTGATGTAAATCCAGCATCAATGACGGTGCCCCCTAACCTGAAAAATAAAATATTTTTAAAATGCTCCTGCCTCCTGGGAGGCTTCCCACTGAATGCCTGCTCTGTGCTTTACATTTCTTATATAGGTAATGGGTGGGGCCACCTTGCCATGTCCCAATAGGACTGCACCTTCTGATGTTATGGACTGGTGCATGCTGGGAATGTGATGTCAGAAGGGGGCAGTGCCACCAGGTGATGTGGCCCAGTGGCCCAGCCTCTTACCTTTATAAGAAATGTCAAAGTGTAGAGCAGGCATTCGGCGGGAGGCCATCCCAGGAGGCTGAGGGTTTTTTATTTCTTTTTTTTTCGGGTCGGTGGGTGGCGTGATTGACAATGGAGTTACATCTATTTTTTTATATTTTTTATTTTATAAGGGAATTATCAAAAAATTGTCTCTTTTGTTTATTACTTTTGACACTTTTTTGGTCAATGGGTAGGGTTAGTATGTTCCCGATACTTATTCGCATAGGTGGGCCAGGATCTGGGGGCCCCCTTGTTAAAGGGGGATTCAATATTCTGATAAGCCCACCAAACGTAGACCCCCACAACCACAGGCCAGGATTGTGGGGATAAGGCCCTTGCCCCCATCAACATGGGGACAAGGTGCTCTGGGGCAGGGGGGACAGAACCCCTCCTGCCCCAAAGCACCCACCCCCCCATGTTGAGGGCATATGGCCTGGTATGGTTCAGGAGAGAGGGGCGCTTACTCATCCTGCCAGGCTGCATGCCCAGATAAGGGTCTGGTATGGATTTTTGGAGGGGACCCCATGCCATTTTTTTAACATTTTGGCGTGGGGTTCCACTCCAAATTCATACCAGATCTGAAGGGCCTGGTATGGACTGGGGGGGGGGGGGGAGCCCACACTTTTTTTTCTTTATTTTTAAATAAACTTTAACTTTAACTTTTTTTATTGTTTACAGTAGCTGCCAACGGGGTAACCCTATGACAGCTGATGACTCATTTGTTGATAAGGACGCCGCTGCCGGTTTCCCGGCCCTGTCCCTTAACAACCAGCTTGCACTGTGCCCTGGTTTGGCAAAGCTTTGCCCAATTAGGGCACAGAATGCACTGTGTGGCGCTCAATGCATTGCAGGGTGTTTGTCGGGGTGAACATTCGTAAGTTTGGGTGTTTGGAGAACGGCCGAACAGGCAAATGGTAGGCCTGAACTCGTGCTTGGGCCAAACCGCTCGCCCATCCCTACTCTTTAGTATTCAAAACTGCACACTGCTGCCAAGCAGAGAAGAAAAAGAAGACCCCAGAACATCTCAGGACAGGTTAGAAGCCTGTTTTTTTTTTTCTCTTTTAATGGAGATCTGCTTTAATTAGACCAGCACAAACAGCACTCTCATACTTTGTAGGGGTGTGATTAACTAAGCTGTAACTGATATTTATACTGATGTTTATATGAGCTTTGATGACTCAGAAATTGGATTCAGGTTACAATTAATTGTATGTTGCTTTGCTAAATTGTGGTCAGCGAGTAGTAAAAAGTGTCACAGCCATTTCTTGCCTAACATTATATGCCTTGGAGTTTTATTTTTCCAATTTTTTGGGGTGAATGTTTTGGGTGACCCTAAATAGGAAACCGAAAAACACTGCGCCAATTTTACGGGGGACAAATGGTCTCCAAGGGGGGTTTAACAAGTTTTACTAACTTCTTCTGAGACTTCTTGAAATAAAAAAAAATAAATAAAACCCCAACAAAAAAACCCCGAAAATAAATGCCCATGTATATGCCACAGATTGGGGAAACTAAAACAAAATAATGACAGTCCAAATCCATGTCTATTCCACCGACTGGCGACTTTAGTCACAAAGATCCAAATATTCCTTATAACAATTAACTTTTCCCAAAGTGTACCACACTACACCAAGAAGTGACCTTCCACCTATAGGACCAGCCCTCACCAAAGGTATTTGACCTCCAAGCAATAGATAGGTCAAATATCATCACATCTGTCTGATCCTTGGATACAGTGTGGCCAAGATGTATATTCCCATCACTGGATGATCATATATACAGAAGAAGCATGTAAAGCTCAAACAGAACCGTGTTTTTTCATTTTTGATATAAAGACATTGCACACTTTTAAATGCCTATGCTGTTTTACAGTTGTTCTAAAGCCTAAATGTTTTTTTACCTTAAAGTGGTTGTAAACCCTCACATATACCCATTGAAGTGACTGTCCTCAGGTGATAAACAGAGATAAAACAAATCCTCCTATATAAGTTGTATCTGTTTTTCTGAAGCCATCTCCTCTCTACATCTGTTCAAAGTGCTGAATTATAAAGCTTGTCTGAGAGTTCACGGCTGATTGGGGGGGGGGGGGGGGGGGTACGGACACAACCCCTCCACATAACCTCAGCTCTGTCCCTGTGTGCTGTCAATCTGCTGGAGGTCCCTCCCCTGTCACCATTTTTCTCTTGGTGTCAGGAAAACCTTTCACAAGTGACTCATGCTGATAGCAGAGGAAGGAAGCAGCAGACAGAAATGGCACACACAAGTACACACAATAGAGGGATATGCTTTGGTCATGTTTCCTGTCTGAGGTTTACAACCGCTTTAAAGCTTTCCCTGCAGGAATACCAGGTAACAATATTGCTCCCTCACCCCCGTTATACTTTTCTGAGCCCTTACCTGATTGAGTGCTGTGCCTGTCTGTAGTGGTTCTCCCTGCTCTCACTGGCTTTGCTGAGACAGTGGAAGCTATTGGCTTCCGCTCCTGTCAGTCAAATCCTATGATGAAGGAGCAGAGGTGGGGCTGAACCAATCCAATTTGGGATTAAGCCTGCAGGTGTGCCACAATAGGAAATGGCTTCCTATGGTGACACATCGAATAGAGGAGGAGCCAAGAGTGGGACTCAATAAGAGGAGGTTCGGGGCAGTTCTGTGTAATTCCAGAGAGCACAGAACAGGTATATCATGTTTTTTATATAAAAAAATAATTTTTTTTGACTTTACAATCACTTTAACTAGGCATTAGTGTAGTTATATTCCCTGTGCGGCTTGTTTGCCTTACCTTGTGATGATAGGCTCACATGTTGATGCAGCTTGCAGTGTCATGGCTGACTGATCCTGCTATGTCCATATATTGCTTCAGCTAGCTTGTCCCTGTGGGCCAAAGGGACAAGTCAAGACAATATACTGTTCTAGGTCATAGAGCATCCAATGCATACCTCATTACCTCCTCTGTGTTGCATCAACGTGAGAGAGCTAATATGATGAAACACATCATCTCCAAACTGCAAGTGAGCTCTTTGTGTGTCCGTGAATGCTTTGCCTGATTCTGTCTGTGTCAGATCTAAGTACTGTGCAGCTTTCACCTACAGGACACTAGACTGATGGTCCCAGGGATTGTTGGGTATATAGTTTCTTCACAGGAAGTGTCAGTTCTCAGACTACAGACAGAGGTCATTCATTAAAATGTGCAGTGCCATGCCAAATACCACAATGTGAAGATATACTCTACTAGGCCATCTGTGCAGGGCAACAAATGACACCATGGAACTACATGATCAACACACCAAGGTGCAGGTAGTGGGAAGGTTTACAATGCCTTGAAAATTGTAAAAGCAATAATCACTAAGGCCGGCCATAGATGGTTTGAATCAATTCGAACCATGTGTGGGCAGGCTGAATGATTGATTGATCAACGTAGGTATAACCAGCCTGCTGGATTCACTTGCGACTATCGCTAATACATGCTATAACCGCTAGCAATAAACACTGTCTTCTCCCGGCAGGGGTGGCTTCCCCTGCCAAGATAAAACAATGTCTAAGCAGTAGGAATTCCCCAGTCAGCACTGTCTGTGTTGATGGGGGAATCATGCAAATTTATTTCCTGAATTCCATGGTTGCAAGAAAGGAAATTCGCACCATCTATGGCCTGCTTTACTTACATTAAATGAGTGATGTCTTGATGAAGTCAGAATGATGGATTCTGACTTCATAGGAAAGGATTTGCTTTATATCATCACACGCTCCATTTGAGGTTGGTCCTGTTTAAGCTGCCACTCAGAGGTCATTCATTAACCTGTGCAGGGCCATGCCGAATACCACATGTTTCTACACAAACAGAAACTGCTAATAGTGGAAGATGTACATGCAGGGCAACAAATGACACCTTTGGACTACATGATCAACACATAACTTATTCAGGGGAAAAACACAAGGTGCAAGTAATTGGAATGTACAATACATTTAAAATTGTAGTTCTTTTGGTAATCATTAAAACTTACATTAAATGAGTGTTATATTGATGAAGTCAAAATGATGAAATGCGTAGGAAAGGATTTGCTTTACGTCATCACACTGTCCATTTGAGGTTGGTTCTGTTTGAGTTGTTGATATCACTCTTGTGCCAGGCATGGGTGTCCGCAGAACTTTTTTCAGGGGGGGGGCATCATTTTAAGGTTACCCATGCTCCGCCCCCATAGATCCGCCTTTAGAGTAGGCCAAGCCAGGGTCCCCATAGATCTCACTTTAGAGCAGGCCAGGCCAGGGTCCCCCATAAGACCCCCCTTTAGAGCAGACCAGTGTGCCCATAGACCCCTCTTTAGTCTTACCTTTTCACCTATATTCCCCGTGCTACCAGGTTTTCCTGCACCACCAGGTACTCCAGGCTCTTCCAGCATAGAATATATATATATATGTAGCCAATATGACCCCTTTAGAGCAGGCCAGGCCAGGGTCCCTCATAGATCCCCCTTTAGAGCAGGCCAGGGTCCCTCATAGATCCCCCTTCAGAGCAGGCCAGGCCAGGGTCCCTCATAGATCCCCCTTTAGAGCAGGCCAGGCCCGGTCCCCATAGACCCCCCTTTAGAGCAGGGTCCCTATAGATTCCCCTCTTACAGCAGGCCAGGAAATTTCCAGGGGGGGGGGGCAACTGACCCCCCCTTGCCCCCCCCCCCTTGCAGACGCCCATGGTGCCAGGCCAGTATTGGTGTATGGGAATATATATTTAAATGGACTCTATGTAAGATCATGATTGCATGTTTACACTGGTCCAGCTTGGCACAGTGTGGGTATATGTATGGTATGAGAATGTTATGTGCATGTCTGTTGAAAAATATACAGGACACACATTTTGGACAACCAATTGAAGTCTGGGGTTGCCTTAAAAGCTAAACCCCAAGTAAGATCGTAATTGCATACTTACATGATTCAATTATGTTATGATTCAATCTGGTTTATGATCATGATTTTTATGTATTTTTTATAGTATGTTGGGTTAATGTTAATTATTATATTGGGTACTGCTAGAGAAAGTGGTGTACTATTTGCATTTTGGTAGTTTGATTTTCTGTTATTTTTCAATCAATGTTATTTATTTTATGTTGTATTTTAACCACTTGCTGACCAGCCACTGCAGTTATAGGGCGGCAGGTTCCAGCGAATCGCGATACCTGTAGGGCGGTTCGGGGGTGCGATCCTGGGGGCGTGTGTGCCCATTCGCCAGTGGGGAAGAAGAATTACGGGGTCAGGCACCTGTGATCGCTCCCTGTGAAGAGAGAACGGCGGTCTGCTGTTGTAAAAACTCTCCCAGCTATCAACACAGAGCCCCTGTGTTCCTCTTATTTAGGATCACAGGTCTCTGTGTTGATTTCACAAGCACCCCCCCACAGTTAGAAAACACCCCCTAGGCTCACATTTAACCCTTTGGTCGCCCCTGGGTTAACCCCCTTCCTGCCAGTGTAATTATTACAGTAACACTGCATATTTTTAGCACTGATTACTGTAGTAATGTCACTGGTAACCCCAAAAGTGTCAAAAATATCAGTTAGGAGTCCGATCTGTCCGCCCCAATGTTGCAGTCCTGCTGATCTCCGCCATTACTAGTAAATAAATAAATAAATAAAAATTACATAAATCTTTCCCCTAGATTGTAGACACAATAACTTTTTGCCCAAACCAATCAAAATACGCTTATTGGGATATTTTTTTACCAAAAATATGTAGCAGAATATAAATTGGCCTAAAATTATGAAAAAATTTGATTTTAATTTTTTTTTTTGGGAATGTTATATAGCAAAAAGTGAAAACCATTGTTTTTTTTTTGTTCGTTTTTTTAGAATTGTCGCTCTTTTTTTGTTTATAGTGCAAAAAATCAGAGGTGATCAAATACCACCAAAAGAAAGCTCTATATGTGGGGGAAAAAAAGGAACTTCAATTATATTTGGGTACAGCGTTGCACGACCACGCAACTGTCTGGTAAAGTAACGAATGGCCGAATCGCAAAAAATGGCCTGGTCATTAAGGGGAAAAACTTCCGGTCCAGAAGTGGTTATAGAGGTTGTAAACCCTCCTCTGTAACTTGTACCTATAGGGACTGTAAATATCTCCTAACCTTGCACCGTTTAGGAGATTTTTCCTTTTCATGCAGCCGATGACATCATTGGCGCATGCGCTCTGAAGGAACGGCCACCTGTGCTGTTCCTTTGGAGCCCTGTGCCGTGAATGGCGGCTCCAGCACACATGCACGGGGGTGATGTCATCGCTTTCGGCCAATCAAAAGTCCGGAAGACGCGAACCAGGTAGCAGGACGGCCAAACATGTCAGCCCTGTCACTGCTGAGTGGGCGGTGCTGCGGGGGCTTCGTTCTAAGGTAAGTATTTCATAATGAGCTAGTATGCTGTGCATACTAGCTCATTATGCCTTTGTCTTACAGGATTTTTTTTTTTTTCATTTTTTTTTTTCATTTTTTTTTTTTGTAGAATTTACAGCCTCTTTAATAGTATGGTTGGTTTATTAGAGTGTAGTTTTTATTTCTTTTATTTAGTCTGAATTGCTGTTATTGGTCATTTTTATTGTGTCATTGTGTCTTGTTCTGTTCATTATTGTGATCTTGTGTTGTCTTTGTTGAATGTAACTGTATCATAATATCATATCATATATCATAATATATCATATATAATATATATATATATATCATATATAATCATAATATATCATATATAATATATATATATATATCATATATAATCATAATATATCATATATAATATATATATATATATATCATATATAATCATAATATATCATATATCATAATAATTTCCCTTTGGGATTAATAAAGTATTCTGAATGAGGATTCTGAATTAGTCCACTTGACACAATAAAAGTATGCATACCCCATACCTGAGGGGTTGCTGGGGAAGCTGAAAACCACTGTAGTAGTCAGTGAAGATGATAGCTGCAATCTTCCGGGTCTTGCTGGGGTTTTCCTCTGCACTAACCACATGTGGTCGCTCGCTTGGCACTGACACCATTCATAAAATGCCTTGTATTTTTTTTTAAAAAAGAAGACAAGGCATTCTCTGATTGGACGAGGTGGAGAGGAGGGGTGGTGATATCACAATCTCCACCTTGCCCAGTCAGAGAACACCTTGTTTTTTTTAAAAAAGACATTGATAAATGGTGGTGCCAATAGAGAGACCCCCTGTGGTCAGTTACATACATATTCGCCAGCACACCGTGGATCCAAAAGCTTTATTGAAGAAAAAGATCACATAAAAAAAAAACAGTGCAACATTTCAGAGCCACGCAGGACCCCTTCGTCAGGCATGTGATGACATCCGAAACGTTGCACTGTTTTTTTTTTATGTGATCTTTTTTTGCAATAAAGCTTTTGGACTGCTTTTGCAAGATCCATGATGTGCTGGCGAATATGTATGTACCGGTGATAGATCCAGTATCCAGCTGGTGATCGCTTCAGCAACCAATATATATGTGCCTATATCCAGGAAGGTGTGCGATGGGAATATAAACTTTACTTCCCCTGTGGTCAGTGTGCAGAGGGGAACCTTAGCAGAACCCAGAAGATTGTTGGCATATCCGTAGAGGTGCTGAATAGTACAGTGATTGACAGCTTCCCCATTGGCCCATTAGGTATGAGATATACATACTTGCACTGTGCCAAGTTGGACCAAAGTGAGCATGCAATAAAGATCATTCCTGGAGTTCAGCTTGAGCCCCTGGTCACACCGGGGCGACTTGTCATGTGATTTTGGTAGTTTCAAATCGCATGACAAGTTGCACCCTATTGTCCGCAATCTAAGCGGTCAAATCGGTGTGACTCCGACTCCATTTTGAAAGTAATTCCTGCACTACTTTGTGCAAGTTCAGGTGCGATTTGCATAGACATCTGTGCATTAAGTCGCACAGATGTCTTCCAAGTCGCACCTGAAGTTGCTCTGACATGCGACTTTTAAATTGTGCAACTTCAAGTGAAGTCAGAAGATTTCAAAGTTGGATACAACGTGACCAAAGCCTTAAGAATAGTGCTGATTATGCCAATGTGAGTTTCAGTGATTATCGCTTTTCAGATTTGAAATAAAAATAAAATGACTTTGTTTACTTGCTTTCCATGGTTGCAGATCAATTATTGGCAGATATGTCCTAGCCTTGGATACTACATGTCTCAAATACATGTTCCCTTCATCAAATAAGCATTGATCCAGAATTAGCATATTAAGCGGATATAAAATAGAAGAACTTCACGTTTTCTTATTTTAGCTGAAAATCCTAAAATAAATAATCACTACAACTTACATTAAATGAGTGATGTCCAGATGAAGTCGGAACTCCTGGATATATAATCTGATGATGGGAATGTATAGCAGAGGCCTGTTGTTTCTGAGGACGGAAGAGATTTTTGGGGGGATTTACTAAAACAGGTGCGCACAGATTGTGGTGCAGCTGTGCATAATAACCAATCAGCTTTCACGTTTTATTGTCAAAGCTTAATTAAACAAGTTGAAGTCAGAAGCTGATTGGCTACCATCCACAGCTGTACCACATTCTGTGTGCGCCAGTTTTAGTAAATCTCCCTCATTGGTCTTCCTGACCTGGGTATAGCTTGGAGGCCAAATAATTCTGGTGAGCGCTGGTCCTATAGATGGGGGTCACATGGTGTACAGAAAGTTATTATAAAGAAAATCTGAATCATTTTCACAAAGTCAACAATATGTGAAATATATGTAGACATTAACTGTGGATTGTTATATGTTTTATTTTTATTGAAGTTCCCTTTTTTCTAGTTGGTACATTGTAGATAAGAGTTTATTATTTTTTTTTTTACAGTTGATACATTGTGTATTATAATTAGACAAAATGTTTTTCTTTTTATAGTGGGTACATTGTATACAGTAGTATTATTATACAAGATATGTTTTTATAGTCGATTTATTGTAAAGCATAATCATATAAGTTAGATTGGTTTTATAATTGATACATTGTATAATATAGTTATAGAGGTTTCTTTCTGGTTGATACATTGTATAGCATAGTTGTATGTTTTTTTTCTCTAGTTGATACATTGTATAGTTTTGTTTCTCTAGTTGATACATTGTATAATATAGTTATAGAAGTTTCTGTCTAGTTGTTACATTGTATAGCATATATGTATATTTTTTCTCTCTAGATGATACATTGTATGGCATAGTTATATAGGGTTTTTTTGATACATTGTATAGCATAGTTGTAAAGAGTTTTTTTTTTTTTTTTTTGGTTGATACATTGTATAGCATAGTTGTAAGTGTCAGTTCACATTACTGCGATCACAGAGATCGCATGTAATTTGGAACGCACTGCTCCTACAATGACATGCGATCTCTGTGCGGTGCAAATTCAAATTCACACCGCAATCGCACCCAACACGCACATGACCCTTTTTTTGGTCCGCAGCAGAATCGGATCACATGGTGGTTCACACTCCTGCGATCCGATTCTGTGCGAACTTTCAGATCGCACTGCGATATGCGATCTGATCTGGGGGTGTCGTTAACTTTTAATTGTCACCCCCAGCGTATCGCATATGGCAGTGTGAACTGCCAGGGGTGCGGATGCGATGCGGGAACACGCTGTATATTCGCAGCGTTCCCGCATCGCACAAATGTGAACTGGCAAAGGTTTTTTTTTTTGTTTTGGTTGATACATTTTACAGCATAGTTGTAAGGTTTTTTTTTTTTTTTTATACATTGTATAGCATAGTTATAAAGGTTTTTTTTTATCTAATTTATACATTGTATAGGTTTTTTCTCTAGTTGATACATTGCATAATCTAGTTCTAGAGGTTTCTGTCTAGTTGGTACATTGTATGCCATAGTTGTTTTTTTCTCTAGTTGATACATTGTATGGCATAGTTGTTTTTTTCTCTAGTTGATACATTGTATAATCTAGTTCTAGAAGTTTCTGTCTAGTTGGTACATTGTAAAGCATAGTTGTAAAGGATTTTTTCATCTAATTTATACATTGTATAGTTGTTTTTTTCTCTAGTTGATACATTGTATAATCTAGTTATAGAAGTTTCTGTCTAGTTGATACATTGTATGCCATAGTTGTTTTTTTCTCTAGTTGATACATTGTATGCCATAGTTGTTTTTTTCTCTAGTTGATACATTGTATGCCATAGTTGTTTTTTTTCTCTGGGTGATACATTGTATAGCATAGTTGTATAAGTGTTTTTTTCCTCCAGTTGATCCATTATATAATCTAGTTATAGAAGTTTCTGTCTAGTTTATACATTGTATGGCATAGTTGTTTTTTTTCTCTGGGTGATACATTGTATAGTAACGATCCAGGCTGGGTGTGTATTGAGTTGCACACTCCCTATTCATCCTTAGTAGGAAACAATCCTCATCGTCCTATACTGGTCACCCTGATCCTGGATGTCATTGCTGGAAGGACCCCCTGTATTCCATATACTGAACCCCACGTGGTCCCCGTGTCCTCCTCCCGGCCCCCGGGGTGGGGCGCAGCCGGCCCAGACAGTTTGGGAGGGACAGACGGGGAGGGGACAGGACTGTTCTCCGGAGATCTCCCAGTCATAACACCGGCCGACCTTGTCACCGAGTCACCGGCAGGAGAGGAGCCGCTGTCACCCGGGGACATGTACAAGGGACACCGCCTGTCACCACCAGAGGGGAGCTGAGCTCAGAGTACAGGGACCGATCACCCGGGATTATATCTACTGCCTGGAGGGGAATTATTACCGGACTACAAACTACGGAGCTCCGTCTGCAGAGGGGACACCCTGCACAGGTAGGTGACACCATAGAGGACTGATCACCTGGGAAATACTGTGTACTGGAGGGAACTTATTAACTGGACAGAGCAGGGGGACTAACAATGCTGCAGCCTGTATTCACTGAGGACTGATCACCTTGCTGGGGGTATAGAAGGAACTGCACAGGTAGGTGACACTATAGGGAACTGATCACCTGGGGGTATAGAGGGGACACTATAGGGAACTGATCACCTGGGTGTATAGAAGGAACACTGCACAGGTAGGTGACACTATAGGGAACTGATCACCTGGGTGTATAAAAGGAACACTGCACAGGTAGGTGACACTGTAGGGAACTGATCACCTGGGGGGTATAGAAGGAACACTGCACAGGTAGGGGACACTATAAGGAACTGATCACCTGGGGGCATAGAAGGAACACTGCACAGGTAGGTGACACTGTAGGGAACTGATCACCTGGGTGTATAGAAGGAACACTGCACAGGTAGGTGACACTGTAGGGAACTGATCACCTGGGGGGTATAGAAGGAACACTGCACAGGTAGGGGACACTATAAGGAACTGATCACCTGGGGGCATAGAAGGAACACTGCACAGGTAGGTGACACTGTAGGGAACTGATCACCTGGGTGTATAGAAGGAACACTGCACAGGTAGGTGACACTATAGGGAACTGATCACCTGGGGGTATAGAAGGAACACTGCACAGGTAGGTGACACTGTAGGGAACTGATCACCTGGGGGTATAGAAGGAACACTGCACAGGTAGGTGACACTGTAGGGAACTGATCACCTGGGTGTATAGAAGGAACACTGCACAGGTAGGTGACACTGTAGGGAACTGATCACCTGGGGGGTATAGAAGGAACACTGCACAGGTAGGTGACACTGTAGGGAACTGATCACCTGGGTGTATAGAAGGAACACTGCACAGTAGGGGACACTATAGAGAACTGATCACCTGGGGGTATAGAAGGAAAACTGCACAGGTAGGTGACACTGTAAGGAACCGATCACCTGGGGGTATAGAAGGAACACTGCACAGGTAGGTGAAACTATAGGGAACTGATCACCTTGGGGTATAGAAGGAACCCTGCACAGGTAGGTGACACTGTAAGGAACTGATCACCTGGGGGTATAGAAGGACCACTGCACAGGTAGGTGACACTATAAGGAACTGATCATCTGGGGGTATAGAAGGAACACTGCACAGGTAGGTGACACTATAGGGGACTGATCGTCTGGGGGTATAGAAGGAACCCTGCCCAGGTAGGTGACACTGTAAGGGGCTGAGCACCTGGGGGCAAAGAAGGAAAACTACACAGATCAGTGACACTGTACATTAGAGAGAATCTGTTACCTAGACATAGCAGGGGGACTACAAGTAGTACAGGGGACACACTGGTGACACAATAGGGGACTGAACACCTGGGGATTGTTATATATTGGAGGAAATATACAACCTGGACATAGCAGGGACTACAAGTGCTGAGACTGGAGCTCAGTCTGTATAGGGGACACACTAGACAAGTAGATGATTCTGTAAAGGGGACTTATCACCTGGGAATATATAAGGAACACTACACAGGTAGGTGACACTGTAGGGGACTGATCACCTAGGAGTTATAGTACTATACAGTAGAGAGAATCTATTACCAAGGACATAGCAGCCAGGGACTACAATTGCTGCACCTATACAGGGCACACACTAACTACATAGGGAGGTGAGACTGTAGGGGACTTTTCCCCCTGGAGTTTTTTTTATACAGGTACATCTCATAAAATTAGAATATCATCAAAAAGTAGTTTATTTTAGTAATTAAATTCAAAAGGTAAAACTCATATATATCATATAGATGCGTTACACACAGAGTGATATATTTCAAACATTTCTTTCTTTTGATTTTGATGATTATGGCTTACAGCTAGTGAAAACCCAAAATTCAGTATCTCAGAAAATTAGAATATTACATAAGACCAATAAATAAAAAAAAAGGGATTTTTAATATGGAAATGTTGGCAAAGTCAGTGCAACCCTCTCCTAGGAAATTCTAGAGTACTTAATGCTTCCCTCTGCTGACCAGCTTTATGGAGATGCAGATTTCATTTCATTTTCCAGCAGGAATTGGCACCTGCCCACACTGCCAAAAGTACCAATACCTGGTTTAATGATCATGGTATCACTGTGCTTGATTGGCCAGCAAACTCGTCTGACATAAACCCCATAGAAGAAGAAGAGGACACCAGACCCAACAATGTAGATGAGCTGAAGGCCGCTATCAAAGCTTTCATAACATCTCAGCAGTACCACAGGCTGATCGCCTCCATGCCACGCCTCATTGATGTAGTAATTCATGCAAAAGGAGCCCCGACCAAGTATTGAGTGCATACTATACTGTACATGGACATACTTTTCAGTAAGCCAACATTTCTGTATTAAAAATCCTTTGTTTATTAGTCTTATGCAATATACTAATTTTCTGAGATACTGGATTTTGGTTTTTTACTAGCTGTAAGCCATAATCTTAAAAATGAAAAGAAAGAAATGCTTGAAATATATCACTCTGTGCGTGTAATGCATCCATAAAAAAAATATATGCGTTTCACTTTTTGAATTAAATTACTGAAATAAATGAACTTTTTGATGAAATTCTAATTTTATGAGATGCACACGTATACTGAAAGGAATGTATTAACTGGACATAGCAGGGGCTACAATTGCTGCAATCTGGAATTCAGTGTTTACAGGGAACAAACTGTACAGGTAGATGACACTATAGGGGACTGTGATCACCTAGGAGCATAGAAGGAACACTGCACAGGTAGGTGACACTATAGGGGACTCATCACCTGGGGGCATAGAAGGAACATTTACAGGTAGATGGCACTATAGGGGACTGATCACCTAGGAGCATAGAAGGAATACTGCACAGGTAGGTGACACTATATGAGGCTGATCACCTGGGGAGATAGAAGGAACATTTACAGGTGGATGGCACTGTAGGGGATGGATCACCTGGGGGCAAAGAAGTAATCCTGCACAGGTAGATGGCACTGTAGGGGACAAATCACCTGGGGGCATAGAAGTAACCCTGCACAGGTAGATGGCACTGTAGGGGATGGATCACCTGGGGGCAAAGAAGTAATCCTGCACAGGTAGATGGCTTTGTAGAGGACTGATCACCTGGGGGCATAGAAGTAATCCTGCACAGGTAGATGGCACTGTAGGGGACGAATCACCTGGGGGCATAGAAGTAACCCTGCACAGGTAGATGGCTCTGTAGGGGATGGGTCACCTGGGGGCATAGAAGTAACCCTGCACAGGTAGATGGCTTTGTAGAGGACTGATAACCTGGGGGCATAGAAGTAATCCTGCACAGGTAGATGGCTCTGTAGAGGACTGATCACCTGGGGGCATAGAAGTAACCCTGCACAGGTAGATGGCTCTGTAGAGGAATGATCACCTGGGTATTGATGTACATTAGAGAGAACCTACTACCTGGACATAGCAGGAGGACTAAAAGTAGTGCACTCTGTACAGGGGACACACTGGTGACACTATAGGGGACTGAACACCTGGTCATTCTTATATATTGGAGGAAATAGATAAACTGGACATAGCAGGGACTACAAATGCTGCAGTCTGGAGCTCAGTCTGTATAGGGGACACACTAGACAGGTAGATGACTCTATAGGGGACTGATCACCTGGTTGTATAGAAGGAACACTGCACAGGTAAGTGACACCATAGGGGACTGATCACCTGGGGATTACTATACACTAGAGAGAACCTATTACCTGCAGCATAGCAGGGACTATGTTTAGAGAATGTTACTTTCTGTATAGGGGACACACTACAGCAAGTGTTTACCTGGGGATTGTTCTATACTGGAGTAAATATACTAACTGGACAGGGACTAAAACTGCTGTAGATGGGACACCCCGCACAGGTAGGTTCCTCTATAGGGAACTGATGACCTGGGGGAATAGAAGGAATGCAGCATTGGCAGGTGACACTGAGCACAGAGCCTGAGGCTTGGGACCTTTTATAACCCTGCTGTATGTCTTCTCCAGGTGTTCAGGATTTCCAGGGACATGCCTTAGGCTTTGATGTTCAGTCCCTGGAAAGTCCCTTGGTCCCTAATACTATTTATGTAATGAGATCCCTGATCTGCTGTGTTATGTTACAATGTTGCAGTTGCTGGGGAAGTTACAATGTTTATTGGTAGGGTCTGGTATAGGTTTACAGTATATTTATTTCCCATAAGATCATGTACTTCATTCAGGATTGACTGAAGCTTTCTGGATAGTCAGGTCTAGGTTGTCCATTCTAGTAAATCTTTATCAGGTTGATGTGATCAGTCTGGTGATCAGGATGATTAATAGGTTTATTCAGTGCCTTGTAAACATTTGCTTTTGTAATGGCTTGCCTGGTGATAATGGAACAACAAATCCCATCATGTATGGATGTCCATGGTCACAGAGAGCTGACTGTGAAATAAACCTGTATAGCTGTAGTAACATGATTTGCCTGGTGTAAGGCTTCATACATTTGGGTAAATTTGCCTATGTAGCATATTTCTGTTGCCTGGGATGCCCTGGAGTTGTGTACAGCCACCCATTGAATGGGTGAAGGTGGCTGAACGCAGTTATGCACCGCTATTTGCGTAAAGTCGCGCATACGCACAGATGCAATGTCCGGGTCGCAGACATTCTCCAGCTGCCATGATTAGCGTGGCACATAAACAATGTAGAAAATTGTTCATGCAAGCTATGCCATCCCTGCAAAGGCTGTGAAGTGTGACACCAGACTGGTGAAGAATTGCTTCTCTGACTCTGAGATCATCACGTGGCATATGTGTGCACAGCAGGAGATATTAAATTATTAAGCCAATGTGTTGAACTTGTTTGTGTTGTATAAAAGGCATTCGTCATCATCAGGCACTGTAATATCATCCTTCAAATTAAAATAATCCTGTGCCAAAAAAATGTAGCCTGCCATTGCTGGAAATGTATTGTTAAGATATTAGTTATCTGTCTGGCATGTTCATTCTCAGTACTTCTGATTTGCTGACCTACAAGTACGCATATCGCGAGTTATGACTTAAAGTATACTTAAAGTCAACCCCCCCTCTTTTTGTTTTTTTCATTTTAGATAGCATATGGAAGGGTTAAATCTGCTGTCATATTTTTTTTTTTGCCATCTGTGTCTCATTAGGTCGATTTCCTGTGCTTCCTGTCCAATAGACACAACAGGAAGTAAGAGGATATCTTTACAATGTGAGGGAAATCCCCTCTTAGAGAGTTGTCATGGGAACAAGTTTCCCTCTTGGAAGATTTCCCCTCTATTTCTGTTTTAGTGGCAACTCAGAATTTTAGATTTACCCTCATTCTCATTTCTGGTGACTGGGGATGAGATTGGGTGTTTAAGTCTGAACCCAAGTGAGTGAACCCATCAGTATATCAGGGCCATCTTACCGAATGGGCACGCTGAGAAGTTGCCCGGGGGCCCCTCTTGCCCGGGGGGCCCCCACATGCCCAGTGACCCAGCCCCAGCCAAGCATTAGTCCCAAAGCCCGTGCCAATGCCAGATGCATTAGTCCATCCTGCCGCCGAACTTAACATGTGGCAAGCTCCTGTCGGCCCTGCGTTGCTGACCACTTGGGTCGTGGAGGGGGAGCCAACAACTGCAGGAATGCCTGTCCGCCTCCATTGGAACAGGCACACAGGACAGTCAAGTCTGACTCCGTCCATGTGTGGACCCAGCTGCCGAACTTGGAGGCTTACATTGGCAGTGGTGGCTGGTGCTCCATGAGCCAGGGGGAGCGGCAGCCAGACCCCCGCCCCCCCCCCCCAGACCACACCAGACCACACACCACACCACACCACCCCCCCCCCCCCCCCCGTTTCCAGCTCACTCACCTTGCCTGAATATGTGGAGGGCAGGCAGCAGCAACACACGGCGGCAGCGGCTTCAGCTTTGGCTTCTTCCCCCGTCTTCTGCGTCTCCTCCCTCCTCCTCCATGGCCAATGGCATTGCTTCTCCTTTTCGGCCAATCGGGAAATGGGTCTCAGACCCGCTTCCTGATTGGTCAGGAAGAGGATCCCTGTGACAATAGCAAATATTAATTCGCTATTGTCACACAACTTGGTGGGCCCTGCGCCCCGAGCCCACCCTTTTTTTTAGCCTATTAGAGCCTCTGGCTCTAATCATATGCTAAAAAAAAAACAAAAAAACATTGAACTCTTCTGCGCCCCCAATGCACCAGCTGCCACGGGTCATTAGCCTGGCATTGCTGTGCCAATAAATATAGCCTAATCCATAATTTGAATTTTTATTCGCGTGGGTGATTGTGGGGGCAGGGCCCCAGTACACTGCATTGCCCAGGGCCCTTTAATGCTCTTAAGATGGCACTGGTATACCTGTGGCTACAGGGTGGGGAACGCCCCAGCCGCAGATGATTTGCCCAGTAAAGTGACAGCTTACTGGCAGGCTCACTCATGTGGATTTATACTAGGATCCGAACACGCCCAAGCTCATCCCTGCTGGTGACATTGGTGATCAGGGCATTTAAAGAGAGCGTTTTGAATGCTTTTAAGTGCAGAGGAGGGGTTTGGGGTCTTTTAGACCCCCAGATCCCTCCACAAAAGTACCTGTCAAGTAAAAAAAAAAAAAATGTTTTTAAATGTACGAAAATATCATCCCATATCAGCCGATACCAATGCTCGATGACCAAAATATCGGTATCGGCAATGAAAAACGATATCGGTCGATCCCTACTGTGTATGACACCTATAATGGCTGAAAAATGGTTGAAGCCAAACTTAATGCTTTAGACAGCATTCCATGACAGATTTTCCCTTGTGCCTAAAAGTCAGCCTCATGGCTGATATAGATAAATGATGTCAAGCAGATATATAAATACATACTGGTGCTTTCTGGATCAAGATTTTATGGAGGATCTGATCAGCTCAGTTACCATGCTATAGTGACTTAATGTGTAAATATCTTAGTCAACCAATGCTCCTGGATGTCACGTCTTGTTTGGACACCTACAAGGACATGTACTTCATAGTTTATAATTTAAAAGAAGTTTAATAATATTATTATTCAGGAGCAGTGTCATTTTTGTATATTTCTCTCCCTTTTAGACTGTTTATTTCAATTGATCTGAAGGGCAGATTTATGGATACTATTTGCCTTTGTTTTTGATTTAATACAAGCCGGGCCTGCTGGTTTTTAAATGGTTTTAAGTATTGAGTCTTTCTGGAATCAAGGGTTTTTGCTATGTGAATGTGTTGAATATATTTATCAAATAAATTCCTTGTGTGGTTTTTGGTAGAGGCATTACAATACTTGTATTATGTAATATTGCAGTACAAATCTTACAGGAAGGATATATTAACTTTTTAGTCTTTGCAAGCAATGTAAGACCTCTAAACACCAGCCTTTAGTCTCCAGTATGTTAGATATAGTTTAGCGTAATATCTATGGGGAAGAATCTGGTCTATATGTGGTTCGCCTCTACTGCTTTCTTGGTGTTATTTAGATTCTACAACTCCATTTCTTTTCACTGGCATTCAACTGAAATCTGCATCTGGTATACAGGGAGCTTTTGCACACTTTCATACAAATTTTGTCTACTACTAATTAATATGGATATTGTGTGCTATAGCAAATAGTTTTACAGAAAAATGTAATGAATGTTCATATGAAATTCTGCACGTGCATACTCAGCCTTAGGCTCCATTCATACCTGAGCGTACCGTTTTCAGGTGTTTTTTTATGGCGTTTTTTGCAGGTGTTTGGAGGCAGGCATTGACATCTAACAAAAACGCTTGTAATCTGCCAAAAACAAGCTCATGTATCTTTTTTAGCTTCATGCGACAAAACGCTCATATGTGTACAGGGGCTATTGAAATGAATGGGATTTTGCTTGTTGGGTGTTTTGAGACTTCAGAGATAAGCGTTTTACGAGCTGAAAAACACTCAAGTATCAACAGGGCCTTAACCACTTTACCACCGGAGGATTTTGCTGTCTTACGTCCAGACCACTTTTTGCGATTCGGCACTGTGCGATTTTAACTGACAATTGCGCGGTCGTGCGACGCCGTACCCAAACGAAATGTACATCCTTTTTTTTTCCCACAAACAGAGCTTTCTTTTGGTGGTATTTGATCACCTGTGCGATTTTTACTTTTTGCGCTATAAACAAAAAAATAGCGTAAATTTTGAAAAAATAACATTATTTTTCACGTTTTTTTATATGAAATTCCCCCCAAAAAAATTTTTGGCCAATTTGTTTTCTGCTACATATTTTTGGTAAAAAAAATTGCAATAAGTGTATTTTGATTGGTTTGCGCAAAAGTTATTGCGTTTACTAACTAAGGGAAAGATTTCTGTAATTTTTGGGTTTTTTTTTTTTTAACTAGTAATGGCGGCGATCTGCGATTTTTTTTTTGCGGGACTGCGACATTGCGGCGGATAGATCAGACCCTTGACTGACATTTTTGGGAGTACCAGTGACATTACTACAGTAATCAGTGCAATAAATATGCACTGTTACTGTAAAAATGACACTGGCAGGGAAGGGGTTAATGTATGCCTGGTGCTTACTGACGTGTGTGGGGGGAGGTGACTGAGTGACACAGGGACAGATCGCATGTTCAGCTATGCTGAACCCTGCAATCTGACACTGCCTGTCACTTAGGAGATCCGCCCGCTTTGTTTACACAAGCGGGCGGATCTCCACACTCGATTCCCCGACGATCGGGGAAGAGCAGTGGCGATCGCCGCCACTCCTCCCCTGGCCCGACTCCCGCTGTGACTGAAAACAGCGGGAGCGCGCCTACGGCGGCGCACCCGGGCCCCCCCAAGGGGAGGAGTCCAGCGACGTAGGTCTAGGTATTTTTCGGGCTAGTTTGCAGTGCCAGTGACTGGTATCCAGGCTGACACAACTCTGCCTCCTCTTAATATAGGGCAGATTAGAGACAAATGATATGGAGCTGTAGGATGTAATCAATGGTATGAGTCTTTTAAATGCGTACTAATTCTTGCCACTGCTAAAAAAAGGTTAATGGACAATTTTCACCCTGTTTTTAAATGTTTATATACTTTCACATTCCTCTCAGGTTCCAGGGTTTATAAAGTCAAACCTGTTCTTGTAAGAAGCATGGAAAAAGCTGGCCATACAAGGAAATTTGATTTCAAAACTTTTGTTTGATTTTCTAATAATTAATGGGAAACCAGCGATTGTTTTAGACTGTAGTGACTAAACAAATTGAAGAAGCAGGATGGAAATGTTTTCTCTCTAATGGCATTACCGAATGTACTGACAATATTTTTTGTACAGTCATACAAAAATCCACCAATGTATGGCCAGGTTAGGTAATTCTGCTTGTATAAATATGGTGCTAAGCCTTCCCAATAACTATTAGTTGGTAGCACATGCGTGGCAATGAGGAAACCTCTTGCTATTTATGAATCTAAATAGATAGGAACAATGCATAGTTTAGGAAAGCTTAGAGTTTGACAGATTTTCAGGCTATACAAGTTCATAATTGTCCCCAATGCTTTTGTCTGTCAGTCAAAATGCTGCATGTCCTAAATATTTAACACTAATGTGAACAGAAATCTCACCATTCTGCTCTATACCCAGTTTTATTTTACATCAAAAGCAAGGTCCTTTCCTTGCCAAGACAATAACATGATAATGGAGACCGTTTGGACAAAAAGGACCCAGGTATTACTGGTTAACTAATGTTTACATTTGGTAGGTGAAGGCCAGAACAAACTTAGGGCTATGCCTTAGGGCCGGTTCATTCCACATGTTTTGTGTGTTTGCAAACATTGGTAATTCCTAGGGTAAACCAGCAAAACTTGAGGTCTTTCAGGATGACCAAAAATACTGCAGAGCAGGGGTCAGCAACCTTTCCACATTTTAGTGTACTGTACAAGCATTCAATTGGCATGTCAGTGAACATTGGTGAGATATAAACCACACATCAGCCCCAATTCCTGCTCCTTAGACCTCAGATCAGCCCCAATTCCTGCTCCTTAGACCTCAGATCAGCCCCAATTCCTGCTCCTTAGACCTCAGATCAGCCCCAACTTCTGCACCTTAAGACTTCAAATTAGTCCCAATTCCTTCAGATTGGCCCTGATTCCTGCACTTGCAGACATCAGATCCATCTCAATTCTTGCACCTTCACACCTTAGATCCAAATGTCTGCACCTTCAAACCTTAGATCAGTCCCTATTCTTACATCTTCAGACTTCATATCGGCCCTAATCCCTGCACTTTAATACAGCAGATCAATCTCAATTTCTGCACTTTCAGACATCAGATAGATCTCAACTCTTGTTCAATTTTCTACACCTTCACACCTCAAATCAGTTCCAGTTCCTGCACCTTCACACCTCAGATCAGTTCCAGTTCCTGCACCTTCACACCTCAGATCAGTTCCAGTTCCTGCACCTTCACACCTCAGATCAGTTCCAGTTCCTGCACCTTCACACCTCAGATCAGTTCCAGTTCCTGCACCTTCACACCTCAGATCAGTTCCAGTTCCTGCACTTTCACACCTCAGATCAGTTCCAGTTCCTACACCTCCACACCTCAGATCAGTTCCAGTTCCTGCACCTCCACACCTCAGATCAGTTCCAGTTCCTGCACCTTCACACCTAAGATCAGTTCCAGTTACTGCACTTTCACACCTCAGATCAGTTCCAGTTGCTCACACCTCAAATCAGTTCCAGTTGCTCACACCACAGATCAGTTCCAGTTCCTGCACCTTCACACCTAAGATCAGTTCCAGTTACTGCACTTTCACACCTCAGATAAGTTCCAGTTGCTCACACCTCAGATCAGTTCCAGTTCCTGCACCTTCACACCTCAGATCAGTTCCAGTTCCTGCACTTTCACACCTCAGATCAGTTCCAGTTCCTGCACCTTCACACCTCAGATCAGTTCCAGTTCCTGCACTTTCACACCTCAGATCAGTTCCTACACCTTCACACCTCAGATCAGTTCCAGTACCCGCACCTTCACACCTCAGATCAGTTCCAGTTCCTACACCTCCACACCTCAGATCAGTTCCAGTTCCTGCACCTCCACACCTCAGATCAGTTCCAGTTCCTGCACCTTCACACCTAAGATCAGTTCCAGTTACTGCACTTTCACACCTCAGATCAGTTCCAGTTGCTCACACCTCAAATCAGTTCCAGTTGCTCACACCACAGATCAGTTCCAGTTCCTGCACCTTCACACCTAAGATCAGTTCCAGTTACTGCACTTTTACACCTCAGATAAGTTCCAGTTGCTCACACCTCAGATCAGTTCCAGTTCCTGCACCTTCACACCTCAGATCAGTTCCAGTTCCTGCACTTTCACACCTCAGATCAGTTCCAGTTCCTGCACCTTCACACCTCAGATCAGTTGCTGCACCTTCACACCTCAGATCAGTTCCAGTTGCTGCACCTTCACACCTCAGATCACCCCTGATTCTTGCACCATTAGAAACATAAGGGTTTTCCATTTCTATCTGTTGCAGGTGATGGTTCCACTAGAAGGAGGAAGCAGGTAATCGGTTGGGCTGCCTTACGTAAGGATGTTTACAGCCGCAGACAGGCTTACTGTAGTACTAGGAGAAGAACTAGGACCTGAACATCAGTAACATCAGGTGAACTTCTCTGAAAGACAGTTACAGCCCATGGCAGGGGGTACTGTATTTGCAGGGAGCAGGGGGCCCACTGAAGGATCTTCTGGTCCTCCAGTGGGCCAGTCTGAGTATTCATGCATGATCGTCGCGATGTCACTAAAAATGACATTGTATGCCCACAATACCTTGTGCTAGCTATAGATGCCTCATCTTATTTTTTTTTTTAAACACAGCCAGGGGGTGATCAAACAGATTGCTCCATCCACACATGCAAGGTGGATGGCGGAATCCTCCCTGTTGTGCCATTGTATTCTGACAGCGGGACTCGTCCGCTGTCAGAATACACTGATCAACCCTATTGATTGTGGCCAGCTTCCTGACAAATGTTTTTGAAGAGTCCCATTCAATAGAAATTGATCATTAGATCTGCATAGTTGAATCCAAATTCTTCCCTGCTGAACTGTGTGACCTGTAATCCATCTATGGCCAGATTTAGGTTGCTTAAAGTGATATTAAAGTCTTTTTTTTTTCTGTTTAAAAATAACAAACATGTTATACTTACCTGCTCTGTGCAGTGGTTTTGCACAGAGCAGCACAGATCCTCCTCTTCTCAGATCTTTCACCAGCGCTCCTGGCCTCTCCTTCCCGCCGAGTACCCCACAGCAAGCAGCTTACTATGGGGGCACCCGAACCGAGCCACTGTTTTTTTGTCCATTGTTACACAGAGTTGCAGCTAGGCCCACCCCCTCTCTCTCCTCATTGGCTCACTGACTTTGACAGCAGCATGAGCCAATGGCACCCGCTGTTGCCTCAGCCAATGAGGAAGTGTCCTCGGACAGCCAAGGTACTCGTGCAACATCGCTGGATTGAGATGGGGCTTACATAAGTTTGGAGGAGGGCTGCTCAGTTTTTTTTCCCTGCCTCTGAATCCTCCTGTCACTAAATGCTGCTAAAATTCTGTGTGCATGGACATCTAGGCTAAGGCTGGCCATACATTATACAATTTTCTTTTTCAATTTCCTTTAGATTTACCTTCAACTACAGTATCTCACAAAAGTGAGTACACCCCTCACATTTTTGTAAATGTTTTATATCTTTTCATGTGACAACACTGAAGAAATGACACTTTGCTACAATGTAAAGTAGTGAGAGTACAGCTTGTATAAGGCCCCTTTCACACAGGAGGACCATTCAGATCCACCTGTCCGTTTTTTTGGCGGATCTGAACGGATGCCTCATGTATCTCTATGGGGCATCGGATGTCAGTGGAAACATGTCCGCTGACATCCCATCCGATCCGTCAAATCTGGACGGATGGAAACCCTATTTTCCATCCGTCCAGCGGATCGGATCGGATGAAAACAGACAGACGGTCCGTTCCCATCCGATTCCCCCATAGAGAACAGCGGGACCTGACAGCTGTGTCTCCACACACAGCGCGGAGACACAGCTGCCATCCGCCTGCTCAGCAGGGATCGGCGGATCGATCCCCCGCTGGGAAAAACGGAGTCCGCCTGACGGACTCCCTGTGTGAAAGGGGCCTTACAGTGTAAATTTGCTGTCAACACACAGCCAATAATGTCTAAACTGCTGGCAACAAAAGTGAGTACACTCTTAAGTGAAAATTTATAAATTGGGCCAAATTAGCCATTTTACCTCCCCGGTGTCATGTGACTCATTAGTGTTACAAGGTCTCAGGTGTGAATGGGGAGCAGGTGTGTTAAATTTGGTGTTATCGCTGTCACTTTCTCATACTGGTCACTGGAAGTTCAACATGGCACCTCACGGCAAAGAACTCTCTGAGAATCTGAAAAAAAGAATTGTTGCTCTACATAAAGATGGCCTAGGCTATAAGAAGATTGCCAGGACCCTAAAACTGAGCTGGAGCGCGGTGGCCAAGACAATACAGCGGTTTAACAGGACAGGTTCCACTCAGAACAGGCCTCGCCATGGTTGATCAAAGAAGTTGAGTGCACATGCTCAGCGTCATATCCAGAGGTTGTCTTTGGAAAATATAAGTATGAGTGCTGCCAGCATTGCTGCAAAGGTTGAAGGGGTTGGGGGTCAGCCTGTCAGTGCTCAGACCATACGCCGCACACTGCATCAAATTGGTCTGCATGACTGTCATTCCAGAAGATAGCCTCTTCTAAAGATGATTCACAAGAAAGCCTGCAAACAGTTTGCTGAAGATAAACAGACTAAGGACATGGATTACTGGAACCATGTCCTGTGGCCTGATGAGACCAAGATAAAATTATTTGGTTCAGATGAAGCCAAGTGTGTCTTGCCTACAGTCAAGCATGGTGGTGGGAGTGTCATGATCTGGGGCTGCATGAGTGCTGCCAGCACTGGGGAGCTACAGTTCATAGAGGGAACCATGTATGCCAGCATATACTATATAATAAAGCAGAGCATGATTCCCCCCTTCAAGAGACTGGGCCGCAAGGCAGTATTCCAAAGTAACAACCCCGAACACACCTCCAAGACGACCACTGCCTTGCTAAAGAAGCTGAGGGTAAAGGTGATGGACTGGCCAAGCATGTCTCAAAACCTAAACCCTATTGAACATCTGTGGGACATCCTCAAACAGATGGTGGAGGAGCGCAAGGTCTCTAACATCCACCAGCTCTGTGATGTCATCATGGAGGAGTGGAAGAGGACTCCAGTGGCAACCTGTGAAGCTCTGGTGAACTCCATGCCAAAGAGGGTTAGGGCAATGCTGGAAAATAATGGAAGCCACACAAAATATTGACACTTTGGGCACAATTTGGACATTTTAACTTAGGGTTGTACACACTTTTGTTGCCAGCGGTTTGTGGCTGTGCTTTGAGTTCTTTTGAGGGGACAACAAATTTATACTGTTATACAAGTTGTACACTCACTACTTTACATTGTTGCAAAGTGTCATTTCTTCAGTGTTGTCAGATGAAAAGATATAAAATATTTACAAAAATGTGATTGGTGTACTCACTTTTGTGAGATACTGTATGTAGTGAAAGGGCCTGCCTGATTGCATATGTATTGAAAGTGTTTAGGTTTGACCTCATATTATATGGTTTTGGTAAATCTAAAGGAAAACTATAGAAGCAAAGTGTATCATATATGACCAGCCTTACATGCAGTGGAGTTTAGAAGCAGAAAAAAACACACCCTTGGAGGGTTCTTTTAGAAAAAAAAACACACCTGACATCCCTAGGAGCAGCTGCAAAAACATCCAGTGTGTACAAGGCCTAATAATGGCACATACAGCAAAAAAAAAAAAAAAACTGTCAGGCGTTCTAATCCCTCTCCACTCTATCCAAAACAAAAAAACAGCTGGCACGAAAATGCTATCCTTTTTCTGCCATTTTTTAGCTTATAGTGTGCATGGAGCAGTATAATAAAACTCAGTGGCAGAACTACTAGGGTTGCAAATGTCACACTTGCGACCAGGAACTGTAGGGGGCTCAGAGCCGTTACCAGCATAAGGCACTCTGTGCTGAATCCCAGAGCCCAGTGCCAAAACTTAGCTTTACTTACTTGCCTAACCGGGTGTACTAGTGTGGGCACTCGGTTCACCTGCCCCCTCATCTCTTGTGGGGTGCCCAGGGTCCCACACTGACTATTGGCCCCTTCTTGGCAGCTGGCAGGCATGTTTTACCGTCACTGTTGCACACAGACCTCATTGAATCAGGCTTCTCCCCCCAGGGCCGGTGCTAGACTATTTTGCACCCTAGGCAAGACCAGCTACTTGCGCACACCCCCCACCTAAAATAAAAAATAACTGTACACATTGCCACCTTTCTTATACATAATGCCCCCTTTTAACACTACACTCTGCTACACCCCCTCCCTGCACACACTGCCCCTCTTTAACCCTACACCCCCTTCATATATACACTGCCCCCCTTTAACCCCACACACCCCTTTATATACAAGGTGCCCCCCCTCTCTAGAGGTGACATCCACCGGGGATGAGGAGGTGACAGGAGAGGACAGTCTCACTAGCCATGGCTGTGCCCTAGGTGGTAGTGCGCCCAAGGCGGCTGCCTAGTTTGCCTAGTGGTAGCACCGGCCCTGTCTCCTCCTCGGCTTCGATGTTCATGGATGTACATTTACAATGTACATGGACAGGAGGAGAAGTCGTGGAGGAAGGACATCGCACTGCAAGAGCCTGGCTGATGATCTGAAGTCTGTGTTTGGATGTACATTTACAGGGGGGACAGAATACTGGAGTAATGAGGGGGGGGCAGGTAAAAAGCATATCCACCTGGAGGAGTATTGGGGGGGGGATGTGCTGGGGGTGTTTTAAGAGGGGAGAGGACTTGTGCTTGGGGGGGGGGGGGGGTTGGATTTGAAATCCCCTTGACCACCTTCTAGCACAAGCCCTATCCCCTCCCAAAGCACTTCCCAGCACATATCCTTATATCCTCTTCCCCAAATCAAAGAGATGCTGCCTGCCACAGAGGGGGCAATTGGGGTGTCTGGGACCCCTGACACCCAAAGGAGATGCAGGGCGAATGCCCAGGTACCCAATCTGGCGCGTCCATGTCAGGCAAGTTACTGGAGCCAAGTTTTCCCCTGGATTCACGGGACACCAGGATTTTGGTGTCCTGGCCCCCTGTACACCTGAATAAAAGGGGTGGTGGGGGCAGCATATAGAGGAACTAATCCCCTTCATTTTCCTACTGCAACCTTTCAGCAGCTGGAGGGGGAAAATGGAATGAATCGGTTCCTCTACATGCTGCCTCTTCTATCCACCTCCTGCTGTGATTGTGCTCCTGTGCTCTCTCCTGGCTCCCCCTCTTCCCCCCCTAGTGTTGTCTGGGTCCACCCTCCCCTCTCCCATCGGCTCCTGTGGGGGATGCTTTCAGGTTGGAGAGCAGGGAAGGGGCTGGTAAATGTGTCATTTACCAGCCCCTTCCTTGTCTAAATGTAATCCGTACTGATCACTGACTCTTTACATTCATAACAGAGGCATAGTAAACTGTGTTCATAACTGTTTACTATACTTCAGTTTGTGAATGAACGGTAAGCTCTGTAAAGAGCTATTCCTGCCCATTCATTCTGTGCAGCTGAGGCTGCAAAGATGGAAATTTAGAGCTGTGTCCTCAATCTCCTTTCTCTGTCTCAAAGGTGGAACGTCAGGTCTGTTTAGACCCCTGATATTTCACCAAAGCCCCAACAGGGCTCCTAAAAAAATAAGAAATAAAATAAAAAATAATTTTTTTTAAAAAACAATAAATAATAAAATTGTAAAAAACAATAAAAATTAAAATTGTAAAAAAATAAATAAATACATGAATAAAAAAAATGTTAAAAGAATAATAAAAATAAAAAAATTACTGACACCAGTGACGGAACTACCAAGGTTGCAAAGGTTGCATTTGCGATCGGGCCCTGGTGTTCTGCCTCTGTGAGGGGCCTGGGGATTAGGGGGCCCTTTATAGTTTTCAACAACAAAAACGTAATATATTGCAGCTTTCTAGTCTAGACATGTAATATTCTTTAACTTCTTGGGACTTGACAGCAAAAACACTGTTAGTTTTCTTTTGTAAACTACAAATCCCATCAACCCCCAAATAATAGAGATTGACAAAGGCAGATATGTCTGAAGTCCAGCATGGATGACAACCAAGGTTTCTTCCATAGATACTATGGAGAACTAGGAGTGTAGCCACCCAGGGATTGGATGTGTGTTATTTGCAGAATTACCAGGTAAAAATAAAGGGAAAAAGCCTGAAAAAAATAAATAAAAATAAGGCAGCCACCTCATCTAGGGACAGGTAAACTTGGAATATATTATATTTTTGGTTTAGATATGATTTAAAGAGACATACAAATACAGTGCTGTAATGTATTTCAAATAGTTGCCCTAGAAAGTTCTGGAATCTGCTCACATGAACATGCATGCTTGGGAGATGCAAGGAAGCATAACCATGCCTTGATCAACCTGGTGATTTGATCACTTTAATTGAGTGGGTAATCATAACAGACAAACAACTCGTTTTTAGCAGGAATGCACCCCAACCCAAGGGCGCCACTGGATATACCTGACTTGATTGAAGATTGAATTTACATTCCGCATACGTGTTGTAATCACGGTATGTTGTATGCACAGTATTTTACAATACATGAAATACTGTACAGAGAAATATGGAAAACACAGGCCTGATTGCTGCAAACGTTTTTTTGTCTGGCTTTGTGATTGTTGCTATTGCCAGAGGATTTGACAGCGGGGTGTGGAAGGGAGGGGCTGTTTTCCTGGCATTTATGTTTTCTCTTTCATTGTCGCTTTGTGTCTTTCATTTACCCATAGAGGAGGAAATCATGGAGCCATGTCTATTAATCAATATAATAGTTCCAAACATGGGCTATTTATCCATGTTCTATATATACTATATAAGTAGTGATTGCTTTTATCAGTAGTGATGGGTTTTTGTTACACCCTGATAACCTGGGGCAATGTCCAGTTTTGAATTACATCACGATGACAGATTATCTATATTATTATTATTTGAAAGAAGACGCTGGATTTCAGGACCTGTCTGGACTTGCAATTTAAATCAGCTTGAGGGTAGTAGGTTGACCGGTGGAATCTTGCTTGGTGGTGGGAGTACGTAGATCCCAAATGTCCTTTATTTGCAGGGACTGTCCCTCATTTAGGGATTGTTCACACTAGACTAAATTTCCAACGCTCAACAAACGCTTCTATAGCGTTTGTATGATGTCAGACAGGCGTCAATGAGCTTTAGTATCGAGCGTTTTACAAGCTGTAAAAACGCTCCACAAGCGCTCTATGCGTGGTTTCGGCACGTTTGGTGAGCGTTAAATGTGGAAAGTGGCAGAAATATACAAAATTTTAACGTGCTGCAACCACACCAAAACTGCGTCGAAAACGCTTGCCAGAGCATTTGCTAAGCGTTACCATAGACTTGCATGGGACCTGACTCAACATGAGGCTTTAATCTTGAATCAAACGCTTCACGTTTTGATAGTGTGAACAGCAGAATGTGCTGTCTATTGTATCTTGTGCATAGGAATTTGAGGCGTGTTTTTAACGCCTCTCAAACGCCTTCTTTTAATGCCAGTGTGAGCCTAAGAAACCTCGTCCGTCCTTTGTTGTCTTTACTTTAGCGTGTGGCACAGTGCATTCTGTGTCCTGATTGGGCAAAGCTTTGCCCAATCGGGGCGCAGTAAAAGCTGGTTGTTAAGGAGTGGGGCCAGGAAGCCGGCCGCTACGTCCTTAACATTCAATGAGTGATCAGCTGTCAATGGGCTTCCCCGCTGACAGTTGAATAAAAAAACAAAAAAAACAAAAGCATTTGCCAGTAAAAAAATTGTAAAAAAAAAAATAATCGCCCACGCCAGAATGTGAATGCGAGCATGTAGCCTGGCAGGTCAGGAAAGGAGGGGGGGGCGAGTGAGCCATACCAGGCCACTTGCCCTTAACATGGGGGGCGCTTTGGCGCCCCAAAGCACCTTGTCCCCATGTTGATGGGGACAAGGGTCTCTTCCCCACAACTCTAGGTTGTGGGGGTCTGCGGGCAGGGGGCTTATCAGAATCTTGAAGCCCCCTTTAAGAAGGGGGGCCCCCAGATTCCGGCCCTCCCTTTGTTAATGAGTATGGAGTACCCCTTCCCATTCACCAAAAAAGTGTCAAAAAATAATAAAAACACAGAGTTTTTGACAATTCCTTTACTAAAAAAAAAATAACAAAAAAAACAGTGTCCACCGATGTAAACCCATCATCAGTCATGACGCCCTCCGCACCGCCAGAACCCTGAAAAAAAAAAACACATGCTTCACACTCATTGACGGCATGGGAGGCCATTCCTTCAGAGCGCATGCGCCAGTGTGGTCACCAGCTGCATGTACAGTAAATACCTCCTAAACGGGGCAAATTTAGGAGATATTTCCAATACCTGTTGGTAAGCCTTATTATATATAGGCTTACCTATAGGTACAATTTAAAGATGGAAGTTTCCTCTTGAACCGCTGAATGGAAACCTCACCGGTCTCTTCACCAAAACCAGACTCGTATATATGTGAACCCAGCCTTAAAGTGATTGTAAACCTTCTTTTTTTTAATAATAAAAATCTTATACTTTCCTGCCCTGATCCTCCTTTTTTGGGGTCCCCCGCTGTGCTCCTGGCACTCAGTCTTTGGTGAGTGAACCCAAAGAAAGCCTCATCTTATGGGGAGGACTCCTGAGCAGCGCTGCCTTCATCTATAGACACAGATATCGTGGCTTGGGCCTACCCCCATTCCCTCATCACAGGATTTGATTGACAGCAGTAGGAGCCAGTGGCTTTCACCCTGTGAGGTGGGAGAGAGCAGAGAGAATGGAGAGGACACAGCGCTGGCTTGAGATTAGGCTCAGGTAATTATAAGAGGGGGCTGGGGGGGGAGGGGGACTTGTGGCACGCACAGAAGAATTTTTTTTACCTTCACGCAAAGAATGAATTAAGGGGACAAATAAACTTTAAGCTTCTAGAACCACCTAACAAATTAAAATAAACCTTTGTGGAAAGGAAATTGACATTTCTGTTCTTTTGAATATGCTGCTTGTCTGGCATTCAGGCTGTTCCTCTAAAATTTTTATACTGGAGGAAACTTTCTGGTGCACTTTTCTTCCTGATCAGTGACTAGATCAGGGGGGGAGGAATGGCGGAAGCAGAGCAGGGCCCAGGGGGGACGGATGATGGAAGAAGGAGCAAGGGGGGTTAATGGAGACGGGGTGGATAATGAAAGCAGGAGGGCATATATATATATATAAAAAAATTATTGAAAGAAACATTTTTGCTAGGGAGGTTGGTGGCCGTTGGGGGGGGGGGGGGGGGGCGCCAAAATGGAGCTTCGCTTGTGTAGGCAGAAATCCTTGCACAGGCCCTGACTAGATGTATCAATATGCCTACATCAGTATGACAGCAAGGAAATTAGCATTTGCAGAAGTTTGACAAGGTCTGTAGTTCTCTTCGGTCTCATTGAAGCTTGCCATCATATTTATTTATGGGGTTAGTAAATGAATACACAGTTCAGGAGTTGACTAGCAAAAATCAAGAGCCAGCAGGAACTTGTAGGAATTCAGGGAAACCAATTTATTGGCCTACAAATGACTTCTCAAACTTGTACAGCAGATGTCCTCTCAGAAGTCATTGATTTCTGGCCCATGAGACATGTCCAGTCCTTGGTTTGCTTCAGCCTTTCTAAGAACATTTCTTAGTCCTGGTTCACACCTATGCATTTTTCAGTACATTTTTAGTTTTGCACAAGCACTGTACAGTCCATTTAACATGATTTCCTATGGATCACGTTCACACCTGTGCGTATCAACTTGTTGTTTATTGGAAAGGGTGAGAGACTTTTTTTGCCCAAAGCAGGTTGCGTTTTTGGTTTCATAGACTTGGAAATGCAGAATGAAAACGCAGCAGAAACACAACAAAAACACAAGCAATGCTTATTCTTTCAGCATGACAACTGGTACCTCCCAAAAAAATGCAAAATGCATCAAAAGCGCAGTAAAATGTGTCAAAAAACGCAGGTGCAAAATGCATCGGGAAAATGCATCAGCTGCAATCTAGCCTCACGATGCATCCTTGGCTCTTACATTCCAGTTATTTGGATATCGGCTCCTTACAAAAATGAATGTGGACCTGCTCTACCCTGCAGATTTCCAGTGTCGCATAGCTACTGAAATGCTTTGATTATACACATTTGCATTCAGACCTATTTTGGACCATTGTGCTATTGTATTTTATTACATGCTTGCAAGGTAAAAGGATTATATTTGCGGTTTAGCTGACTTCAGCCTTTGTCTTCTGCTGGAATAACCATTCCCTTGGCTGTGTAAGTATTAGTCACCACGTTTCCTACTTCAGCATAGAGCAGTGAAGGTTTGTTCATACAGGTGTTGACACCTATTCTACATGCAGACCTCTCTTGTTATTGCATCTGCATCTGTCCCAGGCTGGGTGTGGGCAGTTTTTAGAGGTGGATGCAGACGCAGCAACTGCATGGACACAGCCGCATGTCAAAATTTAACATACGGACAAGAGCAGCTGCGCGAACGCACCCTGTCTGCATTGGGATCCATTCACATGCTTCTTCTGGCACATCAGATTTTGATATGTGGCAGTGTCCAAGAAGCTGCTTCATCTGCATCCACCTCTAAAGACTGCCCACACACACCCTGCGACTGAAGAAGACGCTATAACAAAGGGAGCTGGCACGCAGGACGGGTGTCAGCACTCGTCTGAACAAAGCCTAAAGCTGAACTCTAAGTAAAGGATAAATGTGCCCTGGCAGTAGGGCTGCCCCCACACTGCAAGGGCTAAATGCTAGTTTAGGTCTAGGGGGCCGAAACATGCAGTTTTACGTACCTAATCCTCCAATCACCCCTGCAGACTCCCTAAAGGCTGTTAGACTGGTCCCCATAGCCTCTTCTCCCCTTTGGTCTGGCGGTTACAGGTCCTCTGACATTGTCAAGTCCACTATAGAGCCCATAGACCTGACCTAGACATAAGGTTGCAGATGGACAGTCCACAGCCAGAGCATAGGGGTAGTAGAGAGTGCAGGATGCTGGGGAAGTGAATGATTGGATAAGTTAACCACTTCATGACACCCTAATGTGAATGAACGTTATGGGTTTGAAGTGGTATACTGGGATGTTGCCTGTAGCTGCATATTGCTTTTTTTCAGCTAGCGGCCAGCATTTAAAAAAAAAAAGCCATCTGAATAGCTAATTAGCCTCTGGGTTGCTTTTATAGGTGGCGGGATGGGTCCCCTCCTGCTGCCCACTGCCGCCTCTCCATGGTCTCCGTCCCTCCAGAGATCCTGGAACTGAAGCTGGTGCATCCACCAGCTTACCATAGAGGCCATGGAGGACAGGAAGGTCTCCAATGACCTGCATAGTGTATGAAACTAGAAGCGATGAGTGATGTCAGTTCCGGTTTTCTCAAATGTAAAGAGCACCATTTTTAAATAGGAAAAGCCGATCTTGATGTGATCAGATTCTTTTAGGGCAGAGGAGAAATCTAATAGACTCCAGATCTCTCCATAAAGAGTACCTGTCTCTGCTTATTGCTGTCACAAGTGATGTTTAAATTCCTTGTCAGAGCAATAAAAATTATTAACATTTTTGTTTTAAAGGAACAGTGTAAAAATAAAAAGAAACATTTTTTAAAGTGCCTTCGTCCCCCTGTGCAAAGGCGAACGCACGCATTGGTCTCATACGCATACGTAAACGCAGATCGCTCCACACATGTCATGCATGTTACTTCCGGGAACGCTGGAATCAAAAATCAAAGATAACGCCCAGGTGGGTGGGCGAAACGCGGCAACGTATTTCCGTTGCAGCAGAGCCATTGGCGTCACTTCCTGGAGTCTGTGGAACACACGCGTGCGCGGAGTTCCCGGAAGTATTCTATGTTAGTCAGCAGGTTTGATTCTTCCTGTATACGCAGCCTAATTTTTTCAATTATTTCACATTTGTTTAATAAATTATTTAATCTTACTGGCTTCACTATCGGGATCATTTATTTCTTTTGAGAAGTCCAGATTTATAACTATCACTGGGTTACAGCCCACAAACTGCCAGCCTGGAGGTATTTAACTCTCAGTGAAGGGGTCACCGTTTCCACAGCTCAGAGTAATCATCCGCAAGGGGTCTTATTAACAGAGAGTCAACCTGGTGGAGATTCCTTCTGTGCATATATCAATCCCAAGCTTTATCTGACCCTTGATTGGAGGGTCCATCGTTTTTGGTGAGTAGGGTCCCTGAAGGGGATTGAGACACTCTGCACTGGCTACTTGGAGCACCCCAGCACTGTAATTTGAAGCACTACTAGCACCTTTTTATATTTGCTCATAATTGGACTTTTTTGCATATTATATGGGACTTTCCCTAGCACTACTGGCACTTTTTAGAGTACTGCACCTTTCAAACACTAGTGCACTTTATTATATAGTTACTATTTAATACTTATTTATGTACTGTTATTTTTTTTGTAACACTTGTTCAAATATTAGAGAGATATCAATTTGTGATATCTTGTAAGCGTTGTCTTTTTGGTTTATATATTTTGTCAAGAGTTTTTAACTTGGTGAACAGCAGCTACATCATTTATCTATTCACATAAACAACTTAACCACTTTCACTTAGCGCGGGTTTAATTGTTTATAATGTTTGGTATCTATTTACTCTGTGTCACACCATATTTTATATTTCACTAAAAAATTGGGTATTGTAATGTCTGTGTGCATTAAAATTAATTGAAGTGTTTTTTTTTTTTTTTTTTTTTTAATTGCATTCGAAATAACACTGTGCAAATAGAGTGTAGCATAAAAAAAATTGCAAAACCCACCATTTTAATCTCTAGGGCCTCTGTTAAGAAAATATATAATGTTTGGTGGTTCTAAGCAATTTGCTAGTAAAAAATACTGATTTTAACTTGTAAACAAAAAGTGTCAGAAGAAGGCTTGGTCTTTTTGCAGCCTCCCTTGACCTATACAAGGTCAGATTTTGGAAATGGGCTTTAAGGCTAGGATCACACCTTGTGTGTGTGTCAGGAAGGCCTGTAAAAGGACGTACTTTCCTGGCACTCACAGAAATGCGCTGCCCTTTAGCAGAGACATGCTGGTGCCATTAGTTAATGGTACCCCCACGCATCTGCTCCCGCACACTTTTTTTACGCACGCCAAACCTCATGGTGCAGTAGCACCATGTAGTCTGGGGAGGGTAGATTTTGAAAAAGGGTCAGGGACTTTTTTTCTAGGTTTTTTCATGTAGGGCAGCCCACTGAAATGAAGAAGCTGGCTTACACGCAAGACATGGGAACAAACAGAAACCCCATCGCACCTGTATGGTGTGAACCTAGCCTAAAGCCCCGTACACACGATCAGATTATCGAACGATCTGTCGTCCATTTTTTGTGGCATGCTAGTCTGATGTGGAAAGTGAAGAGGTTATTTTCATACGAAATTTCCCGTACGACAGAATTCTACGTCAGAAGTGATGTCATGTGTTGAATTGTTTTGAATGTGTTCTTTCGTCTCTGAGCATGCCTAGTCTTGCTCTTAATATTTTTTTCAGATGAAAACTGTACTAAGTAAGCGAAAATCGGACGTTGTGTTGACGTACGATAACAATTTTATAGCCTGCCCCGCACATCCAGTTTTTGACGTAATCGGCTGTCAAAAGCACTATACTAACAATCCGAAAAACGGGAGATCGTTCGTCGGACTAAATTTCCCTTCCGATTTTCTTATTGTGTATACGGGCCTTAAAGCAGAACTGTTAGCAGGTAGAGCTTTTTGCCAGGATTGACTTTGCAGGTTTTGATGTACACAACATGCACACATAAACTGTACATGTCCACAATATTTCACACTATTTGACAACATTGTGTTTTCAGCCTGGTAAAAGGATATGGTTGTCTCCAGTCATTCATATATAACAGTAGAGTTTAGCACTGTACCTTGTCAAGTTAATGTTTTCACATTGCTTCATATAGAACAGTCCGAGGTTGAACGGCGGTGGAATGTGACTTTATATACAAAAATAGTGTGAAAGATGTTAAACAAAACTTCCTTGCAATGATTCCTCCAGTGCACTGGGCTTTATAACACACCAGTATGGATTTAGCTATCTTGGCCAAGGAGCGTGAGCTATCTGTGTCATTAATCTAAGGTGTCCTTCTTAAAATAAACACCAGCAAAAATGTGCCCGTTCATCCAGTGGAAAGTAATGTGAAGGCATGTTGGCGGCTGTTGAGACTTACATATACGTGTGTATTTGGAGCATATAGCACACACAGTACTTGTATACACATGCACTACTGTACCTACTAAAAAAATAGAACACCTGTGTGAGATACAAACATTTCATTGGAGGCTTTCTTTAAAGCGTATGAAAATGTCCAGTTCTTGGGATTCTTGGCAGTCTGAAGCAATGTAAATACAGGACCTCTGTTTGCAAAAACCTTAGATACGTTGTTTGTACTATAGCTCTCTTAATTTGTTTATACTCCATGTTATAGCTAAAACATAAAGATTTTATTTCAAATATATATTTGTATGATGATTTAAAACTGTTTACTGATATTATTCATTTATTTTTTATCTGTATTCCAAAGGCCGTTTTTTTTTTATCTTGAACATGTGACCAGCAGTAGAGGACTAGAAGCCCCTCCTGCTTATGTTTCCCTGCAGACAGGCTGGGAAAGATCTGGGTCATGTGACAGCTGTATATCGATTAGGAAAAAGGTGCTTAGATATATATATATATATATATATAAATAAAATGATCCCAGTGCCATCATCCACATACAGAAATAGAAGGGACATTTTAAGTTAAACAGTTCTTGATGCTTCCTGCGCTTAGGAAAATGGCCCCTCCGGATGGATGTCTTCATTACTCTTAGAAATGGGTAACCACCATCTTGCTGCCCTCAAAGACTTAGGGGAGTCTAACACTGCAACTATATAAAACACACAGAGGGCGCACCGACCTAGTGCATAATCCCGAGACAAATAATTTATTAGATAAAAGCACGGTAAGTAATGTACTCACAAAGACAAAGACAGCAAGAAATTGCGCATCACAGATCAATTTACGTTCCATCCAATGTATCAATATGTATGGGTGTAACAGTCACTAAAGACCCCATGGGTTGACGCGTTTTGAGGAATTCATCTTATTCAGAGCCACCAAGAGGCTGAAGAAGAGGAATTCCTTGAAATGCGTCAGACCCATGGGGTCTTCAGTGACTGTTACACCCATACGTATTGATACATTGGATGAAATGTACAGTGATCTGTGATCTGCAATTTCGTGCTGTCTTTGTGAGTACATTACTTACCGTGCTTTTATCTAATAAATTATTTGTCTCGGGATAATGCACTAGGGCGGTGCACCCTCTGTGTGCTTTATATAGTAAATTAAACAGTGTGCCTAGCAGCACAAGGGTCGCTGATTGGAATCCCAACCATGGCACTACCTGCCTGGAGTTTGCATGTTTTCCCTGTGATTGCGTGGGTTTCCTCCCACACTCCAAAGACATGCTGTTCGGTTAATTGGCTCCTGTCAAAATTGGTCCTAATATGTGTATATTTGAATGTGAGGGACCTTAGATTGTAAGCTCCTTGAGGGCAGGGACTGATGTGAATGTACAATATACAGTATATGTAAATTTACCTACAACTCTGTCTCCTGCTATCCATTTCCTCTTTCTGTGGGGGTCCCCCAAGGCTCCGTTCTTGGACCCCTTCTCTTCTCTATCTACACCTCCTTCCTTAGTTACTTAATAACCTCCCACGGCTTCCAATACCATCTCTACGCCCATGACACCCAAATCTCCCTGTAAACTCCTCATCTGACTCCTTCAGTCTCCTCTTGCATTACTAACTGACATATCAGCATGGATGTCACCCCACTTCCTTAAAGGAAATCTCTCTAAAACTGAGCTGATAATGTTCCCCCTGCCCTCCTCCATGACTTTTCCATCAAGGTTAATAATGCAACTATCAATCCCTCCCCTCACGCCATGGTACTAGGTGTAATGCTAGACTCTGACCTGTCCTTTCAGACCCAAATCTAATCATTTCCAAAAGCCTGTAGACTTCACCCCTGTAACATCTCCAAATTCTGCCCCTTTTTAATGAATTAAACCACCAAGCTACTCGTTCACTCCCTTGTTATCTATCGCCTTGACTATTGCAACTCCCTTCTCATAGGTCTACCTCTCCATAGGCTATCCCTTCTTTAGTCTTATCATGAGTGCTGCTGCCAGACTCATCTTCCTTACCAACCGCTCAGTGTCTGCCACCCCACTCCGTCAATCCCTACACTGACTTCTGATTGCCCAATGGATTAAATTAAAAACACTAAATAATACCATACTAAGCCATTCACAACTCTGCCCAGAGCTACACCACCAATCTTGTCTTCAAATATCACCCTAACAATCCTCTCTGCTCCTCTTAAGATCTCCTGCTAGCAAGCTCCCTTGTCTCCTCCTCCCATGCTTCTTCAGAGCCTCTCTCATCCTCAGGAACTCTAAACCTCTATCTGTCCGGCTATCCCCTATTCTGGCTGCCTTTTAGGTGATCACTGAAAACATTTCTTCAGGGAAGCCTATCACGCCTCCAACTAATCTTTTATCACTTCCATCAGCTCATCCCCCCGCAGTTACAACCTTCTGTACCACTTGCACTACCCAATTAGATTGCAAGCTCTTATGAGCAGGGCCCTCTTAACCCTTTTGTATTTTATTGTAACTGTACTGTCTCCCTTTTTATATTGTAAAGCGCTGCATAACCCATTGGCTCTATATAAATCCTGTGCAAAAATAATAATAATAATAATAAAGTGCTGCGTAAATTGACAGTGCAATATAAGTACCTGTAAAAAAAAAAAAAAAAAACACTGACTATTCTTAATCCTTGGAAACAAAACCCAACCACCAAAAGTATACCTCAAGGTCTTCCAATCTCCCAATGTCACCACTAATTAACACTATAGTGGAGGAGCTGCCTGTATAAACATAAACTAAGAATCAAAAATGTGTAAAAACCTGGCTAAGGTTCTTATCCCCTGTTATATACTCCAAAAATCAATACATAAATATAAATGGGACTTCCAGTGGAACTCTGAGTATATGAAAACTAAATATTAACTATACTATACCTTTTATTAGTTCATTAACAATACAATATTGCAAAAGGCATGTGTATATATAAATTAATAAAACCATAATTGGCCAGTTATTGAAAACAAAAAGCAGCTGCAACTAGTCCTCTCTTTAACACTCTTATATAGCATGAAAAGGATTGGTACAGGACCAAGAGGTTATGCTTGTATTGGTGGCAATCTTGAAAACCACTGCCAACAAAAACCCATCTTTCATTTTTGGAATTACTCCATTTGAAATGCACACGGCCTTCTTCGGTGAAAGTCCTCCATATGTGTCCCAGTGAAGGATTTGTATGCTCACGCATAAGAGCCTAATGGTATAAAAGAAAAGAAACTTGGCAAACAGTCCTATCTGTATAAACACGGATGGAAAAAAGACACTTTGAACACAGGATCTGATGAATGGACTAGTCATCACCTCTTACAATTCCAAAAGGAGAGTCCATAGAGGTCTTTATGCTGGAAGACTCAGACAGAGAGAGAAGTATATGGTTAATGTCCATGTAACTATAATATAGCCACAGTCACCCACCTATAGGCACTGTATCGCTTCTCCTGTGGCTACAAAAGTCCATCCACATTATTGTCACAAGGATCGTGCATATTAGATCATAAAGGAGCTTTACATCAGTGCGCCACATGAACCGAGACACCAGCTATAGCCAAACCTATGTTAAAAGGTGTAGAGAAAGGGGGTCCAGGCAGTAATCAATAGGCTATTAATTACCGCTTGGACCCCCCTCTCTCTTTCCTGCATGCTGGATGACGCTGGACTAGGAATGGCTAATATAAAGAAACACGGGGATTGGTAACACCTATGGACCCTCCATTTTCAGAGCTCCACCCCACCCTGACAGCCAGGATCCAGATCATTTGACTGGACTAATGCAGGATAAAAATACATTGTGTGCACAATGATTAGGCAAGTGAGTATTTTGACCAAATCATCATTTTTATGCATGTTGTCCAACTTCAAACTCTATAAACTTGAATGCTTATTGGATTTAGGCATAGCATGTAATGTGTATTTGTGTAATGAGGGAGGCTGTGACCTAAGGAGATCAACACCCTAGGTGTGCATAATTATTAGGCAGCTTCTTTTCCTCGGGCAAAATGGGCCAAAAAAAGAGATTTAACTGACTCTGAAAAGTCAATAATTATAAAAGTCTTTCAGAGGGATGCAGCAATCTTGAAATTGCTAAGATATTGGGGTGTGATCACAGAACTAAGGCGCACAGAAAAAAAGACGCAAATTAACTGCCAAAGATTTTAGAAGAATCAAACGTGAAGCTACCAGGAACCCATTACCCTCCAGTGCTTTCTTATTCCAGAACTGCAACCTTCCTGGAGTGCCCAGAAGTACAAGGTGTTCAGTGCTCAGAGACATGGCCAAGGTAAGGAAGGCTGAAACCCGACCACCACTAAACAAGACACATAAGTTGAAACGTCAAGACTTGGCCAAGAAAAATCTGAAGGCTTTATGGACTGAGATGGGAGTGACTCTTGATGGCCCAGATGGATGGGCCTGTGGCTGGATAAGTAACGGGCACAGAACTCCACTTCAACTCAGACATCAGCAAGGTGGAGGTGGGGTACTGGTATGGTATTATTAAAGATAAGCTAGATGGACCTTTGGGGGTTGACGATGGACTCTAAATTAACTCCCAAACCTACTGCCAGTTTTAAGAACACACTTTCTTCAAGCAGTGGTACAGGAAAAAGTCTGCAACTTTCAAGAAGACCATGATATTTATGCAGGACAATGTTCCATTCCATGCATCGAACTGTGTGGCTAGCCAGTAAAGGCCTTAAAGATAAAAGAATAACGACCTAAACCCTATTGAGAACCTGTGGGCCCTTCTTAAACGGGAGATTTACGGTGAAGGAAAAGAGTACACCTCTCTGAACAGTTTCTGGGAGGCTGTAGTTGCTGCTGCACAAAAAGTTGATCTTAAACAGATTAAGAAACTGACAGACTCCATAAATGGGAGGCTTATGAAAATGATGTTATTGAAAAAGAGGGTGGCTCTACTGGTCACTGATTTTTTTTTTTTAAATGTCAAATGTTTATTTGTAAATTTTGAATTGTTTGTTTATTATTCTCACTTTAAGCCCCCGTTCACACAGGGGCGACGCTACTTCGGACCGCGACCTCCGAGGTCGCGGTGCGAGCAGCGCGCCGCGACCTCGGAGCGGCCGCCACGGACTTCATAACATTGAAGTCTATGGCGGTCGCCTCCTGGTCGCCCCAAAGAAGCTCCGGACCCTTTTTCTGAGTCGGAGCGACTTGTGTCGCTCCTATCAGAACGGGTCCGCAGCTTCCCTATGGGAGGCGACCTGCGGCGACCTGTGAGGCGACCAGGTCGCCTCACAGGTCGCCCCAGTGTGAACGGGGGCTTAGGCCTAATGCACACTGGACGTTTTTACAGATACTCCTAGGGGCGTGTTTTTTTTTTTTTTTTTTAACAGCTTAAAAACACCTCTCCATGTTCTTCTATGTGTCCATGAACACATAGGCTTTTAGGAGCTGTAACCGGGAAATAGGCTTAAAGTGGAATTTAAGCTGCAATAAAACCCAGGACCAGTGCGTTCTGGAACAGCAGCGTTACAGCTGTAAAAACGCCCGAAGTGGCTAAACGCACGTTAACGCTGTATAAGCCACGTCAAGGGTTTTTAAGCTGTAGTAATTGGATTTGGGAGTGGAAAATAGAAGAGGGCAGAGAAACGCTGCTAAACGCTAACGTGGCGAAACATGCATTAACGCCAATTAAAAGCGATTCTAAAAACGCGTTTTACAGCCGCTTTTTCCTGGCGTCTGTACTGGATTTGCCGCTCCTTTTTTTTTTTTTAATTCCTTGTGTCTATGAGGTTTAACAGATTAAAATAAACAAGTGAAATAAGGAAATGTTCGTTTTTTTTTAGTTGCATAACAATTGTGCACACAGATATTCTCCTAAAAAAAGCCAAAGCCTCACTTTTACTTTCTTAAAAATTCAGGTTTGATATTTATTAACATTTTTGATTGTATATGAATCTTTCTAACATGGGTTAGTCAGGCATATGTGTAGGAGAGGGGAGGGAATGTTTTAAGACTAGTTAGATAAAGCCAGGAATTCTACTTCAATAGCGCCACTTTCAAAAGTGGTGCTATTACTAGACTAAATTAAAAAATAATGAAACTGGAGGTAATTGAAGTCAATAGTAAGCTGGTGTACAGAGATAGACAGTGCCTGTCTCTGTATGATGTGTAGCAGGCAGCATGATTGAATTTGTCACTGCTTCCTCCTCCAACAGAGGGACAGTTGGGAGGTATGGAAAACAGTCAGCACAGGCAGAGAACACACAAAGTAATCAGCTCATAAGATTTCTGGCAAACTTAACAGATATTTTTTTACTTATCATACAGATGTAACGGAACACTTTCAATGGTATAGTCCAGGGGTCTCCAAACTTTCTAAACAAAAGGCCAGTTTACTGTCCTTCAGACTTTAGGGGGGCCAGACTGGGACTATCGGGAATAGAAAATGTCCGGCATCAGTGGGAGTTAACAATGCCCCATTTTTGGTGTCAGTGAAAGGAATTGTGCCCTATCGTTGGTGTAATTTGGAGGAATTGGGGCCCATCTTTGGTGTCAGTGAGAGGAATTGTGCCCCATTGTTGATGTCATTGGAGGAATTGTACCCCATCGTTTGTGTCATTGTGCCCCATCGTTGGTGTCATTGGGATGAATTGTGCCCCATCATTGGTGTAATTGGGAGGAATTGTGCCCCATCCTTGATGTCATTGGGAGGAATTGGCCCCATCTTTGGTGTCATTGGGAGGAATTGGCCCCATCTTTGATGTCATTGGGAGGAATTGTGCCCCATTTTTGCGGTCATTGGGCCCCATCGTTGGAGTCAATAGGAGGAATTGTGCCCCATTATTGGTGTCATTGGGAGGAATTGTGCCCCATCATTGGTGTCATTGGGAGGAATTGTGCCCCCATCTTTGGTGTCATTGGGAGGAATTGTGCCCCATCGTTACGGTCATTGGGCCCAATCGTTGGAGTCCATGGGAGGAATTGTGCCCCATCATTGGTGTCATTGGGAGGAATTGTGCCCCATCCCTGGTGTCATTGGGAGGAACTGGCCCCATCTTTGGTCTCATTGGGAGGAATTGTGCCCCATTGTTTCGGTCATTGGGCCCCATCGTTGGAGTCAATAGGAGGAATTGTGCCCCTTCATTGGTGTCAGTGGATAAATTAGTGCCCCAAGAGCCAGATTAAAGCAAGCAAAGGGTCGCATCGGTCCCCAGTTCACAGTTTGGTGACCACTGAACTATATTCAAAGTGGTAGTAAAGTCTGCATTTAAACTTGTACCTTGATTACAATCAAGCTTACCTGTAGGTACAATGAATATCTCCTAAACATGCACCGTTTAGGAGATATTCCCATCAGAAATAGCCAATGACATCACCCTTGCATGCACAGTGACACTACATTCAGGGCATACAGTATGATGTCATCGCGGCCCCAGCCATTCAAACAGCCAGAGCCCAAGAATCCAGAAGGAAGACAAGGTGAGGATGGAAGCGCAGCGGGCGGTGCTTTTTTTTTTTTTATCTGGGGATGGAAATGTTATTGTCTTCACCCAAGCTGGAGATGTTTTTTTTAGCAGAAGCTGGCTGATGATTTTCCCCTGATTCTGTGGCAAGGCATGAAAATATTTCCGTTTGACAGTCCTTGAAGACTGCAGGGAGATACATGGGGCTGGAATGACAAATCCTGGACTCTGCTGGCTTTGCATGCTTCATGTGTTTACACACCTATGGATGCATTCCTTGTTTATGTATAGATTGTCATCAGCATGTTGAATAGCAAATACACCCATGTGAACAATCCTAATACTTTAACAACCTGCTAATAATATGTGTTGAGAACTATACCAACAGGGTGTGATCCCATGCAGTAACACTGATTTACTGTTTGACATCTAACCTTGCTGTTACCTGCCATAATGATTATTAGGGTGAAAGTCTAACTGATCAGTGCTTGACATACATTATTTACACTGCTGTAGGATGATCCAGTGTCTATATGCGTAGAAGTCATTTATTGCATTCCATATAACAGGATTTTTATGGCTTAATTCAGGTTGGACGTAGGCTAGTCTTTATTTAGCCAACAAATGACAACCACTCCAACCTATAACTAGCCTTTGCAGCAAGAAGCACGAGGAAGGGCAATGGAAAAAAACAAAAATTCCCAGCTCACTTAAGCCTCGTACACACGCAACGATTGTTGGCCGTGAATTTTTGGCCAACGTCCGATCGGCCAATTATCGGCTTGTTAGTATGCTGATTCCGACAACTGACTGCGACTTTTCGACCGAACAAAATCTGGTGTGCATGCTATAAAATTTTTGTTGCCCGTCAGCACAACGGCCGATTTTCCGTCAGTCAGTACAGATTTCGGCAGACAAAAATCAGATGAGCAAGACTGGGCAAGCTCAGAGAAGAAAAAACACACGGAAAGTCAACCATCACATGACATCACTTCTGAAGTTGGTTTTTGTTGGCCGATAAAATTTGTGTGCAATCTAGAGCACATTTCAACCAACACAACAACACTGGACAAAAGACGGCCGACCGGTCGGCCAACAATCGTTGCGTGTGTACGAGGCTTTACCAGTCAGCCTGCAACAACCCAAATTGTCCTGTCTAACAGTTCACGTTAAAAACAAGGGGTTTGCGTACATTTGCAAATACATGCGTAAGCTGCAGCGGCCACATTACAGCAGCACGGTGTACTGTAGTAGTCTATATTTAGGATAAAACCTCAATGTTTGGTCAATGTTGGTCAATGTTTGGTGGCCAAGGTGAGTTCTTTTGAATAATACATTTTTTTTTTAGTTTGTTTCTTTTTCTAGGAGGGGGGTGGATAACATGTCCACTGAATACAGAACAATAGGTAGGTGGCCATTGGTAAAAAATGCATGCCTTACCAATCAGTAGATTCAAAGACACCGGAAGATGAATTTTATTTAATTTATCTTTCTATATGTAGCACCTCCTAACGTCCCAGAGGCATAGCGGCACCTCCAGGGTTAGGGGGTAGGCCAGCATTTTACCCAAGACTGAGTCCATGGCCAGAATGGTGAACTGAGATTGAACGTTTGCTTACAGACTCTTTATATCCAGAACCATGTCCAGATTCAGAACCTTTAGGCTGACCTGGCAACACTGTAAGTAGAATTATAACTGGCTCACAGACTTCTCTCTCTGTTTCCACACTTTTGTGTGTCCCCCAAGTGAGTCCTCAGACCCTTCTGAGAGCCCAGCCTTCTTCCTGGCTTTCTCCAACAAGGGTCCTCTCCTGGGTCTCTTCCTTGTCTCAGCTTCCTCCATCAACAGGCAGGGCTGCTTCAGAACCACTTCAGGCCCAAGCCCACATTCAGCACATGTTAGGCCCCACAAAGGCTAATGGGTGCTAATGGCAGCCGGGGGAGAGGTGAGAGACCCTCCTGGGCAAGGGGGGTGCAGTTGAATTGTAGGCAATGTGGTATTGTGGGGTGGAGGGGGAATTATAATTGTGTAGGAAAGGGTCATTTTAATTAATGGGTGGACTGCAGGGAAATTATAATTGTGGGGAAGGGTAAATATAATTGAAGGGGGGACTGCAGGAGAATTATAATTGTATGAGGGGGAGGTAAATATAATTGAGCGGCGTGGGGCTCCAGGGGAATTATATGTAAAAGAGGAGGATATGTAAGGTGTAACAACGGGACGACACCATGTTTTACCGCACCAGGTGACACCAACCCTAGTGACGCCACTGGTTTAGGTGGGGGGGGGGGTCAGGGTGGGCCTAAAAGTGGCTCGACCGCCTACCTTTACCACCCCCTGGCTGTGAACAAGTCATATGCCATTGTTGACCTCTACTATGCTATAGACATAGTTTAGGAGTAAAGCCTCATACACATGCAACGATAGTTGGCCGTGAATTTTCAGCCAGCGTCCGATCGGCCGATTTTCAGCTTGTTAGTATGATGCTTCCGACAACCGACTCCGACTTTTCGGCCGAACAAAATCTGGTGCGCAGGCTATAAAATTTTTTTTGGCCGTCAACAGAACGGCCGATTTTCCGGCAGTCAGTACAGATTTCAGCAGACAAAAATCTGATGAGCAAGACTGGGCATGCTCAGAGAAGAAAAAACACACGGAAAGTAAACCAGCACATGACATCACTTCTGAAGTAGATTTTTGTTGGCCGAGAAAATTCGTGTGCAGTCTAGAGCACATTTCAACCAACAAAACAACACTCTGGACAAAAGACGGCCGATCGGTCGGCCGATAATCGTTGCGCGTGTACGAGGCTTTAGAAAAAAATCTCTCTTATGGGAGATGTTTCTGTAAACCTACTGATTGTATTGGCCGAATGTACATATTTATGGACTGAGCAGATGCTCCCGGTGACAGTGAAATCTGTTTTCAAGAACTAATTCTTTAGGCCTTCCTGCAGAAGTCATAGTGTGTAACAATCAATGGAGAAGATATTAATCATCTAAGGTGAACCATGTCACCTACCAGGGCTGAGCACTGTACTTTGTGTGTATGACTGTGACAAAAGCGGACGGGTTGGCACTATGAAAGAAGGTTTTCTGTTTGCTTTACAATGCTTAGTGACCTTTTTAAATGCACTTTTCCTGATAGCATCAAAAGGAACTGGGGAACAATGCGTGTATTCTTGTTGAGTCTAGCGACCATAAGGTTAGTGCAATTATCAGTATATAACAGCTGTGTAGGGACTGTGCTGATAAACTGTGTGGGACAGGACGGGCACATCAGATAGGTTTTACAGGAATAAAGATTTACGGTTTTGCAGAACTTTACTCTTCCTATGCGGGGTTTTTTTTTTTTTTTTTTTACGAGTTTCAAACATTGTTGTACTGTACTTGAAAATTCTTCTCTTATCTAGCAGTAGGAGTAAAGAAATTTCCAAATATTTTGCTGCTATTTTTTGTTTTATTTATGGACCATTGGTATTGATTTTAGAAGCCAAAACTTTTGCCAAAGTTTTTCTTCCTTTAAGGTCCCTTTCTCACGGGGTGGATCCGCTCGGCGGTCTCTGCTTGCTCAGTGGGGATTGCTTCGTTGATCCCCGCTGAGCAGGGGGATAACAGGTCGGTCTCTGCTCAGTGTGCAGAGAAGCAACCTTACATCAGGGTTTCTATCAGAGTTCCCATCTGGGTCCCCCCTTACATCAGGATTCCCATCAGAGTTATGCTTACATCAAAGTCCCCATCAGAGACCACCTTACATCAGGGTTTCTATCAGAGTTCCCATCTGGGTCCCCCCTTACATCAGGGTCCCCATCAGAGTCCTGCTTACATCAGACAGAGTTCCCATCAGAGGCCACCTTGCATCAGGGCTTTTAGCAGAGTTCCCATCTGGGTCCCCATCAGAGTCCTGCTTAAATCAGGGTCCCCATCAGAGGCGCCCCTACATCAGGGTCCTCATCAGAGACCTGCTTGTATAGAGTCCAAATCAGAGTCCCCTCTTACATTGCGGTCCCCATCAGAGACTTGCTCACACCAGAGTCCCCAACAGAGTTCCCCCATACGTTAGGTCCCCCATCAGAGTCCTGCTTACATTAGGGTTCCCATCAGAGTCCCCATCAGAGTCACCCCTCACAGAGTCCCTATCAGAGTCCTACTTACATCATAGTACCTTCTTACATAGTTACATAGTTAGTCTGGTTGAAAAAAGACACAAATCCATCTATGGCAGTGATGGGGAACCTTGGCACCCCAGATGTTTTGGAACTACATTTCCCATGATGCTCCTGCACTCTGCAGTGTAGTGAAGCATCATGGGAAATGTAGTTCCAAAACATCTTGGTTGCCAAGGTTCGCCATTGCTGATCTAGTTCAACCAATAAGATAAAAAAAAAGAAAAATCCTAAAAATAAAAAAAAAATACATCAGAGTACCCACCAGAGTTCCCATCAGGGTTCCCATCAGAGGATCCTCCTTACAACAGAGTTCCCATCAGATTCCCCTCCAAAAGCAGGGTTCCCATTAGAGTCCCCTCCTAAATCAGGGTTCCCATCAGATTCCCCTCCTAAATCAGGATTCCCATCAGATTCCCCTCCTAAATCAGGATTCCCATCAGATTCCCCTCCTAAATCAGGGTTCCCATCAGATTCCCCTCCTAAATCAGGATTCCCATCAGAGTCCCCTCCTAAATCAGGATTCCCATCAGATTCCCCTCCTAAATCAGGATTCCCATCAGATTCCCCTCCTAAATCAGGATTCCCATCAGATTCCCCTCCTAAATCAGGATTTCCATCAGATTCCCCTCCTAAAGGAGGGTTCCCATCAGAGTCCCCTCCTAAATCAGGATTCCCATCAGATTCCCCTCCTAAATCAGGATTTCCATCAGATTCCCCTCCTAAATCAGGGTTCCCATCAGATTCCCCTCCTAAATCAGGATTCCCATCAGATTCCCCTCCTAAATCAGGATTCCCATCAGATTCCCCTCCTAAATCAGGATTCCCATCAGATTCCCCTCCTAAATCAGAGTTCCCATCAGAGTCCTCCTTACAACAGGGTCCCTATCAGAGCCAACCCTACATCAAGGTCTCTATCAGAGTCCCCTGTCACGCTGGGGGATGGAAGCGGAGAAAGGCAGACTTTGCTGACCTTAATCCTCACACTGTGCACATTAAGAAGACACCTTTGGCCCTAGCTGTGGGCCAGATAAAATCTTGTAGCCGGCAAGATGTGGCCTGCAAACTGTAATTTGGAGAGCACTATTCTAGGTCAATGACTTCCCATGTAGTCAGGGCTTTTTTTCAGCGGGAACGCGGGGGAACGCAGTTCCGGCACCTCCAGTACTGAATGTATGCCATGGCAAAGGGTTCTCGGGTGTGCTGGAGGGTCTGCAGATGCTGGCTGCTGGGGGATCTATTGTTGCTGGAGGGGATCTATTTTTTCATGCCAATCTATTGCTGCTGGTGGAGGATCTTTTGTTACTGGGGGTTAATTGTTGCTGGAAGGGATCTACTGTTTAGGGAGGGGTCCATTGATGCTTGCTGCTGGGAGATCTATTGTTGCTGCTGGGGGGTCTATTGCTGCTGGCTGTGGGGATCTATTTTATTACTTTTCTTGTTCTCATTACCAAATTCCATACTATAAAATGATACTTGGCCCTATATTCTCCAAAAGGGGCTGTACTGGGAGCTGGGTAGGGGGGTGGAAACAAGGGTCAGTGTTCGGAGGTAGGTAGGGGGCGGAGACACGAAGTGACTTAGAACGGGGGAGTTCCTGCACCTATTCTCTGAGAAAAAAAGCCCTGCATGTAGTAAAGGTAAGGTAAGGATGCCAACCCTGGAACATGCCCCTACCACAATGAGTCATCAATGGAAGCCCCCACATTTCTTCTCTGACAGGTTCTCCTAATGTACTCCTGGCATTTATTACATCTGAAACTCTCACCAACAGTTTGTAACTACAACACGTATTAACTGGCTTCTATGTTAGAATAAAAGATACAATATTATTTCTTCGGCTCAGATTTTGCTATTTATGAATCACCGCTTTTCTTGGCAAAAGAAGCCTGAGTTGAGGAAGCATGGAGGCGAATCTGCTGAATTTTTCTACAAAGGCTGTCATGATGGTCCAATGGATTACGTCCTTTCTGAGTCACTGACTCGGAAAAAGCATGCAGATTAGTAATTCTGACTTCACTCTGTTTTTCTTTCCTTCAATACTCGTCCCAGGCAACCAGCATTTTTTAGAAGGAGGTCAGCAATAGCAGCATTCCCCTTTCTTCCAGTTTAGGTTCATTTAAAGTCATATTAAACCCTCAGCGGCATTTAAGTTTAAGACATAGAGCACACTAAATAAACATCCCCCAGTAAACTATTTGTTCAAATTCTTACCCCAGCACTTGTTGTTTACAACTTTTAATGCCTTAGGGCCCTGCTGGCTGTGCTGCTTCCCTGAACTTCTGGTCTTCACATGAAAGAGTTATCAGTGGACAGGGCAGTCTGTTAAATCCTGTCTTCTTTGATCCTTCCTTCTTCCAGAGTCCCCAATCCATCTCCTTATAGAACAGGGCATTGGGGCACTCTGCACATGCTCAGTTTGCTAGAGAGAGTTTTTGTTTCTGTTAGGAGGGTGCATGTGATCAGCCCAGGGCCAATCAGCACTGTCCAGACAGAAAGTCAGCCTCAAGGACAAAAATGTCCAGACAGAGGGTTAGGGGTCCTGTAGCCCAGTGTTTTTCAACCTTTTTTCAACCAAGGCACCCTTTACAATCTGGCAGAATCTCAAGCCACAGCAACCAAAAATGTCGACAAATTTTATCCATTCGCTTCTGCGTGCAAGCGCGGAGGGTGTGTTTGTGTGTGTGTGTGGGGGGGGGGGCGCTTTACATTTTTTTTGTCTTCTTTATTTTACTTTTTTTTTTTTTTTCACTGTCCCTTTTATTTAATTTCTTTTTTAGTGACTTTTATTCCTACTACAAGGAATGTAAGCACCCCTTGTAATAGAAATAAGGATGACAGGTCCTCTTTATGGGGAGATCTGGGGTCAAAAAGACCCCAAATCTCTCCTTTACTTTTGAAAAGCAAAAAATAAAAAAATAAAACAAACAAGCTATCACCATATTTATGTAATTTAAATATACATAAGATATGTGGGGTGTAAATACTGTATTATTGATAATGGAAACTGCACTTCGTTTTTTATGTTGTATTCCATTTGCACATCTGCTTCAGTTTGGCCGCAGCGCAGGGGTAGCGCAGGATACCCGCGGTTTTCGTGTGCGTTTCCTGTGGTTTCTCATAAACTTCTACTATGTCCTATATTTTTGGTGCATTTTCTGAAAGCACACCAAAAATGAGGGACATAATAGAAGTCTATAGGAAACCACAGGTAACGCACATAAAAACGGCGAGTATCCTGCGCTACCCCTGCGCTGCAGCCAAACTGAAGCAGATGTGCAAGCAGAATACAACATAAAAAAATAAGTGCAGTTTCCATTATCAATAATACAGTAATTAAAACCCACATATCTTATGTATATCTATATTACAAGCAATAACTGTTTACAAGGTAATTACATGTCATATCATATAAATAATGTACCTCATGAAGCTCAGAGGAGCCACTGAAGAGCCTCCTCCCTGTTATTCCTCCTCTCCTCACAGGCTCACATAGTCTGCTGTAACTCCCTCGGTGAAAAGTGCGCCAGCCAGCAGCTCCCGGGACCCGCGGCTCTCACCTCCCAGCAAGCCCATTGTATGCCCGATCCCGCCCACAGCAACCGATGACGTCATCGGTTGGCAAGACACGGTCAGGAGGCCCGCACAGCTTCCCCAGCGTATGTGACAGCTGGAAGTGAACTTATACTGGCCCCTCTGTCACTACTAAATGGCGAACAAAGTTTTTTGATAAGAAGGCTGCAAGTTGGGGTCATTTTGCCGCGCCACACCTCGGGTCTCTTCACGGCACATCAGGGTGCCGCGGCACACTGGTTGAGAAACCCTGGTCTATAACATTGTATGTTAACAACTACTTAAATAGAGATAGGGTTGCTTTAACAAGGTTTACAGTGTTGCTCAACCAAGCTTCGTATATGGTATAAAATAACTAAGGGTTTTATGGGGGGTCGAACTATACAGGCCAGAAGGAGTACTCGCAAACTATAAAAGTAAAAATTAAGATATTAACACATAGTTAAAAAGCATAGATGCCAGTATGCATCTTCTCATTAAATTGCACATAATTCCAAATGTAAACTCATGGCTAAGAAATGCACAATACATATATGAGTTCCTCAGAGACCAACGCGTTTCACTATATCTATGTGCTTCCTCAGGGCTTGGGGAATAAAATGAGTGCTTTCTACAACAAAAGAGTGAAACATTAGTTAGAGTTCTCTTGTAATAATTTCATATATGGTACAGGTTTGTTCAGTAAAGCTGAACCCGATCTTCCTGGCTATGCAGGGTGACATGTAATCACAATACCAGCTGAACAGAATTCTAGATCATCTTGAAGATAAAACCGCTCACATATACTGTATGCATTTCATTTGTGCTTAGCTGTTTACTGGATTTCCGCTAGGAGTGCAAAAAAAAGGACACAACGCCTTGACCAGATTTTCTTTACAAAGTGTTTGCAGTCTGTTAAGGACCCATTCACACTAAGAACTGCATGTAAATCGCACAGGGTTGTGCTGCGTGTTCTCATGCGATTCACATGCATTTCTGTGCAATGCAATTTCAGCCTATTATGAATGGGCTGAAATCGCACAGTTTTGGAAATGCACTGTAACTGGATTGTATGGTACATTTTTACTGTGGACAAATGCACTACGTATGTGACCTGCATTTGGGGTGTCATTAATTTCCACTACAAGAGAATGTCAGCAGCACACCAAGGATCGCCAGTGCAGGTCCAAAACTTTATTCAGCGATCACATCCTTTCAACAGATTGCAACATTTTGCCACATGCCTGATGAAGGGGTCCTGTGTGGCTCCGAAACGTTGCAATCTGCTGTAACAATGTGATCGCTGAATAAAGCTTTGGACTTGCACCGGAGATCCTTGGTGTGCTGGTGACATTCTCTTGCTCTGATTAGTCACAGTTCCAGCTGATGGTTTCTTCAGCTCCCACTTATATGCACAGCCATTTCTACAGGAACTTGTGCGTTGGGAATAGTGCGTTGGAATCTGCACTGACACCTGCCGCAGATTGCAAGTGCGGTGCGATTTGATTGCGGTGCGGGAAAGAGGCATGAAAATAGGGGTTTCCCGCATGGCATTCTAGGGTGTGCCCTCATACCCTTATGCTCGCCATACACTATACGAAAAAATCTTTTTTTTTTTAAAAAACGAACACTTGGCCGTGAGAGCAAACGATCGTGCCATCATGTAATAACCAATAAATCGTTCAATGGACATAAATTAATTCGTTTTTGTTTGTTTTTTCACATATATCTAGTGCAAACAGTTTGGATGAGAAACACATTAACCTTTAAATTTATCGTTTGTTCGGCAGAAAATTTCCAAACTTGTCTTTAGTTTTTTTTGGCTCAAAAATGGCACAACCGATTACTGATTTGTGCCCATTAACTGGCCGAAAAACGAACGAACTGTCCAAAGGCCCGGAATTCGGCCGATTTTTCGTATAGTGTATGGCCACGCTTAGGCTTCATTCACATGACTGTAAACAAAAAACACATATACAAGTGTTTTTTTTTTTTTTTTATTACAGATCTGAACACAGCTACATTGTTTTAAAAGGAGACATTCACACAGGTTCATAAACATGAGCTGCTTTTTGATCTTGAACATAGAATCCACAAATCTGCATCTAGGAACATGCGCTTCCCGCAGTTACAAGTATAAACGCATGTACATGCGTTTGTAATCACGTATATTAGGTGTAAACAAAAGAGAAAAATAAATTCTCATAAAAACAAATGATGTACGCATACGCATTGTTACACATTTAAATGTATCAGTATGCATGTATTTTACTAATCATCACACAGGAATCCAGGCATTCTCCTAGATAACATCAGTAATATTTTTACGGTTATGTGAATGAGGCCCTATAATGTGTTACAATTTTTGTTTTTGTTATAAGAATAATGATGCAGGAATGATTTTCTTTCAGCTTGTTATATTATCATAGCTGAGAGAGAATGCTCATTTGATTGTGGTTACGGATGTCCTCCACATGGCAGGTCTGTGGTTAAGCCATGGTTCAGCAGTGGTAAGACTCTCGGCTGGTATCATGACCTGTGTACCGGCGGAATGCCCCTCTGCTTCTCTAATGGAGCTCTTATCTAACAGCTTTTACTGGTTTGTTATTAGAAAGGAAATGGAAGTTTGCTTAACAGAAAGGCAAATAAAGCCTACAACAAGACCTGGAGTAATGGAGCACTAACTGCCACGCTGTAAGTACAATTAGTCAATTCACATTATTTTTGAATCCTCAATTGTCCTTACCAGTGTGTACTATGGCAAGATTTCCCATCCTGAGGAATGTTTTCTTTTTAGGGCTATATTTGACAGATATAGGTCTAGTTTAGACTTGCAATTGAAGCGTCGGCAAAAATAGTTGGTTAAGCAGCGTTTTTGCTGCCCCCTTTCCCTTTATCTGCAAAGGCAGACAGCCATGGGTGTTCACACTGCAAACCCACACTAAAAAAACTACGGGTGTCACTCGAGGTTCCTGTCCGGTGACACATGACTCAGAATTACTTGACTAAGCCCTGTAGATTGGACGAAACATGTTGGGGAGCATTGTCTGGATGGAGGTAGGCTGAGGCTGCTTCTACTATAGTGACTGCTGTGTCCTGATGGTGGTGTGCCGCAGTCGGGGTTGTTTCCTTTCTTTATACTCCATGAATGTACACTAACCGGCGATGCGATGCATGGGTCATGGCCCAGCAAAAATGTTCACCCCTGTCATGTTTGACGGCCAGTATCATCATTGAGCATGACCTATTTAAATGAATAGGGCCACAAAGCAGCCGGGACCAAAACTTTAGGCTAGGTATTTACACTGAAAAAGTCCATTCCGTTTTTCAAATCAAATCCCAAAAAACACAAGGATTCAGGAGGAAGCAAATGCCAGTCAGCCGCCCCTTGGTGCTCTGTGAAAAAAGTGCTTTTTGAGTTTTCTTCCCCAGTTTCTTTTTTGGTTGGCTGTGTCATAAGTTCCCACCTCCAGCCCCCTCCCTGATTGGCTATATGCTCGAAGTTTGAATTTAGGAAAGGTTTTTTTTTTTTTACTTTTTACAATGTTACATTATAATGTGCCCTGGAAAAATAATCAAAGTTTGTAACTTGCTAACGTAACTGCATGTTTCACGCTCATGCTTTATGTTCATTGGGTGGACTTATTAAATTTGATTTAATAAATTATTTAATTATTGTTTTGACTTTTTTTTTTTTTGCATAGGGAGTCTGGGTCAAGTCAGTAAAGACCTGATCCTTTTCCCCTATACACCTATGCAGTAACAGATCATGTCTATCTATTAGTGATCTATATCAGCTAGCAATAGATCATCATTGTAGTGATCTGTTGTTGTAGGCAGCCATAGGGAATAACTGGATCAGCTCTGTCCTGTCTTGTGACAGCAGGAAGTGCAGCTGACATCATGGCACTTCCTACACTGCTATGGAACTCTACATTGTTATAGAGTGAAATCCCAGGAGCTCATAGTGCAGACAGAATGCTAAGCCTGGCAGGGTATGCGTTGGGCACCAGGGCATTAGCAGCTAATGACATGCTTGTTGTGCTACAGGCAACAGAGTCTTATAGTGGTTGTAAACCCTCTCTTTGAACTTGTACCTATAGGTAAGCCTTTAACCACTTTAGCCCCGGAAGATTTGACTGCTCAAAGACCAGGCCCTATTTTGCGATTCGGCACTGCGTGAATTTAGCGGACAATTGCGCGGTCATGCGATGCTGTACCCAAACAAAATTTACGTCCCTTTTTTCCCACAAACAGAGCTTTCTTTTGGTGGTATTTGATCACCTGTGCGATTTTTATTTTTTGCTCTATAAACAAAAAAAAGAGCGACAATTTTGAAAAAATAACAATATTTTTCACATTTTTTTATATGAAATTCTCAAAAAAAATGTAAAAATCTAAATTTTTTAACATTTTAGGCCAATTTGTTTTCTGCTACATATTTTTGGTAAAAAAAATCGCAATAAGCGTATTTTGATTGGTTTGCGCAAAAGTTATTGCGTTTACTAACTAGGGGAAAGATTTACAGTGGGTACGGAAAGTATTCAGACCCCCTTAAATTTTTCACTCTTTGTTATATTGCAGCCATTTGCTAAAATCATTTAGGTTCATTCTTCTTCCTCATGAATGTACACATAGCACCCCATACTGACACCCCAAAATGACTATGTCATTTTTATAGTTCTTTTTATTATACTAGTAATGGCGGCGATCTGCAATTTTTTTTTGTGGGGCTGCGACATTGCGGCGGACAGATCGGACCCCTGGCTGACATTTTTTACACTTTTGGGGGTACCAGTGACATTACTACAGTAATCAGTGCTATACATATGCACTGTTACTGTAAAAATGACACTGGCAGGGAAGGGGTTAACTTTATTGGTGATCAAGGGGTTAAGTGTGTCCCTAGGGGCGTGATTCTAACTGTGGGGGGGCGTGGCTTGTGATGTAATCACAGAGACATACGATCCTACATAGCAGGATCGTATAGTCTCTGCAGTTACACCAGGGAGAATGACAGGCGGCTTTGTTTACATTAGCCATCTGCCTTTCTCCCTCTCCTGCGGGAGATCGCGAGTGACCGGCGGACATCGGAGCCGTCGGTCACTCACGTGGGGATCTCAGTGAACGAGCGGGGGGGGGGGGGGGGGGGAGACGCGCCCTACAGGCGGCTGAGTGAGTGCTTTTAGAAGCATTTTGTATTGGCACTTTAGCCACGTTTAGCAGCGTTAGCGCTTGGCAGCCTTTCTCTGCCCTCTTCTATCTTCCAACCTCAAATCCAACTACTACAGCTTAAAAACGTTGAACGTGGCCTAAAGCTGTATGCGACCTTTAGCAGCATCAGGCGTTTTTTACAGCTTAACGCTGCTGCTTCAGAACGCGCTGGCCCTGAAGTTTGTTTTGCAGCTTAAAAACGCCTATGCCAGCTCCTAAAAGCCTGTGTGTGCATGAGGCCATAGAATAACATGGAGGGGCGTTTTTAAGCTGCAAAAAAAAAAAAAAAAAACGCCTGACGGTCTAAAAGCAACTATTAAAACGCCCCGTGTGCATGAGGCCTACATGGTGACTCTGCCAGTAGAATTCTTCCTGTTCAATGGTGTCAACACTCATTTACTGCACTTTATCCATAGAGCAGGATAGAGCAGGTATTTTTCAAGTTATTGAAAAGATATAAGCAAATGTTTTTTAACTGTATATTTAACAAACTAAAAGGGACTAAATAAAGGAAGTTCATTGTTAGGGTTTACACACCCTAAGGGCTCTTTCACATTGGCAGCAGCAGTGCTTATCGCCATCACAGATCGCTTTTCAGAGGGTGATAAAACAGCAGCTGGCAGGTGTTCAGAAGGTGATCCAGTCTTTTGAATGTTTGCTTCCTTTTTTTTAACTAGAGGCAAAACTTATTTTTTTTTTTTTAGTCTTTGATAGAGTGAAGAGGGATTAGAACCCCTGTCAGATTTTTTTGCCTTCTATGCCCCTGTTAGGGAGAGTTACCTTCTCTATTTATCCTGTTTACAATTATTGATGTGAAAGTAAAAGAAAATCCCAAATTTAGGGTTGTCCACAGAAAAGTAATAGAGGGGAAATCTTCCAATGGTGACACTAGTACTCATGACCTGGAGTGCCCCCAAGATATTCCCTTAATTTGCAGGCATTTCATTCCACTTTCTGTTTTGGATATGGGACAGGGAGTGAAGGGAAATCTCTGCAATGGGACACAGATGGCAAACAAAAAAACCTGACAGGGGTTATGACCTTCCCTTACTTTATCCAAAATGAAAATAAAAAAAATTGCCTTTAGTTCGACATTAATCCCATGAAGGATTTTGTATTAAAAAGGCATTGCAACTGGGAGCTAAGAGCTTGGCTCATGGTTGCGGAGTGCTTCCATTGATCTTAATAGCTAATACAGCACTGCCCCCTTGAGGACTGCAGGATTGTTCACCTTGGGATCCCCCTGGGTTACCGATAGCAACTGCAGCATGCACAATTTAACTCTTTGGCTCAGTCTCAGTCAATGAACAGTCTAGGGGATGTAGTTGTTTTTGATGTTTTATTTAAATTAGGGGTGGGAGAAGGGAAGAGTGGGATACTCCAACTTGAACTATTCACAGTAGATGAGGAGTCCTGTCTCAAGATGCAGCCAGGCTGCGGATTCACCTTGCCACTAGATGAATCTAGGATTAAGTCTCTATTGTAGATGACTTGTTAGGATGAATTATCTTCGGGATACACCCCTAGCACCGCCTTTCACTCCACCTGCTGACACCCGTCCTCTGACTATCCTATACTGGGATGGCCCCCCTCAGGTCAGGCCCCTAGACATGATCCCCTGTAAACACGATACTGTTTTTCGAGGGTCTCCAGTGTCTCTACCCCTCCAGTCAGCTCTCATGGACCTCTGGGTTCAGCTCCTTCCTTCTAGTCCCCTGACTGCCTGTGACCATGTGCCACTGCTACAGAGGAGGAGGTAGCCGCCCCCCTCCCCCGGGACTCTGCTCAACAGCCAAAGACCCCGTAGCACATGTGCTCCTGGCTTTTATACCACACCCCACAATGCACGGAGACAATCATCAGTCTATGCCAATCACTGGGGCTGTATCAAAGCCTGTGTACCCATTGGTCAGATTTCCTCCACTGTCCAATATGCCTCCCTATTGGACAAGTGTGAAACACTCACTAGACCAGATGAATCACACACTGTGCACTATGAGTAGACCTAACTCACAGATCCTGCCCTCTGGTAGGCAGAAAGCAATATAGATTTTGTGCTGCTCCTCTGATAGGCAGACAGAGCCAAAAACTATACTCACTCTCTAGCACCTACCTAGGAGGGTGCTACACTAAGTTTGACAGATGATGCTGCCTGTCAAACTCTGCAGGCCAAGTTAAAATTGCCACAGCTGCAAAACAAAGCATTGCAGGCGCAGTATTTGTGCAGCCTTGTGTGGCTGTAATGTTCGAATTTAGGTGGGTGGCTGAGTGGTGGTAAAGCCATGGCCCAGCCGCCCATTTCCACAATAAATCCACATCAAATGCAATAGGGGCAGAAATGTTACAGAGCATTTTACTTTCTGTTATTAAAGCAGAGCTCCACCCAAAATAGGAAGTCCTGCTTGTCTGGATGCTGAGATGGGCTACGGCCCCAGCATGCTTGCTCCACCCCCAGCATTCAGAGGAGGAGGACTGATCTATCTCCTCTGTACCTGCTGCCAGTGCCCTGTCTCCCAGCCTTCCCCTGTAACTGCTGGCAGCACTGTGACTGTGGGTAAGGAAACTCTTCAGACCCTGATTCACTGTTGGGGGAGCAGCTCTGGGGACCCTAATGTAAAGGTTGGAGACTCTGTAGACCCTGATGTTAAGAGGGGTGACCCTGGGGACGCTGATGTAAGAGAGGTGGCTTTAGAAATCTTGATATAAGAAGGGAGGCTCTGGGGACCCTGATGTAAGGTGGGGGGAGGTCTAGGAACCCTATTATGAGAAAGGGGTTGCTCTAAGGGACCCTGATGTAAGGTGTGGGGGTCTGGGAACCCTGAAGGGGTGTCTCTGGGGACCCTGGTGTAAAGGGGGCCACCCTGATGTAAGAAGGGGTGACTCTGGAGACCCTGATGAAAGGAGGGGGTCTCTGGGGACCCTTATTTAAGAGGAGAGACTCTAGGTATGCTGATTTTCACATGACTACATTGGTCCAACTTGTATCAATGTGACTATGCCTATACCATACTTGTGGGATCCCCTGTAAGCCGGAAATTTCTGTAGTAAGCACCACTGCTATTGAGATCTTCATTAGCTTCTGGGTCCTGTGCTGAGCGGCTGAACATAGGAGTTTGCTCACCATGAACGCCTTTCACAGAACATTGCATTTTCTCAGTGAATGCATTTGCTGATTGGACGAGACAGAGGGACTGGGAAGAGATGTTGCAGTCTCCATCTCCTCCAATCAAATTACACTTTGCATTTACTGATAAAATGCAAAGTGTTCTCTGAATGGTGCCTGTGTCGATCAAACGACTCCCTGTGTTCAGCAAGCAGTAGGGCTACCGCACGTCATGAGACCCAGAAGCTAATGGAGATAACTTTACTGTAGATCACAGGTATGACACATACATACTTACATAGGTCAAAGGCGAGTCCATGTAACTGTGTAAAAATATCTATATCTACAGTAAAATTCACGTTTAAAACTCTTTTGGCCATACATCTATGGATCATAGGAGTGCATTTAGTTCTGCAATCCTATGACTCAGATTCAGCCAAGAGCGGTCTAAAGTCCACCATCAGCTGACATCACAGAGTCGGTCCAGACTCTTCAGGGGTCCTGACAATAATGTTAGGATCTGCCCGGATGCCTGACTGGCAGCTGGCTCAGCCTCCCAGCTTGAGAGCCTGAGCCAGCTACTCCCACTCCGTCCCCAGCCCAGTGTTCCAGTGAGTGCTGGAGGGGCAGAGCAGAGAGCCAGTGACTGACAGTCATGGCTCGCTGCTCAGAGTGGACCTGAGAACTGAGCGATCAGCGGTCTTTGATCACTCAGTTCTCGGTGTACAGCCATCAGGGGACAGCTGCAGCATACTTCCCTTTTAAATGAAAGCAATATGTGTACCTGAAACTGACCTGGAATCAGTGGCGGCTGGTGCTCCATCAGTCCGGGGGGAGGCAGTGTGCGTCAGATGGACCCCCCCCAATCACTCCAGCCCGCACCACCATATCCCCCTGTGCCAGTTTACTTACCTTGCTCCGCAGGACTGACAGGCAGCGGTGGCGGCGGCTTCCCCCTCAGTCTCCATGTTCCCTCTCGGCGGCCGTCTCCTCCCTCCTTCTTGGCCAATAGGATGCCTTTCGGCCAATCGGGGAACAGGTCTCAGGACCCGCTTCCTGATTGGCCGGGAGGAGAATCAGTGCGGAATAACGAATATTCATTCGCTTATGTCACACAACTGGGTGGGCTCAGGGCACAGTGCTCTGCACCCCGAGCCCACCCTTTTTTGAAGCCTATTAGAGCCTCTGGCTCTAATCACATGCTTAAAAAAAAAAAAATTCCCCATTGGAATCCATGCATCCATCGCTCTGCATAAAGATTAGGGGACCGGACGCATAGATAGGGGGCCCCCATTGGAATCCATGCATCCATCGCTCTTCATAAAGATTAGGGGACCAGACGCATAGATAGGGGGGGGCAGCGCCCCTGCGCCCCCAATGGATGGGCCGCCACTGCCTGGTATCAACCTCTTCCTATGCCCCGTACAGCAGAACTCAGACTGGGAAAGGAAGAGACAGCACAAGGACAAGAACTGATTGTACTGCACAGCTCATGTGCTAACCTGGAACATGATAGGAGGAGAGACCAGAGTGACCGAAAGATGAGCACATCATTGGGCTGCTTCTTCCTCACTGTCCATTCTAGGGGTTCGGTGAGAGACAAGATCTAACTATATTACTTACTGCAGTAGAAAAAAAATCTGGACTCCAGGATGGTTGTGCTGTCTGGCTGGGTTGTTTAAATCTCAGGAATGACTGAACAGGGATACATATCCTTTGGCTGGTAAACTGCTCTCCTATATATATTTTATACTGTGTGTAGTTAGCTGTTTGGCTGGAATTCAGCTTTAAGTATGTTCTGTAAAAGACCAGAAACACGTGCACATTTTTCCACCATTTATTAAACCTCACTGCATGAAATTTCACTTTGCTGGGCTGTAGTTACTGAATACTGAAGCTGCATTTGCTTAGCTCTCTTTCTGAAAATGATGATCGGGTGGCTGTAATGCCCATCCATTGCCTTCAATATTTAAGCCCCTGACCTGGAACATGTGCACTATATTGTCAAAAGTATTGGGACACCTGCCTTTACACGCACATAAACTTGAATGGCATCCCGGTCTTAGTCCGTAGGGTTCAATATTTAGTTGGTCCACCCTTTGCAGCTATAACAGCTTCAACTCTTCTGGGAAGGCTGTCCACAAGGTTTAGTAGTGTGTCTATGGGAATGTTTGACCATTCTTCCAGAAGGGCATTTGTGAGGTCGGGGACCGATGTTGCAGTCTACGCTCTAATTCAAAGGTGCTCTATCAGGTTGAGGTCAGGACTGTGCAGGCCAGTCAAGTTCCTCCATCCCAAAACTCGCTCATCCATGTCTTTATTGACCTTGCTTTGTGCACTGGTCCAAGTCATTTGGTGGAGGGGGTTTATGGTGTTGGCTTGGCCCCTGGTTCCAGTGAAGGAAACTCTTAAGGCTTCAGCATACCAAGACATTTTGGACAATTTCATGCTCCCAACTTTGTTGGAACAGTTTTGAACTTGATTGGCCGGCACAGAGTCCTGACCTCAACCTGATAGAACACCTTTGGGATGAATTAAAGCAGAGACTGTGAGCCAGGGCTTCTCATCCAACATCAGTGCGTGACCTCACAAATACGCTTTTGGAAGAATGATCAAACATTCTCATAGACACACTCCTAAACCTTGTGGACAGCCTTTCAAGAAGAGTTGAAGCTGTTAAAGCTGCAAAGGGTTGGCCAACTCAATAATGAACCCTACGGACTAATGCCCCGTACACACGCATCGATAGTTGCCCGTGAATTTTCGGCCAACGTCTGATCGGCCGATTTTCTGCTTGTTAGTATGATGCTTTCGACAACCGACTCCGACTTTTCGGCCGAATAAAATCTGGTGTGCAGGCTATAAAATTTTTGTTGGCCGTCAACACAACGGCCGATTTTCCGTCAGTCAGTACAGATTTCGGCAGACAAAAATCTGATGAGCAAGACTGGGCATGCTCAGAGAAGAAAAAACACACGGAAAGTAAACCAGCACATGACATCACTTCTGAAGTTGGTTGTTGTTGGCCGAGAAAATTTGTGTGCAGTCTAGGCACATTCCAACCAACAAAACACCACTCTGGACAAAAGACGGCCGATCGGTCGGCCGATAATCGTTGCGTGTGTACGAGGCATAAGACTGGGATGCCATTAAAGTTCATGTGTGTGTAAAGGCATGTGTCCCAATACTTTTGCCAATATAGTGTATGTAGATCAGGAATTCTTCTGTTACTCTGATTTTCTCATCTACAAGCTTGCTTTGGGTCAGAGGTTTGGAAAGTGTTGAAGCCAGAGTCAGCCTGGCATTCATTGATTATAGAAGATCAGTAATTGCAGACCACGTCTTCCTACCTCTACAGGGTTCTTAAGTGCCGACTACGTTTCCGTTTAGAAAGCTGTTGTACCAAGTGTGGATTAAACCGCCAACTGTATACTGCCATTGTATTTACAAATTAAGAGCGGAGAAATCCTTCTAGGCGGCAATGCCAGTGCTTGCTTTGTAAACAATAACCCTTATTAGAACTGCCAACAATTTGTAAGAATAACAGAGTTAGTGGAGCTACAAAGGACTTGGCATTGCATCATAGACTCTATGAGTATTAATGTAAGGAGGAGGCACCCGGGCTCTACTACTACCAGCTGAAATGTATAGGAACACAGATATTTACAACATTAATATAACACTAAATGCAATCTCAAAAAATAGTCCACTACTTATTGGCCTGTATTCTATTTTTTCATTAGATGGGTTCTTACTGTGTTTTTTTGCCTCTGTGAGCTCCTGAACCTCTCCTCTTCCTACTTTTATGGAACAGTGCATGTAAAGGCCCGTACACACGTACCGATCGTCGTCATACAAACGTTCGTCTTTTCTCCCCGGGATGTCGATGTCTGTTGAAAAGTGCAAAGACAGCACAAGAATTTTGTCTTCCGACTTCAGCTGACTGCAGAAGTGATGTCATGTAATGGTTAACTTTCCCTGTGTTTTTTCTTTTCTGAGCATGCCCAGTCTTGCAAATCTGCGGTCTGTCGGCTGATTTCTGTACTGACAGGCGAACAATCGTCCGTTCTGTTGTCGGCATACAAAAATTTTTATGTTCGCAAGAAAGACTCTTGTCCGCAGAATGTGAGCAGACAGCTGTCGGAGGCACCATACTAACAAGCGTACAATCGGCAGATCTTTCGTCCGCCGACGTTTGTATGACGACGATCGGTACGTGTGTACGGGCCTTTAGTTGCAGTCATGGTCACTTCTCTATGCATCCTATACTTGTTATGGGATTTGCTATACTTGTTTAGCCTCATGCACACGGGACGTTTTTCCAGCTGCTGTTTTTGGCATCAGACCTTTTTTTCTGCAGCCAGTAAACTCCCCAGCATGCTATCCTATGTGTCCATGCATACGTGGTCTGTTATCAGCAGTTTTTGGCAGGGGCATTTTTTGGCTAGAAAAAATCCCAGAACTAGTGGGTTTTCTGAGGAGTTTTTCCGTTTTAAAAACGCTCTAACTTTAAAAAAGCTGAAAAACGTGACTATTCGGCGTCTATCAACGTTTTTGAGCCAAAAGCTTTTGTGGGAGTAAAGTTTTGCTATAAAAAAAGCTGAAAAAAGCTAAAAACAGCTGAAAAAACGCTGCTGCAAAACTCCTACAGCTACAGCTTTCTACTGATGTTTTAACCACTTTACCACCGGAGGATTTTGCTGTCTTACGTCCAGGCCACTTTTTGTGATTCGGCGCTGTGCGACTTTAACTGACAATTGCGCGGCAGTGCTACTCTGTACCCAAACAAATATTTACGTCCTTTTTTTCCCACAAACAGAGCTTTCTTTTGGTGGTATTTGATCACCTGTGCAATTTTTACTTTTTGCGCTATAAACAAAAAAAGAGCGTTTACTTTGAAAAAATAACAATATTTTTCAAATTTTTTTATATGAAATCCCCCCCAAAAAATATGTAAAAATCAACATTTATTTTACATTTTTGGCCAATTTGTTTTCTGCTACCTATGTTTGGTAAAAAAAATCACAATAAGCGTATTTTGATTGGTTTGCGCAAAAGTTATTGCGTTTACTAACTAAGGGAAAGATTTCTGTAATTTTTGGTGTTTTTTTTTTTTAACGCGTAATGGCGGCGATCTGCGATTTTTTTTGCAGGACTGCGACATTGCGGCGGACAGATCGGACCCTTGACTGACATTTTTGACACTTTTGGGGGTACCAGTGACATTACTGCAGTAATCAGTGCTATAAATATGCACTGTTACTGTAAAAATAACACTGGCAGGGAAGGGGTTAATTTTATTGGAGAGGGAGGGGTTAATGTATGCCTGGTGCTTACTAACGTGTGGGGGGGGGAGGTGACTGAGTGAGTCAGGGACAGATCGCAGGTTCAGCTATGCTGAACACTGCAATCTGTCACTCCTTGTCACTTAGGAGATCCGCCCGCTTTGTTTACACAAGTGGGCGGATCTCCAAACTCGATTCCCCGACGATCGGGGAAGAGCGGCGGCGATCGCCGCCGCTCCTCCCCTGGCCCGACTCCCGCTGTGACTGAAAACAGCGGGAGCTCGCCTCCGGCGGGGCGTGAGCGCCGCCTACAGGGGGAGGAGTCCAGCGACGTAGGTCTACGCCGCTGGACGGAATCTAGCCACTTTGCCGCAGTATGGTCAACGTGACCGGTCGGCAAGTGGTTAATAATGTCCAGTGTGCATGAGGCCTTAGGCCCCTTTCACACTTATGCGACTTGTCCTGCGATTTGGGACTGCAAAGTTGCATGACAAGTCGTACTCCATGATTTCCAATGAGTACCGTTAATGTCTGTATGACTTCAAGTCGCGACGACTTCAAAGTAGTCCCTGCACTACTTTGGGACAATTTTAATGTGTTTTGAGGCCGAAAGACATAGGCATTGCTGCAAATCCAGTTAAAATCGCGGTAGAATTGCGGAAACAAAATCTCAGCAAAATCACGTGACTTTTAGGTCGCATAAGTGTGAAAGGGGCCTTAGGCTCCATTCTTATATAGGCATTTCGGATCATGGGCAGAATTGCCGAGATTCTGCCCGCAATCCTGAACCATTGCAAGTCACGGGCACCAGTGCGATTCCCATGTTTCACAATGGCACCCCAAACGTGGCGCAATTTTGGCGCGATTGTCGCCCGACAAATCGCGGTAAAATCGCGCAAACAGAATCGCTGGATGCCGGTCAATTGGGCGATAGGTGTCCCACGATTCTGTTTACGAAATTTTACCGCCATTCGTCAGGCGACAATCACGACAAAATCGCACTGCATTTGGGGTGCCATTGCAAGTCACGGGAATCGCATGGGCATCCCGCGACTTGCAATGGTTCAGGATGGAGGGCAGAATCGCGGCAATTCTGCCCACGATCCGAAACGCCTATATGTGAATGGAGCCTTATGGGATTAGCTATACTTGTTTTCCTGTTTTCACGTGTTTCTCTGCTGTTTTGTGTAAACATAAGAAGTTGTTGCTACACTGAAGGCCATCTGCCAGGAATACTACATGAAGAGATTTCCTCTCTATATATCCAAAACACTTTTTTTTATTTATTTTAGTTTTGAACAGTGTAGGAAAGATTTAGAAAACCTGTCCATTTTTGTGTGTCCCCACGATTATAGAAAGTGACCACAACGCACACACCCTCCAGCTGTAAGTCCAGCGTTTTACAGTTGTCACTATAACAGAAGATGAGAGGAAACCATCCAATCCAGACACCTTTTCCAGTGGGAGCTGTCTGAGGTGGGACTTCCTCTCATTTCAGAGAGATTTTCTTCTATTTCCTGTTGTGTCTTTGGAACAGGAAGTGAAGGGAAATCTCCCAAATGGGACACAGATTGCAAAGAGAAACGGGAGGTAAACCCTTCCCTTCTCATTGTCCATGTAACATGGGCTACTGCAGACATGTCCCCCAGCTTTTATCCTATACCTCTGTATGGGCTTTCTTTTTGAAAGCCAGAGGTTGTGTTAGCGGACTACAAGAGCACAACCCATTGAAAAGTGTAAATGAATCCATTATAAATCTAAATTTAGGATCCATTCAGAACCTGGGTGTGTTGAGCTAAAGTACATTTTTTCATGCATGTGTTGCATTAGGGCAGCCCATTCAAATGAGTAATGTACACATGTAGTATGTAATTATGTGTTGTGATGTGCTGCAAGGTGCGTGCATTGGAACAGATTTGCCTTAACATGTTGGGGTGCCATTCAAAATGAATGACACGCTAACACAGGTAACTTGTGTTAATGTGCATTGTGGTAGTGGGCATGTTACCACGATGCATAGCAGCACAAGCGTGTTTCATTTGTAGTCAGTTCTTCTCTCTGATGGTCAGTGCCCTTCAGTGTGATGATCAGTACCCTTCAGTGCAGTGGTGAGTGCCTTTCAATGTGATGGTCAGTGCCCTTCAATGCAGTGGCCAGTGCTCTTTATTGCGATAGTCCATGCCCTTCAATGTGATGGCTAGTGCCCTTCAATGTGATGGCCAGTGCCCTTCAATGTGATGTCAAGTGCCCTGTAATGCAATGGCCAGTGCCCTCTATTGCCCTCTATTGTAATGGCCAGTGCCCTTCAATGCGATGATCAGTGCCCTTCAATGTAATGGTCAGTGCTCTTCAATGTGATGGTCAGTGTCCTTCAGCGTGATGGTCAGTGCCCTTCAACGTGATAATCAGTGCCCTTCAACGTGATGGTCATTGCCCTGCAATGGGATTGTCACTGTCCTTCAATGCAGTGGTCAGTGCCCTTCAACATGATAATCAGTGCCCTTCAACGTAATGGTCATTGCCCTGCAATGGGATGGTCACTGTCCTTCAATGCAGTGGTTATTGCCCTGCAATGGGATGGTCACTGTCCTTCAATGCAGTGGTCACTGTCCTTCAATGCAGTGGTCAGTGCCCTTCAATGCAGTGGTCAGTGCCCTTCAATGCAGTCATCGGTGCCCTTCAATGCAGTGGTCAGTGCCCTTCAATGCAGTGGTCAGTGGCGTTCAAGTTGCTGTAATGTGCACGTAGTGTGGTGAGCAGTATGAGCTTGTGTGTTGTCCTGGAGAAACTGTTTTTCCGCAGACGTGTATACACATCACTCAGAACACAGCAGAAATATTCACTGTTGATAGTGGCAACACAGGCTAGAAAATCCACATGAATGACGCCACGTTTTTCCCAGAAAACACTTGCCATCACTTTACCTGCAGACACAATGGTTTGAAATGTTTTTGGTGGTGGTAAGTCCGCATGCTTCCCCTGTTTTGATGCTCATTTTGATTCCGAAGTGAAAAGACGTGCCCAGGTTTCTTCACATGTAATGATATGATCCAGAAAATCCCGACCTTCCCTGTCAAAATGCTCATCCAACGCAGTGCAGACTTCAACTCTTCTGGTCGAAAGCTAAAAGCTGTCTTGGTACCCAGCGTGTGCTAACTTTTCAAAAATGCAAATGTGGGTGAATGATTGTATTCACTATTCCCACAGAAAGATTTGTCTCTTGTGCAATTTCATGACAGGTTATGTGTCGATTATCCAGGATCAGGCATTCCACGCGCTGAATGTTGGCAGGATTGACTGCTGTGGGCTGGGAACCACCATGGCTGGGATTGTCACTGATGGACGTACGGGCGTACGCGAGTGTCTACTCACTGTACTTTGCTTGACGTCTTCTGTAGATATCCGCGGGTTTTATGCCTTCGTTCACAAGATACTTCATCACCACATGCTGTTCCATGAACATACTAACACTGTTGTCTGCCATCTTGAATAACAGTCTCTGGACTGTCCAGCGACATGTGCCCCATCTATCAGTAATAGGACACACTTGCCACTTACTACTGCATGTAGTACCACCACGCTAACATCCCTTTTTATACCAGTAAAATTAAAAGTCCCGGTTTGACTTGAACTCCGCTTGTAATATTAACCAGTAGGAACCCGCTACTGACCCATAGACTGTTCTCTTTCATGGTACTAAGGACCCGCCCCATTGGTACAGGGGGTCAATTACACCCCATCTCCTCAATGCGGCCAAGGCCCTCATTCCCCTATATTGGAAGCAGCAAGTTCCCCCACCCATCGCACTCTGGCTTCGTGCTTTTGATCATACGTACCACCAGGAGGACATGACCTACGATTACAGGGGTCGTGCCTCCCAGGAGTCCTAGGCAAATAAGATTTGGGCCTGCTGGCTTGCCTTCACCTACTCCGAGAAATATGCTGAGCTTTTGAATGTGCCATCCTAAACTGTGCTGATTTGTGATTTTGCAGATCTTTGTTGCACCATGGGATCTTTCCCTTCTCTCCCCTCCCCTCCTTTTCCCTCCCCCCCCCCTCCCATTTTCCTCCCATTCCTCTCCATCTACTCTTTTTCTTTCCTCCTCTTTCTCTCTTCTTCCTCTGTCGTCTGTTGTCTGTCCTCTCTGTGTCTGTGGGCCCTTTGCCCTTGGTTGTTCAGTACTATTTGTCAGCCGTGTTGCCTGACAGGTAGCCCTCTGAGAAATGGTATCGGGCTTGCATTATTGCATAGATTCAAGATACTGTACGGTTTACTTGCATGCCATGGGCTATGTGTGGATGTCCATCTGTGCACATTTGAAATTCATGCCCCGTCTTTAATGGTTTTACCTGTCATGTTAATTGCCTCTTAATGTTTTTTTATTTATGACAGTTTAATGTGTTTCAGTTTTGTTCAGTGGCGGCCGGTGTGTTGGGGGTGCAGGGATGCCTGGAGGTCAATGGGGCTTTTTTTTTGTTTTGCATCACCTGTTTAGAGCCAGAGGCTCTAATAGGCTGCAGCAAAGGGTGGACCTGGGGCGCAGAGCAGTGCGCCCCGACTCCACCCATTGTGTGACAATAGCAAATGAAAATTCGCTATTGTCACACGGATCCTCCTCCTGGCCAATCAGGGAGCGGGTCTAATACCCGATTCCTGATTGGCCGCAAGGCAAACCCCATGCCATTGGCCGAGGAGGAGGCGGGAGCGGGAGGACTCGAGGAGACGCGCCGCTGGGACTGAGGAGAAGCCGCTGCCGGGGGACTGAGGAGAAGCCGTCCGAAGCCGCTGCTGCTCCAGGTAAGTAAGGGGGCACGCACGCTGATCTCTGCATTGAAGGGGGCATGTACGCTGGTCACTCCATTGAAGGGGGCACGCACGCTGATCTCTGCATTGAAGGGGGCACGCACGCTGATATCTGCATTGAAGGGGGCACGCACGCTGATCTCTGCATTGAAGGGGGCAAATACGCTGGTCACTGCATTGAAGGGGGCATGTACACTGGTCTCTGCATTGAAGGGGACAAATACGCTGGTCACTGCATTGAAGGGGGCATGTACGCTGGTCTCTGCATTGAAGGGGGCATGTACGCTGGTCACTGCATTGAAGAGGCATATATGCTGGTCACTGCATTGAAGGGGGCATGTACGCTGGTCACTGCATTGAAGGGGGCATGTACGCTGGTCACTGCATTGAAGCGGGCATGTACGCTGGTCTCTGCATTGAAGGGGGCATGTACGCTGGTCTCTGCATTGAAGGGGGCATGTACGCTGGTCTCTGCATTGAAGGGGGCATGTACGCTGGTTTCTGCATTGAAGGGGGCATGTACTCTGGTCACTGCATTGAAGGGGGCATGTACGCTGGTCACTGCATTGAAGGGGGCATGTACTCTGGTCACTACATTGAAGGGGGCATGTACGCTGGTCACTGTGCATTGAAAGGGGGCATGTACGCTGGTCACTGTGCATTGAAAGGGGGCATGTACGCTGGTCACTGTGCATTGAAAGGGGGCACGCTGGTCTCTCTGCATTGAAAGGGGGCACGCTGGTCTCACTGCATTGAAAGGGGGCACACTATACCTTAATTACTGAATGCCCCTTTTCACACTTTTGTGACCTCAAAGTCACGCAATTTTTTACAGCGTTTTTTGCCGCAAAGCAATGCCTATTACATTTTTCTGTTTGCGCCGCTCCACAAATTTTGAGCACCAGCCGCCACTGGTTTTGTTAATTTTCCTCTAAAATTTTCTTCAATAAAAACGTATTAATAAAAAAAAAAAAAAACAGTAGGAACCCCCTAAGCGGTGTATGAGCAGTCCTGCTGTTATAGAGAAGTTAGTGGAAAAGGATGGAAAGATTGGACCTTTGCCTTCCAAAAAATGTTTTTGACCTCATTGGTGACTGTGCACTGCTCCAGAAAATCCATTTATCTCAGTTTGATTTGGCAAGTATCAGAATTTATGTAAGATAAAGTTTGGCTCTGGAATTATCCTCAGTCTTTGCACGTGCCAGACACCGGTTTCTGCCTCTCCTTCCTGACATTTCACTGGTTTGAAATATACAGAAAAGTCACGTTCTGTCCTGACAGGGAGTCAAGTGTATTGGAGTACGCTTGGAGACAAAGAGAGATGTAGACGTTACCTGGGAGCCTGGATTTTACCATTTAAAGTGGAGAATTTACATGAAATATGGAGGCTGCCATTGCTAGGTACTTCTACTGACTGATTCCTAAAATCTGTGCTTTCTCCAGCTCTGTGATTCAAGGGGATTTGGAGTCAGAGAAGCCAGCTAATATCTTCATAGAAGGTCAGCAATGGCAGCCTTCACTATACCTGCAGCAGCCTTCAGCCCCCCACTCCACTCCAATGCTGGGCTGCTCTGATTGGGCAAAGCTCCGACACTTCCTTGTCATGTTGACGCTCGCCTTCTCTCTTCCATCCCCCATGCATTCTATTTCTATTGGCCCATCACTCAGCTACCATACTGTCCTATAGGAATGTGTTGGAGGTGGAGAAGCATGGCTTGTTCTGTTTGGCTTATGGTGTCAATATCTTTTTCATGTGAAATACATATACATTTTGTCTTTGTATAAGGTAGTGTGTGGGTGTATTTTAAGTATATCCATTCTAGAGATCTTGGGCAATTTTATGGGTTTGTAGTATTCCTATAAAAGCCCAACAATATTCCCCTACTCAGCAGCCCTCTGAATGGAGGACAAGAGTTGTCAGCAGGGCTCTACGGTTTACAGTGGACATATTTACACATACTGAGATCAGCGCCGGTGCTACCACTAGGCAAACTAGGCAGCCGCCTAGGGCGCACTGCCACCTAGGGCGCAGCCATGGCCAGTGCCACATTCCTCTCCTGTTACCTCCTCATCCCCGGTAGATGTCACCTCTAGAAAGGGGGGGGGGACTTTGTATATGAAGGGGTGTGTAGGGTTAAAGGGGGGCAGTGTGTGAAGAAAGGGGGGTGTAGGGTTAAAGGGGAGCAGTGTGCGCAGGAAGGGGGTGTAGCATTAAAGAAGGGCAGTGTGTGCAGGAAGGGGGGGTAGTGTGTACAAGAAGGGGTGTGTAGGGTTAAAGGGGGAGCAGTGTGTATATGAAGGGGAGTGTAGGATTAAAGGGGGGGGCAGTGTGTATATGAAGGGCAGTGTAGGGTAAAGGTGGGCAGTGTGTATATGAAGGGGGTGTAGGGTTAAAGGGGGGCAGTGTGTACAGGAAGGGGAGAGTAGGGTTAAAAGGGGGGCATTATGTACAGGAAGAGGGGCAATGTGTATAGTTTTTTTTTTTGGGGGGGTGCAAGTAGCCAGTCTTGCCTAGGGTGCAAAGTAGTCTATCACCGGCCCTGACTGAGATAGAAATTAGGGTAATTGACCTGGCTGTGCTGCCTGGCAGGGTTTCCGCATCAAAAGACCAGTTGAACAACATAAAAAGTCCTTTGGCTTGTAAAATTGTTGGCATATGTTGTCCTGTTTGTATCTGGGGTCAGATTTTTTTTATTCTACATTCAAAGCTGTAAGGGCACACTCACACTATATGCAGTCGCTGGTGATTTCCAGCACCTGATCAATGCCAGCTATGTTTTCTATGTGCTCTGTTCACACCACAATGCTGGCATGATGTATGGTGTGGAAAAATAGAGACATGTGGTATTTTTCTGCAGAGCCTTGGTTGGCACCGCAGGTCACCACTCCGTATCACAAAAAAAAAAAAAAGCAAATCGTTCATCACACTGCCCCCTGCTGCTTGGCAAATTAGACGCCAGGCTGCATGCTAAAACAGAGCAGTTTGGTTTTGGTTTGGTTGGGAGGTTTGGATTGTTTGTTTCTAAACTAAAGCCCATAACGCTGTATTTGTCTTATAGTGGCCATAAATACTTCGATTTTATTCAACTAAAATGATCAAATCTGCAAAAAATAGAACAGCCATAACTTCCATTCTGTTCGATTTAAAGTGTGTTTTAAAGCCATAAGGTTAGATTGATTTAAGGTGAAGAACATTCTGTTCTGCAGCTCCCGCCAGACCCCCCCTTTTTCTTACCTGAGCCCATCTGATCCAGCAATGTGCACAAGCGCAGCGGCTCCCATCGCTGTCTCTCTCCTCATTGTACAGATTGATAGGAGCAGGATTGGCTCCCTCTGCAGTCAATCAAATCCTGTAACCCAGGAGCCGGGGGCGGGGCCAAGTCCTGCTGGCTGTGTCAAAATGTGTGCAGCAGCGGGACTCGGGAGCGAGCATGCACAGGTGTCCCCAGGGAAAGCGACTTTTCATAGGGGCACCCGAAGAAGAGGAAGGGCATGGAGTGGAGGTGGAGGACCTCAGAAGAAGAGTATGGGGGCTGCACAGAGCAGGCATGTATGGGAATGTGTGTTATTTTTATATAAAAAAAAAAAAATTATATGAAGGTTTAAAACCACTTTAAAGAGTTGTAAACCCATGAAACTTTTTTTTTTTGCAACCTGAAAGAGAAACACATAATGAGCTAGTATGCATCGCATACTAGCTCATTATGAAATACTTACCTTAGAACGAGCCCCCGCCGTGCCGCCCGCTTACCTCTATGACGGGCGACATGTCCAGTCGCCCGTCTTTCGGGATCGCGGCATCTGGCCATCTGATTGGCCAGAGCCGCGGTGACGTCACTCCCGTGAACGCACGCGGGAGCCGACGGTCACGGCACGGGGCTCTGAAGAAACGGCACCAGCGGCAACGGCACCTGCGCCAGTGATGTCACTGGCTGCATGTAAGGTAAATATCTCCTAAACGGTGCATGTTTAGGAGATATTTACAGTACCTATAGGTAAGCCTTAATATAGGCTTACCTATAGGTACAAGTTGCAGAGGAGGGTTTACTTCCTCTTTAAACTCATTTTTGATCTGATCTTATCAAAGTTATAATGACCATGATGGAAAATTATTGATCCTTTTGCTTTGATTTGCAGCACCAAGATCCTTTGTTCATGAATATGATTGTATTTCAATCAGTCAGGTTATGATTTTAGATGGTGGAAACAGAGATGCGATTGAGAATTTACAGTCGTAAGTTACAATCAAACTATTGATTGCAATTCTTTCCCCCACGTCCGGCATATCGATTGAATGGGTTGTCGACTCTAGATCGATTATTTCTATTGGAAAAGATTAATCAGAAAATAAAATGGTCATTTATCGCAGCCTGTAGGGTCACTATTAGGGTACCCCATACATATGACAGTTTTTAGGTTGATCAAGTAAAACATTAATTTGTGGGTGCCCTCCGAGCCCACCTGGGCACGGTATTTCATTCCTCCTCATTTTTAAAAATTTGCCCCAAGGTAAAGTGGTTCATAGATTATATTTACAGCTCAGAACCATTCTGCCATAAGAAAGCATAAAAAGGTTGTGTTCCGTTATCAGGGCACACTTGACCGGGATGACCCCCCCCATCACAATGTTAATGACTGTTTTATTTGTGTTGTTGAATTAATAGGGCAGAGTTTGCTCTCAGAAGGTTCAAGAACTGGAGAGAAGGATCAGTTCTGTGTGTTTGTGTTCCAGGAAGTTTTATCGTGACCTGGCACAGAGCAAAAAGTTCTGTTTATAGGAAAATAGAACTACACGTAAAAACAACAACTCTGCCACTGCACTGGCTGACGTTCACCCAAGGTCGTACGCTGGAATGAGCTTTGTGGAGACTTTGTATTGTGTCTAGTGAACCGGGAGGGGTGACTCTTGTCAAATTGTTATACTTCCTATTAGAGTTTTACTATAGTTTGTGTCATTGCTCTATTAATAATACAAGATACACATTTTTCTTGTGCTGTTTAGTCTTTTTTAAATGGTTTGCAAACCTTTTTTGAAGACATGATGGAAACAGTCTTTGGCTTCTGCAGTGTGGACAGGGTGGTTGCACAGGTTGCTTATTTAGGGATGACTCCCAAGGGAGTGGGAAGGATCTGTGGCCTTCAAGGCTATTATCTCTTCCCAGCTTGGGGGCCTCTCTTTAAGAGAGCCCCCGCCCCCCTCACCAAGTACTTATGGCACTTTTCCACTGCAAGTACCAGCTCGGCTCTACTCGGCCCTGCTTGGCCCTGTTTGCTTTTCCACTGCTGGTACCACATTGTACGGTGTTGGAACGGTTCGGTACGGTTTGGTATGGTTTGCTTTTCCACTAAAATAGTACTAAAGTTAAGTAGATGGGATAACAACGATTCTCTGACCAATCAGTGGCTAGTAGTGACTGCATGCAAAGGATTGTGGGATATGGAACCGGGTATGGTACCTCTTGTAACCACAATCGAGGTGGTACTGTTTTAGAGAGCCGTACCATTCGGTTCCATGCAGTGGAAAAGCGACGTTGTACCGTACCGAACCGTTCCTACACTGTACCATGCGGTAACAGCAGTGGAAAAGCACAAAAGCGAGCCGAACCGTTCGGTTCCATGCAGTCGAAAAGCGCCATTAGTGCATAGGCTTAGGCAGGTCCCTAAGGACGGGGTCCATCTGGCTTTGGCCTAGGTAGACCATAGAGCACCTTGCCCGTGTCCAGAGCCTTGCACCATGCAGGTTTCAGGGTTAGATACTCTACCTCTTCTGAGGTTTGGCCATTGCTGTATCCTCCTACATGGTTTTTGTGTGCTGTGATTTCACGGTTCACTTTTTTGTTTGTTTATTGGAGTTCAACAAGCACCACACTATGGAGCCCCATAGGAAGAATTAAAAATAGTGACACTTTATTCATGTCTTCACACAGCAGTGCAGTGTATTGCGCTGCAGTGTGATGACTGAATCAGCAATATGGTCTATGAGAGCAATCTATAAAAATAAAACTAATGGACTACCAGATAAATATGGTAGAGAATACAGTGCCTGCAAAAAATTCAGAGTCAGTCTAGGTTCACATCTATGCAGGCTGCACCTGATGCGTTTTTTATGCATGTTTTACTGTGTACTTAGCGTTTTTAAACCCTCGTTATTTTATGCATTGTTGCATGCAGTTTTCATGCGTTTTTTATTCTCTTTAAACACACTGTAAACACAATGTATCTTACTGGTTGCTAAAAAATGGCCTGGGAAGCTGGCCACTGCGTCCTTAACAACCAATGAGTCAGCTGACAGCTGAATGTAAACAAAGAATTTCCAGCAAAAAAAAACAAAATTGTGATAAAAAACAGCATGGTGTCCCCCCAGGTCTATACCAGGCCCTTATCCGAGCATGCAACTCGGCAGGTCAGGAAAGGGAGGGGACAAGCGAGCCCCCTCTCCTGAACCATACCAGGCCGCATGCCCTCAATATGGGGGAGGTGCTTTGGGGCATGGGGAGCTAGGCCCCCCCACCCCATAGCACCTTGTTGTTCGGGACAAGGGCCTCTACCTGACAACCCTGGGCGGTGGTTGTGGGGGTCTGTGGGCAGGGGGCTCATCGGAATCTGGAAGCCCCCTTTAAGAAAGGGGGCCCCTAGATCCCTGACCCCCCCCCCAGGTGAATGAGTAGAAGTACTTCTACCCATTCACCAAAAAAAAAAAAAAGAAGTGTAGCGTTACACAAATCAAGAGACAGTTTTTGACAAGTTCTTTATTAAAAATGAAGAATGTCCCTCGTCATAGCCCGCTGACAGCTGATGACTCATCGGTTATTAAGGACAGGCTGGCTTCCTAGCTTCTCCTTAGAAGCCAGCTATATACAATGTTTTTAAAGGGGCGGGGAAATGCACAGCGCATCAAAAATCACATTACAAACACCACACTCGCATTTCTGGTGTGAGTCTGTTGAAGTCTATTACATGCAAAACGCAGGACAAAAGTCCTGGACCCTTTCCAAAAACGCACCGACTGTAGAACGCATAGATGTGAACGTGTACCATAGGAAACCATGTTAAATGGACTGTAGTACGTTTCTGCAAACTGCAAAAAACACTAAAAAAACTCATAGGCCTGAATGTAGGGTCAGAGACAGGTACATAAAATTATCAAAGGCCTGTTGGATGCGGGGCAGCACTGAGGTCAGTGTTTCCATACCAGGAACCCTACTTACAACCAACTGACCCCCATCCCATTTCAGTGTGAATGTGATTGTACAGAAGATTGCCAGACAAATTCTGATACCTAATCTACCATGTTTTACAATATCTGCAATCAGGGGCGTAACTACAGGGGTTGCAGGGGTTGCAATCGCAACCGGGCCCCATGCTCAAGGGGGCCCATGTGGCTCCCCTGTACACCTGAATAGGAGGGGCGGCGGGGGCAGCATGTAGAGAAATCACTGTCCTCCTTTTTCCTTCTGTAGCTGCAGGAGGAAAATTGAGGAGATTGGTTCCTCTGTACACTGCCTCCCGCCACTTCTCCTATCCAGTATACTTGTGTTCTGCTGTCTCTGGGCCCCTGTGTGCTCCCCTGTTCCTCCCCCCTTCTGTGCTTCCCCCCCCCTTCAGAATTCTCCCTTCCCTCACCGTAATAAAGGGCCCCGCAACTAGAGTAAAGGGCGCCAGGGGTCCAGGGGGCCCTTCATGGTTTCTTGCACCGGGGGCCCTGAAGGTTCTAGTTACGCCTCTGTCTGCAATTACTATTATTTAGTGTGTTTAGTTCAGAGGTGTCTTTTATAGCACTCTACACACTCTGATGTAGGAGAACGATTACTTGGCACTTTTCTAAGCAGCATGTTTTGTTAACACGTGTTGCAATTACATGGCTTGATGCAGCACTCTGAAAGACAACCACGTCACAGCCCCATGTCTCAGCTAAATATGAAATTCCAGAGCTATGAAGGAATGAAAACAAGCGCGTCTTGTTCTTTCATACTGCGGTTATATAACACCTGGGGCTGCTGATTACTTTCGTGACACTGTATGCTATTCCAACATCTCTCCTGGTCCTCCTTGGCCGTACTGGTTAAAGCTGGATTCCCGGTATGTACTATTTTGCATAATAACATTGGTCCAGCCAGGAGCAATGTAAGTATGTATGTGCTTGGCCGATCCCTGTGGAAGCTAGAGACCTGTAGTAGGCACCACTCCTACAGTGATCTCCACTACCTTCCAGGTCCCTTGCTGAACAGCTGCCCTGCTGTATACTGAACACAGGGGGTCCCTCTGTTGGCGACAGTCCCAGAATGCCTTGCATTTTTCTCAATGAATACAAGGCATTTTCTGATTGGATGAAGTGGAGAGGCTGGGTGGTGATATCACAATCTCCACCTCGTCCAATCAGAGAACGCCCTGTATTTATAGAAAAATGCAGTGGATGGTGTCCCCGCTGATCGGAAAACCCTTATGTTCACTATGTAGCAGGGAAGTTGCTCAGCACAGGACCCGGAAGCTAACAGCAATCACTGTAGTGGCCATTCCTACAGCAATAATGTTCAGCTCCCACAGGGATTGGGTAGCTATGACCTGTACATACTTCCACTGGTCCAAGCTGGATCAATATTACCACTTGCCTACTGGGCACTTAAACCCCCTTCCTGACCAGGCCAATTTTCAGCTTTCAGCGCTGTCGCAGTTTGAATTACAATTGTGTGGTCATGCAACACTGTACCCATATGAAAATGTTATCATTTTTGTCACACAAATAGAGATTTCTTTTGGAGGTATTTAATTACCACTGGGCTTTTTATTTTTTATTAACAAACAAAAAAAGACCAAAAACAAACAAAAACAGTTTTCATAGTTTGTTATAAAATTTTGCAAACAGGTAAATTTTCTCCTTCATTGATGTGCACTGATAAGGCAGCACTGATGGGCATTCATAAGCTGGGCACTGATAGGTGGTACTGATAGGTGGTACTGATGTGTGGCACTGATGGGCACTGATAGGTGGCACTGATGGGTGGCACTAATGATGAGGCACTGGTTGGTAGCACTGATTGGCACTGATAAGTGGCACTGGTGGGCATTGATAGGCAGCACTAATTTGCACTGCTAGATGGCACTGGTGGGCACAGATGAGGCGGCAATGCCTCTTTATGTTCAAATCTGATGCCCCTCTGACAGAAGCCAGTGATCTGCTTTTTTTTTTCTCAGCATGAGGAAAGAAAAACCCGCCGAATACTGGCTTTGTTTACATCACGTGAACAGCTGTCATTGGCTAATGAGGAGGGGGGGGGGGGGGCCAGGATCACAATGTTTGCATGTGTACCGGACACTCATCATGTTCTCCACTAGTTTGCTTACTTAACCTGACTATCGTGTGTCTTTGTGTCATTGTTTCAAGTTTTATTGGTCTATGCCCATTGAGGCACCCTAATCGGACAGGTCTCACTATTTATGCAAAGTGCAGTTCACAGTAGCCTCAGCATGAACCCTGCACAGATGTCTCTCAAATCGCCCCCGAAGTCTGACTGAAATGTCGGTTTGAAACCCAAAGCATAATGTTTCCATCTTCATGCTTGCCGGGACTGAAGGCCAAAGAGCTCAATTTTGGTCTCCTCTGACCACAGCACTTTCTCCTAATCCTTCTATGAATCATTTAGATGTTCATTGGCATTACTGTACATGTGCCTTCTTGAGGAGGGGGAGTCATGGTGTTTCGAGGAGGAAATGATCCTAAGAACACCATCCCTACAGTCAAGCACAGAGGTGTAAACATTATGCCCTGGGGCTTTTTCTCTGCTAAAGGTACAGACTAACTTTGCCGCATTGAGGGGCCAATGGACAGGGCCATGTATTGTAAAATCTTGGATGAGAACCTTCCTCCCTCAGCCAGAACACTGAAGATAGGTCTCAGATGGGTCTTCCTGCATAACAATGACCCAAAACATACTGCCAAGGCAAGAAAGGAGTGGCTCAAGAAGAAGCACATTGAGGTCATGGAGTGGCTTAGTCAGTCTCCAGACCTTAATCCTATAGAAGATTTATGGAGGGGGCTGAAACTTCGAGTTTTCAAGCGACAGCCAAGAAACCTTAAGGATTTAGAGAAGATCTGTAAAAAAGAGTGGACCAAAATCCCTCCTGAGATGGGTGCAAAAAACATCTTACCTCTGTGCTTGCCAACAAGGGTTTCTCCACCAAGTACTAAGACATGTTTTGCTTGGGGATCAAATACTTATTTTACTCACTGAATTGCAACTCAATTTATAACATTTGTATCATTTATTTTTTCTGGATTTTTGGTTGATATTTGTAAAATACACCTCTGATAAAAATGATAGACCCTTCGTGGGCAAACTTACAATATCTGCAGGGATCAAATAATTATTTTCCATACTGAATGTGTATATATATATACAGCTGGTAAAATAGGTATTGAACACGTCACCATTTTTCTATGGAATATACGTATTTCTAAAGGTGTAATTGATATGAAATTTTCACCAATTGTCGGTAACAACCCATGCAATCCATACATACAAAGAAATCAAAACAAATAAGTTCAGAAATTAAGTCATGAACACTTAGAGTCCATTCACACTGCCGTGATATGTGAGGCGACTTGTGTGCCCTCAAGTCGCCCCAAGTCGCTTGACATAACAAAAGCAATGTAAATCAATGAGAGCCGTCTTAATTGGCACTACTGAAGTCGCTCCGACTTCAGAAAAGGGTCCTGTACTACTTTGAGGTGACTTGTATCCGACTTGTCCCATAGACTTCAATGGGAGTCGCCTCCAAGTCGGATCCTTATCTTATTTGAAGCGACTTGTGATCCGACTTTCCAGGAAGAAGAAGGAAAATTAACCAGGCATTCCCCCATTGCAGCCATGCCTACAGTTCCTATATACCATTATCTCTGCCTGGTCTGTGTGAGTGGCACTGGTGGACACAGATAAATGGCGCTGGTGGGCAGTGACACTGGTGGACACTGATACGTGGCACTGGTGGACACTGATTCGTGGCACTGATACGTAGCACTGGTGGACACTGATACATGGCACTGATACGTGGCACTGATATGTGGCACTGGTAGACACTGATTCGTGGCACTGATACGTGGCACTGATATGTGGCACTGGTGGACACTGATTCGTGGCACTGATACGTGGCACTGATACGTGGCACTGGTGGACAATTAGTGTGAGGAAAGGGATATGCAGTGTAGTTAGGTTACTATATACTAGAGCTGCACGATTCTGGCAAAAATGAGAATCACGATTTTTTTGCTTGGAATAAAGATCACGATTCACTCACGATTCTCAGCACCACGTATATTTATACATTTATTTTTTTTTTTTTTTTAGGGATTACATTTTCTGCACATAACACTACCTTTTCAGCATTTTTACTTGTGAATTATCAATATAATAATAATTAATGAAATTATTATTTTCATTATATTATTTATTATATATATATATATATATATATATATATATATAAAAAATACAATAAATAATATAATGAAAATAATAATTTCATTAATTATTATTATATTGATAATTCACAAGTAAAAATGCTGAAAAGGTAGTGTTATGTGAAGAAAATGTAATCCCTAAAAAAATAAATAAAATAAATGTATATTATAATGAAATGAAATATATATATATATATATATATATATATATATATATATTATAATTCATTCATTACAATATACATTTAATTATTTATTTTTTAGGGTTTTTTCCTCTCTCCCCCCCTCCTCTGTCCTTGATTACCTCATGGAAAGCTCATCATGCCATAATTTTCTCGGACCCGTGAACAAATAGGACCTTGTCACTTGCGGGGACAGAGCAGGCGGGGCTGAGGTGGGACGGAAGACACCGTCGCGTCATCTGCAGACTTGAATTGAGGAGGCGTGACGGAGGTGCGGCCTGCCGTGTCATCTGCAGAGTGCTCAGTGGAGGAGGCGTGACAGAGGTGCAGCCTGCCGCGTCATCTGCAGAGCACTGAATGGAGGAGGCGTGAAGGAGGTGCTGCCTGCCTCGTCATCTGCAGAGCGCTGAATAGAGGAAGCGTGACGGAGGTGCGGCCCGCCGCGTCATAGAGGAGGCGTGACGGAGGTGCGGCCGTGAAATAACCCCACCCCCAGAATCGCTGATATTCGTGATGGAGATCGCATAGGGGGGTGGATCGAGATCGCGATCCCAGAACGATTAATCGTGCAGCTCTACTATATACCACTATAGTTAGATTCAATAATCTAGTTTCTGTAGGGAAAGGTGTCAGGATGACCGTAGTGTAGTTTAGGGTGAACTGACTCTGACTGCTATGCCAGGGTGACAGAACTCATCCATGTCAGGGTGACCGCCATAAGAAAAAGATCATTTTACACCTGGGCGTTTTTGTTTCAGGCGTTTATTGGGCTTTTTTGTGGACGTCTTTGGAGGCAGGCATGACATCTGAACTTCTTCTGTGTAGGGGTATATATACACACACACATATATGTATATATACACATACACACATATAGGTGTGAAAGGAGCGGAACCCTATCCCTGCGCTGCTGAAATTATTTGCAGGGATGGTGTTACCCTCCTTTCACACCTATATGTGTGTATGTGTATATATATATATATATATATATATATATATATATATATATATGTGTGTGTGTGTGTATATACCCCTATACAGAAGTTCAGATGTCATGCCTGCCTCCAAAGATGCCCAAAAAATGCCCAATAAACGCCTGAAACAAAAACGCCCAGGTGTGACAGGAGCAGAACCCCATCCCTGCACTAATAAAAATTCTAAGAAAAATTATCTTTTTTTTTTCTGGTTCTGGACATGCTACAGAGCTGAAACTTCACAGGTACACTTTTTAGACCCCCCCCCCCCCCCGACACAAATCCAAAGAAATCTCATTTTCTTTTTTTTTAATAATTTTTTCAATAATTGGCTCTCTATCAAAACCGACAATTTTTAAGAACTTTTGGAATTAGGTCACAACACATCATATTCTGATTGGCCAAATACAAAGTCGTACAAAGTCGTCTATCATATAAGTCGCTTAAAATAATTCACAAGTCGCGCTGAAAGTCGCGCTAACAAGTCGCCCCTTATGAGGCGACTTTCAGGTCACGGTAGTGTGAACCGGCGGAATGACACAGGGAAAAAGTATTAAACACGCTAACTTTTTTTTTTTTTTAAATACTTCGTACAAAATCCTTTGCTGGTAATTTCCACTTCAAGATGCCTCCTGTATGGAAAAACTAGTCGCATGCATTGCTCAGGTGTGATTTTAGCCCATTCCTTCACACAAACAGTCTTCAAATCTTGAAGGTTCCATGGGCCTCTTCTATGAACTGCAGCTAGATACCAGAACCCCGGTATTAATTTTTCCCTCAGGCGCCGGACTTTCTGCTAGAAGTGATCCAAGCAGCGAATTTGTCGCTGGTTCACTTTTTGGGCTCATGTTTTTAAAGGCATTTGAGCTTTTCTTTCTCTGCCTAAAAGCTTGAAGAAGCTTGTGCTTTTTTTTTTGCTCTTATGCATCTTTTTATTGAGCTTCTTTCAGCTCTTTTTTAGCTTTTTTTGAGCATAAGTGTTTCTTTTTCATTTACAAACCCTCCCCTCAGTAAAATTTTTCCTTTCTTTTTGTGCGTTTTCAAGCTTTTTTGAGCTTTTTTTCACTTTTTTGTGCGTTTTATAGGCACTTAGACATCTTTTCTGCTCAAAAACACAAGTGAGATCATATGCCTGTAAACTCCTGAAGATGCCATAGTGTGCATGGACACATTGGCTAACATAAAGGGGAGTTTTTAGGTAGAAAAAAATGAGAATTCAAAAAAACTCAAAAGCCTGTAGGAGCCGCTTCTTTATTATAATTCAGTGTGTATGAGATGAGCCCTAAGGCCCCTTTCACACAGGCGGACCGTTCAGATCCCCCTGTTTGTTTTTTTGGCGGATCTGAACGGTCCCCCCATGCATTCCTATGGGGCATCGGATGTCAGCGGAGACATGTCTGCTGACATCCGATCCGATCCGTCAAATGTGGACGGATAGAAACCCTATTTTCCATCCGTCCAGCGGATTGGATCGGATGAGAACGGACTGACGGTCCGTTCCCATCCGATTTCCCCCATAGAGATGTATGGGGAACTGACAGCTGTGTCTCCGCACACAGCGCAGAGACACAGCTGTCATCCTTCTGGTCAGCGGGGGATCGGCGGATCGATCCCCCACTGAGAAAAGCGGAGTCCATTTGACGGACACAGTGTGTGAAAGAGCCCTTAGAACTGTGGTAGCTACGCTCATCTCTGTGACCAGCGGCTGCTGGTCACAGAGATGAGCAAAGGAAAGATGGCCTCCGCTCATCTCTATGGCCTAGAAAGCTCAGAGCAACATCTTCGTCACTTTTGGTTCCAGCCCCATGTAAACCATGGCATTTTCTTTAAAAGCAAAAGATCAAAAAGAATTACCGGTATTTTTTTGATCTTTTGCTGTTAAAGGTAGAGGAGAGATTTGGGGTCTCTCCATAAACAGGACCTGTCGTGCTGTATTGTTATTGCAAGGGATGTTTACATTTCTTGCCATGGCAATAAAAGTTATAAAACAAAAAAATTAAAAAATTAAAAGGGACAGTGTAAAAATAAAAAGTGATAATAAATAATAAAAATAATTTAAAGCGCCCCCATGCGCACAGTGGTGAATGCATATGTACGTCACACCCACACATGTGAGGTATTGCCACGAATGCCAGAGCGAAAGCAATAATTCTAGCACTAGACCTCCTCTGTAACTCTAAACTGGGAACCTGTAGAAATTTTTAAACAATTGCTTACGGAAATTTTTAGGTATCATAGTTTGGTGCTATTCCATGAGTGCATGTAATTTTAAAGCATGACATGTTGGGTATCTATTTACTTGGTGTAACATCGTCTTTCATATTTTACAAAAAAAAAAAAAATAGGGTTTAGATTGTGTTTATTTTTTTTTTTTTTTTAATTCATTAAAGTGTAATTTTCCCAAAAAAATTGCGTTTGAAAAACCACTGTGCAAAAACCGTGTGACATAAAAAATTGCAACAATCGCCATTTTATTCGCTAGGGCCTCTACTAAGAAGTATATACAGGTCCTTCTCAAAAAATTAGCATATTGTGATAAAGTTCATTATTTTCTGTAATGTACTGATAAACATTAGACTTTCATATATTTTAGATTCATTACACACAACTGAAGTAGTGCAAGCCTTTTATTGTTTTAATATTGATGATTTTGGCATACAGCTCATGAAAACCCAAAATTCTAATCTCAAAAAATTAGCATATCATGAAAAGGTTCTCTAAACGAGCTATTAACCTAATCATCTGAATCAACTAATTAACTCTAAACACCTGAAAAAGATTCCTGAGGCTTTTAAAAACTCCCAGCCTGGTTCATTACTCAAAACTGCAATCATGGGTAAGACTGCCGACCTGACTGCTGTCCAGAAGGCCATCATTGACACTCTCAAGCAAGAGCGTAAGACACAAAGAAATTTCTGAACGAATAGGCTGTTCCCAGAGTGCTGTATCAAGGCACCTCAGTGGGAAGTCTGTGGGAAGGAAAAAGTGTGGCAGAAAACGCTGCACAACGAGAAGAGATGACCGGACCCTGAGGAAGATTGTGGAGAAGGACCGATTCCAGAACTTGGGGGACCTGCGGAAGCAGTGGACTGAGTCTGGAGTAGAAACATCTAGAGCCACCGTGTACAGGCGTGTGCAGGAAATGGGCTACAGGTGCCGCATTCCCCAGGTCAAGCCACTTTTGAACCAGAAACAGCGGCAGAAGCACCTGACCTGGGCTACAGAGAAGCAGCAGTGGACTGTTGCTCAGTGGTCCAAAGTACTTTTTTCGGATGAAAGCAAATTTTGCATGTCATTCGGAAATCAAGGTGCCAGAGTCTGGAGGAAGACTGGGGAGAGGGAAATGCCAAAATGCCTGAAGTCCAGTGTCAAGTACCCACAGTCAGTGATGGTCTGGGGTGCCATGTCAGCTGCTGGTGTTGGTCCACTGTGTTTTATCAAGGGCAGGGTCAATGCAGCTAGCTATCAGGAGATTTTGGAGCACTTCATGCTTCCATCTGCTGAAAAGCTTTATGGAGATGAAGATTTCATTTTTCAGCTCGACCTGGCACCTGCTCACAGTGCCAAAACCACTGGTAAATGGTTTGCTGACCATGGTATTACTGTGCTCAATTGGCCTGCCAACTCTCCTGACCTGAACCCCATAGAGAATCTGTGGGATGTTGCGAAGAGAAAGTTGAGAGACGCAAGACCCAACACTATGGATGAGCTCAAGGGCGCTATCGAAGCATCTTGGGCCTCCATAACACCTCAGCAGTGCCACAGGCTGATTGCCTCCATGCCACGCCGCATTGAAGCAGTCATTTCTGCAAAAGGATTCCCGACCAAGTATTGAGTGCATAACTGAACATCATTTTTTGAAGGTTGACTTTTTTGTATTAAAAACACTTTTCTTTTATTGGTCGGATGAAATATGCTAATTTTTCGAGATTAGAATTTTGGGTTTTCATGAGCTGTATGCCAAAATCATCAATATTAAAACAATAAAAGGCTTGCACTACTTCAGTTGTGTGTAATGAATCTAAAATATATGAAAGTCTAATGTTTATCAGTACATTAGAGAAAATAATGAACTTTATCACAATATGCTCATTTTTTGAGAAGGACCTGTGTGTATGTATGTATATATATATATATATATATATATATATATATATATAATGTTTGAGGGTTCTAAGCAATTTTCTAGCAAAAAATACAGATTTTTACTTGTAAACAAAATGTGGAAGGTAGGTCAAGAAACTTTTGAAAACTCCTACGTTTAGCAATTATTTTTCTTTTCTTTTGTTCTAGTTGATCAAGCACAAACTTGATTCATTGTTTACCTGGGTTTGCAGCTGGGATTTTGATACCTCAGAACGCAGAAATGATCAGAGCTGGGCGCTTCTGGGTTCTCACTCTATAGAGGACATCAGAAAACAGATTTTCCTTGATGTCCACCTGTTCACCATCCTGACAGTGCGCTTTTTTTTTTTTTTTTTTTACTAAAGCTAGAGAGTGCAAAAGCTGGTGCAGCTCTGCATAGAATCCAATCAGCTTCCAGGTTTTATTGCCAAAGCTTAATTGAACAAGCTAAAGTTAGAAGCTGATTGGCTACCATGCACAGCTGCACCAGATTCCTCTTTTGGTAAATCGACCCCAATGTTTCAGCAGGAGGGATTCCCGCCGCCACTGTCTTGTGTTTATGGAGGAATCATGCAAATTTCCTTCCTGCAACCATAAAAATTTTCACCCTCTATGGCCTGCCTAAGATGTCATTTTCACATGGGTGTACCAATCCATACACCTGCGTGAAGGGGCCATCTTCACCCACAGGTGTTCTGTGCAGGCAGCCTGTTCAAATCAATGATAGCAAGCCAGCTGCATAGGTCTCTGCACATCCTGAGTGTTCATCCCTGTGAGTCCGATGCACTGATCAAGATGCAGACAGACTGCATCGAACTCCCATGCAGCTGGCCACCTACCATTGATTTGAAAAGGCTGCCTGCACAGGACACCTGGGCGTCCCAGGTTTTGAAAACGGCCCCTTCACATGGCGTATATGGATCGGTACTAGGGTAACCACGTGTCCCGGACAGCCTGGGACAGTTCCGGGTCCCGGACACCTTCATTCCAGGACAATACAGTTTTCTGGAATTAAACTGACACAGCCAATCCCCCACCCCCTGTGCCAATCTGATGCCCCCAAAAAAGGCCGCCGCATCGCCACTTTACTCACTGACAGTACTTGTCCTGGCCGGCCGAGACCTGTTTTGCCTTGTTCCACCGCTGGCTCTACACTACCAAAACTGGTTGCTAGGACCGCCTGGTGTCTAGCAACCAGTGATGTCATTTCATCACAGGGCGAGGCCAAGGCCTCAGTATTAAGAGCGAAGGAGGATTTAACTTCCTCCTCCGGGCCTAGTGCTTTAGCTCCACCAACCTCCTCCTCAATCTGCCCTGGTGGCATGCTCAGAGGGAAGGGAACTACCAGGATTTGAGAGCAACTCTCAATACTCAGAGGGGAGGCTGGTCCATCCATCCGGGGATGGATGGAACATCGTGTGTCATGAGGCATTGACTGCAGGGAGGAAAGCAGATGAGCTGGCAGCAGAGGGCAGAAGACACTCTCGGAGGACTGGGAAGAGGACACATCCTTAGATCTCAGGGGTTTATGCTGGGACATAAAGGCTTCAACACTTTTGGGGGGGTGTGACCCCCCCCAAAAGTGAAGGACTACAGGTCCCAGCATGAACCCCTCAGAGCTGAAGATGTGACACTCCCTGCCCCCCCCAACTAGTGAAGAACTACAGGTCCCAGCATGAACCTGTGTAATCTATAGGATCATACCCTTAGATCTCAGGGGTTCATGCTGGGACTTGTAGTCCATCACTTTTTAGGGGAGTCCCATCCTTAGATATCAGGAGTTCATGCTGGGACTTGTAGTCCATCACTTTTGGGGGATGCCCCCCCAACTAGTGAAGTCCAAAAATTGGCAAAATAAAAGGGGGGGGGGGGTTGTCCCTGAATTGCAGGTGGTGACCCTAATTGGTACATCTGTGTGAATGAGGCTTAAAAGTGATCTGGGTGGCTATAAATCTTCCCAGATTACTTTTCCAATGCTGCCCCTGAGCCTGCTGATGAAATCAAATACAGACTCATTAACCCTTTGGATCCTCCACTTTGCTCAGTGGGGGTTGATCCGTCAATCTCCGCTGAGCAGGCGGATGACAGGTCCATCTTCGCTCTCTTTGCAGAGACAGACCCCCGCTCTCCTCTATGGGAGATCCAATGAAAACGTTTCTGTTTTCATCCAAACCGATCCTCAAAATGGATGGAAAATAGGGTTTCCATTCGTCCTGGATTTCATGGACCACATCCGATTGGAGAGCAGCGGTGTCAGTGAACATGTTACCATAGGGTGCATAGAGCATCTGTTCAGGTCCGTCAGATAAACTAACAGACGGACCTGATCAGAAAGCCTGTGTGAAAGGGGCCTTGCGCATGGAATATGTCATTGGCAGCAAAACGGTTAAAGGCTCCAACAAAGCCGAAATTTCTGCACATTGCGCTTATAAGGTGAAGGCCTTAGGGTGGGCTCACATATGCTGCGGCCGCTGTTTACAGCTGGGTGTCCGGTGCATTACTGTTCATCGATTCAGGTATAAATCAGGTCTGAATTATTGCCTGAATTCACACCTGAATCTGAACCAAAGACACCAATATGGACGGTGGCAGCTACGGAGGTTTGTGAACCGGCCCCATTGAGAGCCAGTCACACTCTTCTGTCATGTGAATTGGATTCAGGGAAACCCATATCCAATTCCCATAAGTGTGAACCCAGCCTTAAAGTAAAAGTCAACAGGTTCATTTGGAGAGGGAGAATCTCCCCCCTCTGGGGGTCCATACAACAAAAAAAAACACTGCCTGAGGGTCTGATCCTTCCTCATTCTATCCAAAACATACACAGAAATAGTATTGAATGATATATTTTAAAGATTTCCTTGAATTGCACAAGGAACAGGGCCTTCTTTTTCCTGTTTTCTTGTGCCAGCAGCCATGTTTGTATGTATGTAGTAGCCATATGCGTGACAGGCAGGAAGCCTCGCGGTGTGCAGCAGATGGAGATTAGTCGTGGCCCGGAGAGGTACACACCTGTGCTTTGAATAGGTTGTTTGGGTGCAGTGTTTGAGGAAGAGGAAAAATGTAACAGATCCACCTGGCCTATTGTTGTAGCTGTACACAAATCAAAACGGACAACCCTATTTGAATACTCCGGCTTGGCATGTTTTTTATGGTAACATGATAGTTTTATGACCTTTTATTCTCTTGTTTTTCTCTACAGTTGCAGAGATGATGGAGCTCAGCCTCACAAAAGTCCCCCTTTATGTAAGTACATATAATGTCTACTTTTTTTTTTTTTCTTTTGTATAAATATTCTAATATTCTTCATGAAATTCAACTTGCTAATACATGATATGTCATAAAATGAATGGCCTGGATTGGTGAACAAAGCGACATATTGGTAACACATTGAATTAAAAAAGGGGACGACTGTTGCTGCTGTCCTGCTGAAAATGCTAGTTGCTTGATTGTTAGGCTGGCCATACATGTCCAACTTTTGTTGTACAATTTTCTGTCAGATCAACCACAAACCACATAATGTGAGGTCAAAGCTAAACAACATATTCACTTGTATCCAATTAGGCAGGCCTTCGTACTACATACTTGAAGGTAAATTTCAAGAAAATCTGACAGAAAACTGAAACAAAATTGTATCATGTATGGCCAGCCTTAGGCCTTATTCACGCGGGGTGTATCAATGTGTACTGCGTGTGAGGGCCGTGCCTACTTGTTAGATCCCTTTCACCGTGCTTTGTAGCAAAATCGCAGTAAAAACGTGTTTTTACCACAAATTTGCTGTGTTTCAGATGCGTTTCTGGTGCAATTTTGGGCTGCCTACACCTGTGAAAAATCGACATGTGATTCAGAAACGCACCCAAAATGCAAATCGCGGGTGCGACTTTACCACAATTTCCATTAATTTTAATGGGAAGCTGCGTTTTTGATGCAGTTTTCAAAGCTGCACCAAAGATGCAGCATGCAGGACTTTTCAAACTGCAACCACAGCGCAGTGGTGTGAAAAGTCCCATAGGATATAAAGGAAAACATTTTTCCTGCACTTGCCAAGGTAAAATCGCAGGAAAAATGTATTAGTGTGAAAGGGCCCTATTCCCTGATTCACATTGATGCTAGTTGAAGTAGAAGGTCAGTGTGATTTCAGGTGCTAATTGAAAGATATCTGTGCGGCTTCATGCACAGATGTCTATTGAAGTCACACCCGAAAACGGCAAAACTAGTGCAAGAACTACTTTTGCAAAATGGTGTGGTGCCGCGATTGGAACGGTGCCATTGCTGGAAACAGGCTGCAACTTTTCATGCGATTTGACCTGTCCCATCGCGTGACAAATCGCTCCAATGTGAACAGGGGGTGAATGTCTATTGGGACGCAGTGGCTGCACAGAAACAACAGTTACTCTCATTTTGGCATATGTGCGGATGTGCGTGCATGGTCCCGAACACAGACTGTGATTTTTTGGGGCCATGCACCCACCTCTGCCTCTCCGTGCTGGTAAACGTGTACCTCAAGGGGGGTACGCATTGATATGCGCTGTGTGAACAAGGCCTTAGGGCATATACAGGGGGTAGAGCTGTGTGTTTGTGACCAGGAGGTGCCCGGGAGTGACTGGTGTTTACATACAGCCGGCCGCCTGTACATATCAGTGATAGGGCTGCGGCTGTTTGCGTGTATTCACACATCCAAGCTGTTGCATGCATACAAGGAAGGAGGAGCGGCCAGTAAGCATGCAAAGTCTCAGACGTGTACAGCAGTAGCCTGTTAATGATTTGTACAGATGGCTGTACGCAAACCTCTCCTTGGCGCCTCCCAACTGCTATATTTCATTCATTAACCACGTACCTGTGGTTGTACCGGGGCGATGCCTGCAGCTGCATGCATCACCCCGGTACTGTGTTTAGAGCAGATTGTCAGCTTTCTTGTAATAACAATCGATGTGGCCGCTCAGCTGTTATTACAAGCAGCGGGAGGGGACGTCCCCCCCCCCCCCCTCCTCCCACCGCTCCACCCAGGTCTCCTGTCCCACTGGGAGACCCCAGCGACCAGCTGGCACGTTTTACAGCTGGCCAAAGACCCGAACAAAGCCATAATCGGCTTTGATCGGGTCTCTGATGTAGTTACCCAGAAGTGACGCTACAATGTCCCTTCAGATTTACTCGGAAGCCAACGGCACCAGTTTTAAAAAATCCAAAGTATTAAAAAAAAACAGATCTTGGCGTTTTTGAATACTTTGAGGTGCAGAGGAGGGTTTGGGGTCTTTTAGACCCCAGATCCCTCCATAAAGAGTACCAGTCACTGCCTATTACTATCACAAGGGATGTTTACATTCCTTGTCACAGCAATAAAAGTGGGCAGAAAAAAAAAAAAAGAAAAAACATTTTTTTTTAAAGCGCCCCATCCCTCCATGCTCACGTGCCAAAGAAAACGCATACGTAATTCGCTCGCACGAATGTAAAGAGTGTTCAAATCAGATTCAAAATCAAATTAGAGTGAGAGAAACAATTCTAGTGCAAGAGCTCCTCTATAACTCTAAACAGGTAACGTTAAAAATTTTTTAAAGGGTCACCTATAGAGATTTTTAAGAACTGTCGTTTGACGCCATTCCACGAGTGGGCACAGTTTTTAAACGTGACATGTTGGCTATCAATTTACTCGGCGCAACATTAGCTTTCACATTATACAAAAAAATTAGGCTAACTTTACTGTTTCGTTTTTTTTTTTAAAAAAATCGTTGAAGTGTATTTTTTGCAAAAAAAAATTGCGTTTGAAAGACTGCTGCGCAAATACAGTGTGGCATAAAATATTGCAACAAAGACCTTTTTTTTTTCTTCTAGGGTCTCTGCTAAAAAATATATATAATGTTTGGGGGTTCTAAGTAATTTTCGAGCAAAAAGTACAGATTTTAACTAGTAAACAACAAATGTCAGAAATAGGCCTGGTCTTGAAGTGGTTAAAATAGTCCATATAAGTACACTGACAGCACCAGCATCCCACTGCTTTGTGTACGCGAGCCGCAGGAAGGGGAATGACCCAGTCTGCAGCTGATTGGACTAGAAAATAGCGCTTTGTGGGAGTTCAGATTGAATTTGGAGGTGGTCCAAGCAGATTCAGACTTTAAAAGTTCTATGTGGCAAAAAAAAAAAAAAAAATGCAGATCAGAAAAGTCCAAAGCTCTTATGTACATACTTGTTTTGGACCAGTGTGACTAAAGGGCCTGTTCAGGCCCTGAACACATGAACAAATGATACCCTCAGTCGCATTTATGGGCAGTACTGCAGCTAAACAGGGCCCATTCAAGTGAACCAGGCCTCTCTGCCCTGATATGTACATTGTTGCAGTGCTGTGCTTTGGATTTAAAAGGTTAAAGCAGGCGGTGAGAAGATGACCTATTCCCTCCTAGCCGCCTGTCAAACGCCCTTTGTTAGGTGATAAACCATAGGTAAGTGTCATAGTGGTTTTGATGTGTGGTGTAATGATATATATTTAATATTTATTACATTTCTGCTGTAAGACACACATTAATCTGGAAACTCTTCAGGCCTGTAGTGTGCATTTTAACATGTGAAAAAAAATAAATAAAAACTAACTAGGCTAGCTGAGCCACTTATTGAATATATTACTGCTTCAGGTGTCCTCCTCTCTCCAATATACACCTCCGCCCTGCAAGTCTGGGTGCTGGCTCTGCCTTGTGTAGCAAGTAAAGCAAAAAAGTCCTGGATGGCCGCACTCCAAATGCAACACCTTTATTGTGTATAAAAAAACTCATATAAGAAAACTCCTACAGCAATGTGAAGATCAAGTACAGCAGCAATAACAGCTAACGCGTTTCATACCCATAGTCTGGTGATGAGCCACCTCTAGGGACATCACATTGTAGGGAAGGGAAGTTCTGCAGAATGAGGGAACTAGAAGCGATAGTTTTTCCTTGTTTTTTCAACCTGGAAGGTGACAGAGACAGACTCTAGACTTGTTTTATTTTTCATTATTTCTTTCTTTTTTTTTGAACCCATGGTGTGGTGTGCAAAGACAAAACACCAAAGGTGAACACAAAAGTGGAAACAAAAACGTGCACAAGGGTGTGTCGAATAGTCTCCTCCCTATGGGTCGCAAGAATCCTGGGGGTAAGGCACACTTAGGTCCACATAGCTAAAAATGTCTGGCGGACCCCACTCCTCATGGTCAGTCGAAGCTGACCGATTGAGTACATGGTGGAAGGCCCTCCCGAAGAGAGACCCCCCCAGGGCAAAGGACAGAAGAAATCTGATGGCCACACATGACTAGACTAAAGGGTAGGCCCAAAGACCCACACCCTACAATCCAAAGTAAAAGGCGATACAATAAAAGTGAAAGTAGAAAAAAAAATGTGCAAGACAATGGCTAGACCTTGTGGGTTTGCAGGTGTTCTTTGCAACCCATTGATGTCAATGGGACACACGGACACAGCCACTGCCCCCAATTTGATTGATCTGCAAGGGTGCATGGCCCCGAATGCAGATAGTGAATGTTCTAGGCCGTACACCTGCACAGATATCAAATTGGGAACAGTGACTGTGTCTGTGTGGCCGCTGGGTCCCAATTTAACTCAATTGGGCTGCCTGTGGGATAATGCATGGAACATCTGTGCACCCCTTACACCTGTAGTACGCTCTGTGAGAATGAGGCCTAACCAAAACTAAAAAACATTTTACCTTTAGATAGATTGAAGATGGATTAGAACACGTGTCAGAATTTTCTTTTTGCTGTCTGAGCCCCTGTAGGAGAGTCACCCTCTCACCTTTCACTGATGAGAAATTGATTATGAAACACAGGTGTATTCAAGATCTATAAGAAGCCAAGGGCTGGCTCTACAGATAACTAAGATATTTTTTTAGGCAACGCTCACACCAGAGCATAGTGGAAATGTGCACGGAAATGCTAGCTTCTGCGCCTGTTTCCGGAACGTGTAAAAAATATGCCAAAATGCTGAACATGCATTTGGGTGCTTTTCATTCCTAATGGCACCCCAAATGTGCTAAAAAGGGAGTCAAAGTAAGCTCCAAACAATGGCACAAGAGCTTTTTTGGCATGTGTGAAAAATGTGCACAAAAAAAATGCGTAGCGCCCCTTAGATGTGAATGGCAACTTAGTGTGAACTTTTTTATTTATTTTTTATTAAACCATAAGAATGAGCAGCCCTATGGTCTCAAAAAATATTTCTCAAAAAAACAAGGCTTCTGTTAGAGAGGATGCCTGTAGTTTGACTTTAAGGGATATATTTATAAAAAATTAGCAGAGCTGTTCATCTCGAAAAAATTGCATATACATTTGTTGTATGCGAATGGGGGCAAAATCAAATGTCATTAAGCCATCTTCTCTCCAGGTCAAATGTCATTTATTCATTAAATAAAAAAACGAAATAAAGTGGAAAATGTTGCATTATGGTAACTAGATAGAATTGATGATCATAACAAATATTTATTTCCTATGATCATCAGCTCTAGTGGCCATAACATTTTTTTTTTCATTCTATTCTGTATAAATGATTGATTAAAACTTGACCTGGTGTAAAAAATAGCCTGGGAACATTCGATTTTGCCCCATTCCCACATCTCAAATGTCCATGTAGTTTCACAGAATGAATAGCGCTGTAATTTATTTATATTGGAGAGCCAATCGCATGCACAAGAAATGCAATCTCCGGGGGCATTGTGTACAGTATACTGAAAGTGAAAAGGTGATTAAAGAAAAATTCTAGATATGAATATTTTTACATAGTTACATTGGTCTAGTTTGGACCAATGCAAGTATGCATCTACCATACCTGTGGGATCCCTCTAGGAGCTGGAAATCACTGCTACACATTGCCACTCTAGTGATCCCCACTAGCTGCAGAGCGGCTGCCCTGCTGTATTGTGAACACAGGAGGTTGCCAACTCGGCATGGAATTTTCAGACCAATGCCTTTGCCATGCAGCAGCCCATGCAGCACAAGTAATGGATGGGTGCAAAATTGCTTCAATCAAAAAATGGGTCACACTTGAAGAATATTTTTTTTGCCTTTACCACTGTTTGCATTGCCATGGTTTCAGCATTCTCATACAGGGTCTTTTTTCCAACTCTCTCACAAAAGCCTCCCTTGAAATGTTCTATACACAATGGATGGAAAATACTTTTCTCTTTCGTTCATTGACGGACACAGCTCCAAATCTTCTTCACCATTGGGTTATCTTACCATTGGGTTATCTTGCCCCCTACAGGAGTAGGACACTAGGCAGAAAAAAAAACATACTACGCCAATGGGCAGTCCCAGGAGGTATACTCCCCCCTCTCTGCTATAGGTACTCAGTTTTTTTTTTTCTGCCTAGTCAGGAATGAGGACCTAGTTCCTTGCTGGGATCTCTGGTCCTGGCAATTTTTTCCTTTTAGATAGATTTGTTTCTCCTGTTTTTTTTCCTGCAAGATCTACAATCAACTGCCGGACTGGGCAACGGGCTGGATAATCTAGATACAGTGGTCATCCCAGTCTGCCCAGTGAGCATGCACAGACCTCAGCTCCAAGCTAGGTAGGCCGTGACATAGCCCCACCGGACAGGGGCTGGCCTGCAAGTTAAATGCCTCGCAAGGTTGCATACGACTGGGTCTTGGCCTGCATCGCAGTGTTCCCCCCCTGGCCAACAGCCCCCCATTTCGATGACTAGGAGGTTCTGTCTGGAGTGATGCCCACCTAGTTCCTGGTATGGTGAGTAGCTGTCTCCCCTCGAAGGGTTTTGGGGTGGATGTGGGCCCCTCTCTGGGATGGTTGGACCCCCGGGTTCCCCTCCTTCCCATTAGGCACCCCCCCCTCCTCTGTGCCTGGTGGTCCCTGTGGGTCATCTAGTCCCCCAACCCCCTCCTCTCCCCTCCCTTTCTATCTTGGGGTAGTGTGGCACCTTCTGGGGCAGGGTGCTGTACTGATGGGGACGGGGGGGTGCCATCGGCTGCCTGAGGGGGCTGTATCTGGTGGGGGCTGTATCTGGTGTAGGCTTCTGACCGTTCCCCCTTCCCTTCTATGCCTTGCCTTGGGCCCCAGGGATCCCTACGGGGTCCCTGGGAGCCTCGTGGAGCCGTCATTTTGTTGTGGCCTGTATTATGCACATACAGTGGCCATGTTTGTGGAGTCCGGTGGCCATTTTAGGCTGGTCCAGCATTGAAAATAGCGGCAGCCATGACAGAGGAGCCTTCTTGGGTGGCGATTTCGGCTGTGGGGGCCTCTCCTTATCCCCTGGTGCTGACTCCTGGGTCTCTTTTCCTCTGGAAGCCGCACGTGGAGCACACTGCATCCTGGTGCTGCTGGTGTCTGACTGGTGGGATGGTGAGTCTGCTGAGGGCCTTCCTCTCTCTGCTGTAGGATCGTGAGCTGCTCTGTTGCTGGTGACTGGGTGGTGTTACCAGTGCGGTGGGGGCATCCCTTAGCAGTGTTTTTTGCACATTTTGTGGGGTCCCCTTATTTCTCATGGAGTCTCTAGAGCTCATTTCCCCACCTGACCCCATCCATTGATGCACTGACAGCGGCCCTGGAATCCTTTGTGTCCCGGGTGGAGGTGGCTTTTGGGGGGCGGGCTAATAAACGCCCTCCGCCTTCCCCTGCCTCATCTGTCTCCTCAGATCCTAAATCTCATTTGGCCGCTGCGGACGTGGCCCATCCTGGGGGGTCTGCGGCCACGCACCCTGACTATTCTGATACCTGTAGCTGCACACGATAAAGGCGCTGGTAGACGCACTGATTGTGTCTGTGCGTGGGACTTTAAAAATGGAGGACGCAGTTGAAGCTGCTGAGGAGGCACCTGTTCCTTTTGGAACTCATAAGCCATCTAGAGTACCGAAGGGGTTTCCCTTCCCCCTCCCATTTTGACAGATTTGTGGCAAAAGAGTGGGAACATCCAAAATGTCCCTTTGTGGTCCATAAGCGATTTGCAGTGAGGTACCCGTTTGAAGAGTCCCTCCTTAAAAAGTGGACTGTTTCACCGGTGGTGGATTCCCTGGTTTCCAGGATGAATAAGGCAACCATGATTCCGGTTGTAGAGTCTCCGGCCTTTAAGGATCCGGCTGACAGGAAGGCAGAGGCTCTGGCCCGCAATATGTTCACTGTTGCGGGTTCGGCACTTAAGCCGGTGTTCACCATTTCCCTGGAGTCACAAACACTGACCGAGTGGGCTAAACGTTTACGCCGAGACCTGGAGGCTGAGTAGCTCCCCCCCACCTTTGCTGAGATGGTGGACCAGTTGGTCCAGGGACTGCAGTTTATCTGTGATGCCTCTTTGGATGCCGCTCCCCTGATTTCTAGACTGTCTCTTTTGGCAGTGGTCCTTAGGCGTGTTTTGTGGCTCAAATGTTGTTCTGCGGATCAGAAGCCTAAAAAAAAAAAAAACATTAACTGATCTTCCTTTTCAAGGCGACCACCTGTTTGGAGCTACCCTGGATGACATCATTAAGAGTCTCACAGAGGGGAAGAGTACTTTTCTTCTGCAGCCTAGTAAGGGTAAGGAACCTCGTCGTAGACGTGGCCCGTCCTTCTGAGCTCACAAGAAGTTTTTTCGTCCCTTAGGGTTCAGAGCTTTTCAAGGCCTCTTCCGGGGGATCCAAGCGACCTTGGTCTGGCAAGCCAAGAGCGGGATTCTCCAAACCCATGGACAAGGCTCCTTCAGCATAAAGGTGTGCCCTTACCCATGCCTGGGGTGGGGGAACATCTTCGCTGGTTCCTGGACCCGTGGATTTCCCTGGTGCAAGACAAGTGGGTCCGTAAATTGATACGGTCTGCCTACAAAATCGAGTTTCGTTCTTACCCTCCGGAAAGGTTCTTTCCTTCCAACCTGCGTCTGTCCCCAGGCTCTCTTTGGGGTGTTGCAAAACCTGGTACTTCAGGGGGTGATTGTTCCAGTTCCCACCTCCTGAATCTTTTCAGGGGTTTTATTTGAACCTGTTCATGGTCCCAAGGAAAGAGGACAAGGTGCATCCAATTCTGGACCTCAAGGCACTGAACTGCTTTGTGCCGGTACAGAAGTTCAGAATGGAGTCCATTTGCACGGTGATGGCATCCCTGCATCAGGAGGATTTCCTTGCCTCTATTGACATCAAGGATGCTTACATACACATTCCAATATGTGTCTGTCACCAGCGCTTGCCCTGCTTTGCCGTGGGAGATGAGCATTTTAAGTTTGTGGCGTTACCCCTTGGTCTCGCCTCTGCTCCCTGGGTCTTCACAAAAGTGTTGGCCCCAGGGCTGGCATTGTTACATCAGTGGGGGATCGCAGTACTGGGATACTTGAATGACCTTCTCCTGCGAGCAGAGTCCCCTACTGCTCTGGTGGACAACGTGGAAACCACTATACGAACACTGAGGGAGTTCGGCTGGCTTCTGAATTATTAGAAGTCTGCTCTGGTTCCTTCCACAAAACAGGACTATCTGGGTCTGACTCTGGACTCGGCTCCAGCCAGAGTGTTCCTTCCTCTGGACAAACTCCAGAAATTGCATGAGGCAATTCATTTCCTGCTGTCCAGCAGGTGGTCTTCCCTCCAGACTTGCATGCGGGTGCTGGGCCTGATGGTCTCCACCTTTTGAGGTGGTCCCATTTGCACAATTCCATGCAAGGTCCCTGCAAAGGGAGATCTTGGCCAAATGGGACAAGTGCCGAAAGTCTCTGGACAATCTGATCCGGCTGAGCCGGGAAACAAAAGGTTCCCTGATCTGGTGGCTTCGCTCTCCGGCTCTTTGACAGGGCAAATCCTTTCTCCCGTTGTATTGGACAGTGGTCACCATGGATGCCAGTCTGTCCAAGTGGGGAGGTGTCCTGGGCTGGAGCTCTGCTCAGGAGGTCTGGACACTGGAAGAGCCTAGGCTACTCATAAATGTCCTGGAACTCCGAGTGATCAGGCTGTGTCTGGATCACTGGATAGATTGTCTTCAGGGGTGTCCAGTGCGAATTCAATCGGACAACGCTACAGCCATGCTTATGTTGATCACCAGTGGGGCACAAGACAGCTCTGGACATAGTTTGTTTTGAAAGCTCTGGAAGTAGCCGGCATTCTACGATGGGCAGAATGCTTCGTTCCGGCCCTCTCCGCCATAGACATTCCAGGGGTGGAAAACTGGCAGGCGGATTATCTCAGTCAGCAGGCGTTGGACCAAGGGGTGTGTTCCTTTCTTCCGGAAGTGTTTCATCAGTTGTGTCTCCGGTGGGGCACCCCAGAGATGGATCTGTTGGCATCTCGGGTCAACAGAAAGGTGCAGAGGTTTGTGGCACGGTCGCCACCGACGCACTGGTGGCCCCATGGGGCCAGTATTGTCTAATTTACGCCTTCCCTCCTCTCAAACTTCTGCTGAGACTCTTGCGCAGGATTGAGGCAGAATGCTTTCTGGTCATTCTAGTGGCCCCTGATTGGCCTCGCTGGTCTTGGTATGCCGACCTGGTGTGGCTGGTCACCGATGTCCCTTGGAGAGGATCTGCTGTCTCAAGGGCCAATCTTCTATCCTGCTTTACAGTCGCTGGCTTTGATGGCTTGCCTGTTGAAAGCCAGGTGCTAAAGGATAGAGATTTGTCTGAGTTAGTGATTTCAACACTGTTGAAAGCTAGGAAGTCTACCTCTAGGAAGTTCTACCACGTACGTGGAAAGTGTACATTTCGTGTTGAGTCACGGGGTTCATGCTCGCTCTTTCTCTGTGGCTCGAGTCTTGGCCTTACTTCAACGGGGGGTTGAGCAGAAATTGGCTTTGAGTACCGTCAAGGGCCAGGTGTCAGCCTTGGCTGTCTTCTTTCAATGACCCTTGGCCACGCACTCCCTGGTGCATACCTTTATTCAGGGGGATCGACATTTGACTCCTCCACTACCACCTTGGGATCTCAACTTGGTGCTTTCAGTCCTCCAGAAGCCTCCCTTTTGAAAATATTCAGGAGATTCCCCTGCTCACCCTATCATAGAAGGTGGCCTTTTTGATGCCAATCACCTTGCAGGTTTGCAAGGCGGCCACCTGGTCGTTGATGCACACTTTCACAAAATTCTATAAAGTGGATGTTTTGGCATCTGCGGATGCTTCTTTTGGCTACAAGGTTTTGCAGGCTGTTTTTCCTCTTTGGGGGTGTAATGTTTTTAGGTGGGCTCCAATTGTTTTTTGGTTGAGCTCCAGTTACCTGCTTAGCTACGGTTTAGCCTTGGGAATTTTCTCTTGTTGCTCCGACCCCGCATGTTTGACACTGCTTTGCGATGTCCCAATTGTCAAGAAAATCAGGAGCTGTGTCCGTCAAAGAACGAAACATTGGACACAGCACCCACCCCTCTATGGAGTTGTAATACTTCTGACACTGCTTGTAACAAAACTGAGTACCTATAGCAGAGTGGGGGGGGGGGGTATACCTCCTGGGACTCCCCATAGGCGTAGTCAGTCTTTTTTTCTGCCTAGTGTCCTACTCCTGTAGTGGACAGTATAACCCAATGGTCAAGAAGATCCAGAGGCCTAACTAGAACCTTCAGGGCCCCGGTGCAAGAAACCATGAAGGGCTCCCTGGACCCCTGGCCAGGGCCCTTCCCTTCAAGCCTGGGGCTCTTCCCACTGATCCTGGGGCCCTTTACTCTCATTGCGGGACCCTTTCACAAGTTCTGCAGTGGGCCCCCTTCCTGCCATCTTAGGGCCTCCTCACGGTGGTGGAATGCCAGGGCCTGGTCGCAAGTGTGACCTTTGCGATCCTGGAAGTTCACCCACTGGTGTCAGTAGTTTTTATTTTTTGGTATTTTAATTGTATTATTTTTTATCATTTTTATTTTATTTTTTTACAATGTCACTGACTATGACTCTGTCCATTCAGAAAAGGAAGGAGCTGGTAAATTACATATTTACCGACCCCCTTCCTGGTTCTCTATTGTGACACATCACCTGCAGCAGCCGGCAGGAGAGGGGAGGGAGCACAGTGGGGGGCAGCACAATAGGGGGGGGGACCAGGGGAGCACACGGGGGCCCAGAGACAGCAGAACACAAGTGAACTGGATAGGAGGAGTGGCGGGGGCAGCATACAGAGGAACCAATCTCCTTCATTTTCATCCTGCAGCTACAGGAAGAAAAAGGAGGACTGTGATTTCTCTACATGCTGTCCCCGCCCCCCTCCTCCTATCCAGGTGTACAGGGGAGCCGCACAGGCCCCCTGGAGCATGGGGCCCGGTTGCAATTGCAATCCCTGTAGTTACGCCCCTGAGAAGATCAGAAGCTGTGTCCGTCAATGAACATCAGAGAAATGGATTTTACTGTAAGTCAAAAATCCCATTATTTGCCCTCCCTGGATTCTGGTATACTTCTGATCATAGGGAATCCCAACTTTGCCCCATGGCTACAGGAACATTCTTTTGAAACGTTGATCTCTGCTGAACGATTTAGACTCCACCAATTCACCAAGGAAAAAAAATACAAATCCATCCCCAAAATCCCATAGATGACAACTGTCCCCCCTCAAGATTTTTAGAGGACGATGCAAAAAACATTTTTAGTAAAATTTGTAAAATGCACACCCCAGTTTGGCCCTATGAAGCCTTTTCAAAATATTTGTACTGAGACTGTGAGACACATTCTTTCTCAGTTATGCCCTTCTCTTTTCACCTCCAGAAGACTACATTCTATATTGCATTGCCCAATGGGGGACTGAAATGGGGACCTCTTTTATGAAGTAGACTACATAAATTCTTAGGGAAACTGGATTCAAGATCCTTTTCAGGTGGTACTATGTCCTATCCAAATTACATAAACATTTCCCTACCTCACTGTCCACATGTTGGAGATGTAATGTTGCCATTTTTTACATCCTTTTTAGCACAAAATTGTTAAAACGCTTACTTATGTTGATTTGGGGACAAGACACGACCCGATATCTTTTAAACCTGCAAAACTTCTCTAGGAAACAGATGTTCCTTATACACTTGCAACTAGGACATGTGTGCCTGCACAGTGGAAACAGACACAACCTCCTTCTATTGCTCAATGGCTGGTTAAGGTGGGGGACTTGTCACATGGATCACCCTCTCTATGCAAAATAAAAGAGAACAGTTTAGAAACCTACTGGTTTGCATTCACAACCTATGAGGCTCTAAATCCCTTGCTGCTTTTCAACTATAGCTATTGGACATGGCAGTTATGATATGCACTTCACGAACACGCCATCAAAATGCCTTTCCCCCAACCCGTAGTCATCCCCCCCCCCTTTTTTTATTTTTTATTTTTTTTGTTCTCTGCTCTTGTTTTCTCTTCCCAATTTTTGCTTTCTATTTCTATTCTCCCTATCTACCAATCTGTTGGGATTACAGTTCAATATTACAGACTTCATGCAAGAAGCATGCCGGTCACAACATTCTCTTGTTACACATCATTGTAGTTCATGTATACAAATTTCTTATACTTCACCGTTCTCATAACTGGAATGAATGCACATAAGGTGGGCCTATTTACCTGACTTACCTTGGTATTATGTTAAACGTATATTGTTCTGTACCCAATAACTGTATATTTCTTTTTTTTTTTACTTTTTGTACTTTTATCATGTAAACTACACTCAAAACAAAGAATTTATAAAAAAAAAAAAAAAAAAAAAAGAAGGCAGTCCATACCTGAAATTCTTCTTTAAAAAGCAGTATTTTATTTTTAGGGGGACATTTAGGAAATCATAATAGGTCATTTTTACTTTATATTACAACATGATGTGTGTAGCAAATGCAGTATATGTGTTCAATAGTTTTGTTTTCAGGAAGATGCAGTTTTCTTTTAATATAGTTAATTTCAGTGCAGGTGCAAGCAGGAGAGTCTTTTTTTTTTTTTTTTTTATACCTATAGAAGGGAATTTATCTTCTTAATGCTGTAGGAAAATACAAAAGCATTCATAAAAGACAAAAGACCAATACAGGGAATTGCTGTGACCCGGGAAGGTCCCAGTCATGCCGTGTCTTTCCCATTGGAAATGTTATTCAGGTTCCTGCTTTCTAAAGTTTCATGTAATTGGTTGAAGAAATGATTGCTGTCACAGCTTACTAAATGGCTTTTTCAATGCATACAAATTGCGCATAGAGCATTTGAAGTGTTCAAAAGGGTTCACCTGAGACCTTCAACTCATCAGCTCTATTGAGAAAAACTTTCAGCGTTTCACTGAAACTCATAATGACATTTTTTAGGTTAAAGAATAACTAAAGGCAATTTTTTTAACGTTTTGAATGAAGTGCAGAGGAATTGGAACACTTGCCAGGGCTTTTTGCGGTCAGTACCCTCATTAGGAAACATCCCCCCCCCCCCCGCATTTTGCTCTGGTGACTGTTCACACCAAAAGGGAAATCTTAAATTTTAAGTTGTCCCCATAAAAGGAATAGAGGGGAATTCTTCCAATGGGGACACTAGTTCTGGTGACCCCAGGGATTTCCTCTCACTTGTTTTGGCTATAGGACATAAAGTGAAGGGAAGTCTCCACAATGGGACCAGGGTTATAACCCTTCTTTACTCCCTATCCAAACTTAAAATTTTTTTTTCCTTTCGTTCCACTTTAAATCCAGTTTATTAAAGGGGAAATCCAGACATGCAATACAACCTATAGAACATAGAGGTTGATTTACTAAAGGCAGATATACTGTGCACTTCAAGTGAACTGCAAGTGTAGTTGCTGTAGATCTGAGGGGAAACTTTGAAAGGAGGGGAATCTCTGCTGATTTCTATCATCCAATCATGTGCAAGCAAAAATGTGTTTTTTTTATTTTCCTTGCATGTTCCCCTTAGATCTAGAACAACTGCACTTGCAGTGCATAGACTATATACCTTTAATAAATAAACCCCATAGTCTAAATGGTTTTAATGCCTAATATGTGAATCAGAATTTTTTTTTTTTTTTATAAATAGCTGTTTTTATTGTTACAAACTGTCACCAGTGGTTCATATGTGACATGGCTGCTTTATTTCACAATAATTTTTATTGGGTTTTAAAGTTTTATACAAAGTGCACATCTGCTGGCCTATAAAAAATTGGGAGTAAGAAATCATGACAGAGGCTGATACACATTAGCAGGTCCATCTAAACAGAACAATGCACGAGTCATCACAAATGCATAGAAGGTTTAGAAGTGTACAAAACTAGCCTCGGCATAGCATAAAAGGCTTCCAAGTAAAAAGGCATATTGTTCCACCTGAGTTAGAGCAGAAAGGGAGAAGGCAGGAACAAGTACAGAGAAAACGGAACACCAGAAAGGGGGAGGGGGGAAAAAGAAGAGTAGCTACTTGTATTTCACAACAGCCTGTAGTTAGAAAAAAAAGGGTGCTGGGGGAGGGGAGTATTCCTGCATGGTCCAGTCCGACCAGACAACCCAAAAAGCAGCAGGCTGCATAGCTGCACCGGACTCTCCCGCCGGTCAACAAGCATGCGTGATGACGAAGCGCCGTAGCCACGCCCAACTAGTTTCGTCAAAGAGATGACGTCATCGGAGGACTGTCTGGTCATTATGCATGCTTGTGACCAGCGGGAGAGTCCGGTGCAGCCACGTAGCCTGATGCTTTTTGGGAGAGCAATCGTATCTTTTCTTATTGCTATATGCATGTTTTTCTTTTAACCTATTGCCCAAGGATTTACATAGTGTGATTCCCTTTGCAAGTTTCACTTGTTATTTTTTGAATAAATGTTTTTTTATGGGTTACACTATGGGCGTATATGCTTATTATTTTTCACCCTGCTTTGGAGTTCCCCTTTATAAGGAGATGTAACATGCGCACTTGACCATACTATATGATGGTCCACAGGATCCGGTAAGAGGCTTTAATAGTTGATGTCACCTGGTGGTGGAAGCACTACAAATTGTGATTGTGAGGACACTGGTGGATCAAATGAATCGTGGACAATTTGTTTCCTTTGTTTCACATACGTTTTTCCTTTTCAGCCGTTGTGTATGGCCCCTTATGAACACTATTTTTATATTTGGTGTGATTTCTTTTTACACGTTTTTCACCTATTAAGTTTGATGTCATTATATTGATTCATTTTTGTTTTTTTCACAACATTGGGTTACATTTCTTAGCGCTGCTTCATATATTTATCACAATTCTTGCATCTACTGTCACAGATTGCTTAAAGTGGAGTTCCGGCCTATTTTGCAACTTTACTGATTCCTGGAGTACTCGCTATGCTGATCAACAATTGGGCATTTTCAATTTTTTCGGGGGGTCCCTTACCTTATTTTCAGGGCATTTTTGATTGTACTTCCTCCTTCTCCCCCCTCTGTGGCCGCGGCCACCGACATCACTTCCACCTTTGCATTGCATCCTGGGAGCTGTTTGTCATCACTTCCAGGAGGCTGGAATCAGGAAGAACTCCCAGAACACTCCCTGGAATCAGGAAGAAGGACACAGCAGATTACACTGTGGCTTCAGATGCCCGCCTCCAAGATGGCCGCGCTCAGACAGCATTTTTAAAAGTAAGATTTTGACTAAAATTCAATACTGTACACCTTGTAAGTATGAGAATAGCGGTTCTGTAAAGGGTGATGGATTAGTATTATAGGGGTATTTTTAGTTAAAAAAGGTATTTGAGGCCAGAACTCCGATTTAAGCAGCTGCTTATTTGTAATTTATATGTTTTAACGTGGATATCCTATATATCCTTTTAAAGGCTCATCAGCAAGGGTGTCTTAAATGCTGAGTTTAGATGCACACAGTTTTGTACTCATCTAAACACAGCACTATAATAATCAATGAGGCCATACACACAGCTGTGCCTCGCCTGATGAAGGGGTCCTGCATGGCTCCGAAACGTTGCCCTATGTGTACCACGTAACCACATGAATAAAGCTTTGGACCATTCCGAGAAATCCTTGGTGTGCTGATGACATTTCTCTTTTCAGATTATCTGTGGTTTACAGCCGGTGGTCATTAAAGCACTCAGCGTTATTATATTATATAGCCATTCTCATGAATGTGTGCATGGGGAATATTGGGTTTTTGTACAAGTGAAAATTTGCGCTACGTTTAGCTGCATACAAAAATGTAAGAAATAGCTGCGCCCAGAGCCTGCCAGATCTGCCGATTTTACGCATATATGTATGCGTGTGAATGCATACATGCACAAGCCATTAGAAGAAATATACTTGTCTTTACACATCCAAATGCGTCTCAACGTAAGAACTTTAGGCGCTTGTTTTGCACAGTATCTTCTTTATCTCAGCCACCAAGAGCCTGAATAGAATATGCATACGCCGGTGTAAAAGAAGCATTCAACACAAATATAAGCACCTTGCCTAAAACAATACCTCCTTACTATTTATTTTATCTCTATTGGAGGCTGTACTATACTATTATTTATGTTGCTCTACCCCAAGTTTTAGGGCAGTATGAGGATTCCAGTAATACAACGAATAGAAGAGGCAAGGTACTTTACAGGAAAAATACATTTTACCATATTTACCCAAAACAAAGTAAAGAAAGCATAATGCTATTTCAGGTCATGTGTCGTCCAGGTTTTGTTAACTTCACAACAGGTTTTGTAATTCTACACAAGTCACTGGGAATACAAAACATGCTTGAAGAAGGTCAAATTTACCTGTCAATGAGCTCTGATCTCAGAAGCATCTCAAACTGATGTCATCAACACAAGCCAAAGGCTGTCAACTATGGCCCATGGTGTGTTCTTAAGGTCAAAATAATCCCTCACAAAACGAATAAAAAGTACATATCTGAAAACGTCTGTTTTCTTCATTGTACAGTCACTGGGGTCCATTGTTGCAATTTGTGGACAAGCTAGCCCTTGGCTTTGCCCTGGAAGCCATATCTGGAAGAAGAAGCAAGGCCAGCCTGTAATGTGCCTCCTGGGAATTCAACCTTTCTACTTGCTCACCTAGGCCATGCAATGTGCTGAGTTAGCAGAAATTTTTTTTTTTTTTATCGAGAAAGAAGACCATAAAAACACATTCACATAGAAATAGGTATGTCCTATGGCAAGTCACTAAGGCTAGCCATACACTTTAAGTTCAGGAGATTTGCCTATCCATGCTAAACAGTGTGGATGGAGAAGTCTTTCCTGCCAATAATTGTATTCTGATGGCCGCTGCTCCCGTGGCTGCCAGAATATTCAGAAAGTGACAGCATCTGATTTGCTGCATTTACTGTGCAGCCGAGAATGCTTCACCTGGCTTTTTTGTTTTAGGCTCTATTCACACCTGAGCGTAATGTTTTTAGGCAGTTTTTTGGACTTTTTTTGGACTTTTTTTTTTTGGGGTGTTTTTCAGGCGTTTTTTGGAGGAAGGCATAGACCTCTAACAAAAACTCTTGTAATCTACCAAAAAAGAAGCTCACATACTTTTTTGAGCTTCGGGCATTTTGCTTCCAAGTGACAAAACGCTCATATATGAACAGGGGCCATTGAAATAAATGAGATTTTGCTTGTTGGGCATTTTGAGACTTCCGAAATGAGCGTTTTACGACCTGAAAAAAGCTAAGGTGTTAACAGGGCCTTAAGTTTAATGGTATTTTTTATTTGAAAGTTGACAACAGTCAAACTTAATCAAATCTTAAAGAAATAGAACAAGACTTTCCCAAAAACAGTAAAACTAATTTGTCATGAATGTATAAACAGGAGGTGTATAGTATACAAAAGTCAAATAAATAAATCATGTGTCAGTAGGGCGGAGTATGATGTCTGTAGTTTTTTCATTTGTATCACTTTATTGTTTTTTTATTTATTTTTTTATTATTTTTCTTTTTTTTTTTTACAATTTTTCTTTTTTACAATATTATTATTTATTATGATTTATTTTTACAACTTTTTTTCAAGTGTCATTGGGTGGGGGGGGGGGGGGGGGGGGTTGGGGAAATATCAGTGGTCTGAATTAAGATAGAGAAAGGGACTGATGACCTAGATTCTTCTGTCCCTTTCTCTTTAGCCTCAGCTGCATTTGGATATTGAATGAATGCGAAGTGCTCTGAGGCTTGCTTCTCTATGGAGACACATCATATCCTGGTGCTACACTGCACCCTTTGGGCCTGCGCTCTCTTTTTTGACCCCAGTATCCAAGACTACTGATTGGCGGTTTTGCAATCTAGTCACTCATTTCATCTTTAGCGATCTGTATAACATCGAATATATCTGGTGGGCAGGAGGTGCTGATATACCCCTCTGGGATCCTGGTTGTAGTCTTTGTATTGTTTTTACTTATGACATGGATTTTGCCTATACACCAATATTTGACATAGGTCATCAATTTCAGTCATACCCCCGAAAAAGGAGCTTTTTCAGTCCAGAAAAGATTGGGTCTTTGATATCAACCTTCAATATTGTATGGTGTTTTGTATTTGGTTCCTCCATGTCCTTTGCTGCTTTTGTCTGTCTATGCTGCTACTTACTGCATGTACCAGCAATTTTATGAATTTATATTTAATAAAAACAAATACACTACTCATTACGAGGTGTAATATATATTTAATACATAATAATACACTAATACACTACTCATCATTACGAGGTGTAATATATTTAATAATAATAATATATATTTAATAAAAACGAATACACTACTCATCATTACGAGGTGCCTAGAGGATTCCACGCCTAGGGGATTCTCTCCTTTTTTCCTTTATCATAGGGATGGGGCACCACCTCTAAGGTTTCACACTGACTGCATCCCATTTATATTCGTGACAATAAAGTCCATATAGTGATAATAAAGTCCACATAGAAAGGAGGATGAAGATCCCCAGTGTAAACACTGTAATAAAATTGAATTGTGCCTCAATCACCACTTTGTGACTGTTCACCACTCTATAAAGATACCTTTAGCACTGTGTCAACAACGCTTGAGTGTACCCAAAGGTGGTGTTTGAAGGCAGCCCAGAAGGATTCCATATGACCATGCAAACAAAAGGATCTGGATAGCCACACTCCAATATAATCACCTTTTATTGAATAAAAGGCAGTCCATACAGCAAATCAAGGTGAAGGAATCAGATATAGTTAACTTGTTTCACACCCATACTGCTGCTTAGTCATAGCTATGACTAAGCAGCAGTATGGGTGTGGAACGCGTTAGATTCTCAATTTCTGTATTGACTGTCTTTTATTTAATAAAGGTGATTATATTGGAGTGAGACTGTCCAGATCCTTTCGTTTTCAGGTTTACCTAGGACTCGAATTTCAACTGATTCAGCAGAAAAATGGCCAAAATTCAAGCCATGTATGTCAAGCACAAGTGTCAGTAGGTGGGGTACAATTGCGTTACAAAATTAGTTATGGAAACGTTTTAAAATGAAAATAAACTGAAAGAGATCGCCATTGGTTGTCTTCTAATGACAGGAGGGACGAACATTGTGCAGATACCTAATATGACACATGCCATCCATAAATCTGATCTATTGATATGAAGCAAGTAGTCCACACCCATCATCTAGAATGGCGGTTTGCTTTCTTTCTTTGCTTGAGAATGAGCAGACTTTCAGCAATTTATCAGTACTTGAAAATAATGTTCTTGTCATGAAATTGAATAAATAGGGTCTCTCTCACATAAACCGTTTTCCTAAACAAATAGATGGATTGGTTAAGTTGTATTTTACCCCATCTATAGTTGTATGTAAATCTTGTTAAAAAGGTAGTTTATTAAACCCACAACCAGTGTGTGGCCCTATACAGATATAATAATAATAATTCCATAATGGAAATGGTTGACTTTTTCAACATATTAAAGCAGGCAAACATTAGATCTTCATTCTAAAAGTGTCTACAGATGTACTTGAACAAATGACCTATGCAATTAACATGATGCATTCATTTTGATAATATAAAAAAAAATGTCACAAGAAAAAAAGTAAATACACCCATACATTTACCACTTCGTCAAATACATGAAAATTAGAATCCGGTGTTCCAGATTGGGTGCCAATCATTAAACCCTCCTTAGGCAAGGTTCACATCTATGCGGGTGGTTCCCGCTGCGGGTCCGCACCTGTTCCCATAGCTACAACCACCCGCACAGAAAAACAGCTAGATGTGTGCGGGTGCCATCAATCTAATAGCACACCGTATGCACTGGAAATCGCAATCAAACTGGGAACCGTACTGCCCCTGTGGTTCCCGTGAGGGCTGTGATTCCAGAAATAGTGCAGGGACCATTTCTGTGTGTTCAGGAGGCACAGCAGCCCATTCAAATGAATGGGCTGCCGTGATCCACAAAACGCATCTAGCAGAGGCGCATTGATGTTAACCTAGTCTTAGGGAGTATGCAGGTGGAAACTCTTTGTTTTGTAGGGGTCTCCAAACTATGGTTTTCCAGTTATTCAGGAACTACAATTCCCATCATGCCTAGTCGTGTCTGTGAATGTCAGAGTTTTACAATGCCTCATGGAATTTGTAGTTCCACAACAGCTGGAGGGACGGAGTTTGGTCATCCCTGGTTTAAAGGATAAGTTCACCTCTGTAAACATATTACATGTCCCCCCCCCCTTTTTTTTAAGGCCTTTGCCCGACCTGCCACCTCTAGTGACAGCTAACCAGGGATCTTCTCTTCCAAACTCGCTGTCACAATAACAAAAAATAAAAAAAGTGGGGCTCTGCCCCCCCCCCAGCCTCATCCTTAATTCACTCACACTCACTGAATAGGACAACTCCAAGTACAGACAGCCTTTGTGGCTGTCGGCTTGTAGTTCTCAATGAACTATCAGGGTACTGTTGAGCACTCTAGTAGGTAGTTCATGGCAGTGGCGTACCAACGGGGGGGGGGGGGCGGCCTGCCCCGGGTGCCACGCACTGGGGGGGTGTCAGCCGGTGTCCTGCCCGGCGTGTTCTGACAGATGCCGTATCTCAGCATGAAGGCAGCTGCAGTGGCAGCTCCTTCAGTCCGCGCTGCTAGGGGGGCGGAGCTGCATTTGGAATAAGGGAGCGGAGCCTCGGCGGGAAGAAGGGGCGGAGCCTCGGCAGGAAGAAGGCGAGTGCCCAAGTGTGTGTGACTGGATAGGAGGGGGATAGGGCAGCTGCATATGGAGGATTTCATCTTTCCCTATTCTTCCTGCAGCTGCTGAATAACTGATTCTCCTCCTCTCCCTCCTGCAGGAAGAATAGGGAAAGATCAATTCATCTATATGCAGCTGCCCTATCCCCCCTCCTATAGAACTTCTTTTGCTGGCTCCCCAGTGCTCTTAACCCCCCCTCCAGTGCTCTTAACCCCCCCTCCAGTGCTCTTAACCCCCCTCAATGCTCTTAACCCCCCTCAATGCTCTTATCCCCCCCAGTGCTCTTAACCCCCCCAGTGCACTAGACTCCCCCTGCTCTTTAGCCCCCCTGGTGCTCTTCAGCTCCCCCCTATGCTCCCCCCCAGTGCTCTCCACCCCCCTAGTTTTCCCTGCCCAACCCCCAAGTGCTCCCTGTCCCCCCCCCCCCAGTGCTCTCCACCCCCTGTGCCTTCCAACCCCCCTGCAATGCTTTCCAAACCCCCTCTTAATTCTCTCCAGTCCCCCACACCGTGCCCTTAAGCTCCTCTAGTGCTCTCTGCTTCCCCTGAGCTCTCTGCCCCCCCTAGTGCTCTTCTATCTTCTATCATATCCTCAGTCTCTGAGCATCTCATGTATCATGTCTGCAGTCTCTGACCATCTACTGTATCATGTTTGCAATCTCTGACCATCTCCTGTATCACGTCTGCAATCTCTGACCATCTACTGTATCATGTTTGCAGTCTCTGACCATCTACTGTATCATGTTTGCAGTCTCTGACCATCTCCTGTATCATGTCTGCAGTCTCTGACCATCTACTGTATCATGTCTGCAGTCTCTGACCATCTACTGTATCATGTCCTCAGTCTCTGAGAATCTCTTGTATCATGTCCTCAGTCTCTGAGCATCTCCTGTATCATGTCTGCAGTCTCTGACCATCTCCTGTATCATGTCCTCAGTTTCTGACCATCTCTTGTATCATGTCTGCAATCTCTGACCATCTCCTGTATCATGTCCTCAGTCTCTGACCATCTCCTGTATCAAGTCCGTAGTCTCTGACCATCTCTTGTATCATGTCTGCAGTCTCGGACCATCTCCTGTATCATGTCTGCAGTCTCTGACCATCTCCTTTAGCAAGTCTCCAATCTCTTACTCAAACTTAAACACATTGCTAATAATATTAGCTATCTATTTGTGCTGAAGGTAGGACTGTGCAGGGAAGGCAGAGAGTGCAAAAGGGGGAACTGTGATTAGAGAGACGGAGGGAAGACTGCAAGGGGCACGGTGATGGGGGGCTGTGAAATGTGTGCAATACATATTCTTGAAAACATTACAAATGTTTGTGGGTGTTTTTACATTTTAAAGTTGGGGGGGGGGTGCCAGATATAGGAGCCGCCTCGGGTGCCAAATGCTCTAGGTACGCTACTGGTTCATGGTCTCTTCCTGTCCTGTAACCGCCTTACACAGACAGTCTTCAGGAGTTCTGCTTTGCAGATCAACAGACTGCAGGTGCAATGTTTTGCAGTCTCCTAATAAAAAAAAATTATAAATGCACAATTTACCTGCAAAAAGATGTACAATTATTATTATTTTAAAACGGTGAACTTATTCTTTACATTTCAGATATTTAGAGTCTGAGCATTCTCTTTAATATTGACATGTGTAGTGTTGTCATACCAAGATCAAAAAAGCTCTCTGAAGCCCTCAAAAAGAAAGTTGTGGATGCATAGGAGTCTGGCAAAGGATTTCCCCACTTGATACCCTTAGAGCCGGTTCACATACAGGCGACCCGACTTCCCGGGGCGACCTGTGAAGTCGCGGTGCACAGCTCGCACCGCGACCTCGGAGCGGCATGCACGGACTTCATATCATTGAAGTCAATGCAGGTCGCTCCAGGTCGCCCCAAAGTAGTACAGGACCTTTTTTCTAAGTTGGAGCGACTTGTGTCGCTCCTATTAGAACGGTCCTGTGCTACTCTATGGCAGGCGACCCAAGGCGACTTGTCAGGCGACCAGGTCGCCTGACAAGTCGCCCCAGTGTGAACGGGGTCTTAGGCTATTGTAAAATGTCCATGACTTCAAGTGGTTAAACATACACATAACTGCTTCTCCCTTTCGGGGAGCCTGGGACTGTGGTAAACTGATCAGATTGTGAAAGCCGGAGGAGATCGGGAAAGTCCATTCCCCCGATCTTCTCTGTGAGTAGTGGAGCAGGAAGTTAGGCTGGCCATACATGTTCAATTTTCTTGTACAATTTTCTGTTAGATCTACCAAAAAACTATATAATCTGAGCTCAAAACTAAATAAAACTTTCAATTGTATCCAATTAGGCAGGCCTTTGTACTACATAGTTGAAGGTAACTCTAAAGAAAATTGTGCAGAAAATTGTATAATGTATGGTCCAGTGTTAATTTTGGCAGCAAATTTCGATTTAGTTTTAATTATAGTCTTTTGACTAAAATGCCATTTTAGTTTTAGTCGTATTTTAGTCTTTTGACTGAAATGCGATTTTAATTTTAGTCGTATTTTAGTCATCTGAATTGTTTTAGTTTTAGTCATATTTTAGTCGATTAAAATTTCCAGTACATTTTAGTCCAATAAAACCTCATACATTTAAGTCAACTACAAATCGAATAGGTTTAGGTTAATTGTAATGCATTATTTAAACATTTCGCTAGCATTTCCAAATGATTGTATACTTCTGGAGCAAAAATCTAATAATATGTTATTATAAGGTTTGAACACGCGCTACAGACACAGATTTAGCCATTGTGATATATAACGTCTTTCTAAATAAAACCAAGTTTCATAAACAAACAGAAATATTGCTTTTTGACAAACCGAAGTGCAACTTTAAAATACAAAAAAAAAAAAAAAAGTGTAAACTCCATTGGCAGTAATGTCATTGTACATATTACCTGAATATATTACCAACATTAAATATTAGAGAAAAATATAATAAAAGCCTTTTTCTTCATTTTTTAGTTTTCAGCAGCTTAGTAGATACCCCTTACTTATGCGGTGGTGCAATACATGTTTAAACTTTAATGTGCTATTATTACAGGATCTGGATGGAATTGCGTTGCCGATTTAGAATTGGCCAGCAGAGGAGTGTTAATTTTGATGATGTCAATTTTCAATTTAGTTTTAGTTATAGTCTTATGACTAAAATGCCATTTTAGTTTTAGTCGTATTTTAGTTTTATGACTAAAATGCTATTTTAGTTTTAGACGTATTTTAGTCATCTGAATTGTTTTGATTTTAGTCCTATTTTAGTCGACAAAAATTGTGTTATTTTGTTGACGAAAACATTTTAGTCGATTTAAATGAACACTGGTATGGCCAGCCTGTTAAATGTTTTGTTACTTCCAGGTTCAGAGCTGTCATTTGATCTGTGCAGTATTAACTGCAGTGAAGGGCAGGGGAAACATTTGGGTCTAATAGACCCCTGATGTCTACATAAAGAGTACCTGTCACCTGCCCATGCTATCACATAGCAAGCTTGATAGCCCTTTTGCGATGGCAATAAAGTTAAATAAAATAAAATGTACAAAAAAATTTGAGGTATATATATCGGTTGCACCACACGTGGAATATTGCTGCAAATGCTGGATTGAGAGCAATAATTCTAGGGCCATAATTCAGTTAACTTTTTAACCTGATAACCTGTAAAGTCTTTTAAAATGATATTAGTGGTAAAAACAATAATTTATTATATTACAATTTACTAATTCTTAGATGTGATGGCAACTGTTTTACCAATGGCTACATTAGTTTTCTAAGGCTTTCTTCCTTTTATTTTCACTTAGTGATCTGGCAAGTAAGCTCTCCTGCAAATGTATCAGAGTGTTGAGACAAACCATTTAGCACTAGCAGGGGTGCTTACAATGATCAGCTTTTATTTATTCATGTAAAACCTTTATCCCAAAAGAAAAAAACTGTTACTGTAACTGCTTGTGTAACTTCCATGTGAGCTGGAGTTTGGCTTCAATTTGTTAGTGTATCCAATACTGCTTGTACAACTAACACACACAAATAATTGCAATTGCCACCATTTTCTTCTCCAGGGCCAAGTCATTTTCTAGCAAAAAATGCTGATTTTGATGTAAATTAAAAATTTTTAAAAAGTAACTGGTTAAAAAGATCGACAAATGTTTTAAATCAATAATTTCACTGTAAGGAAAATAATTTAAAGGGCAAAGATTTCAAATGACTGCTAATGTGTTCAAGACTGGCTGACCCAGCTCAAGAGATGACCAATGCTCCCAGAACCCCAAACCTTCATTTGCAGGATCTGCAGCTAACTTTTACAACAGTTGGTGTCAAAGGTTATGCATCTACAATCAGAAATTTATTGCACCAATATAACCAGCATGGGAAGTGTGTCAGGAAAAAAACCTTAGTCTTACATTACAGCCAAACTACAGTTTGCTATTGAATATATACAGTAGGCAAAGACTAGGCCTCTGGAAATGTGCTATGGACTGATGGGTTGTTTGGCTATAGTTACAGAAGACATGTTTGGTGCAAACTGACAGCACTTTAGAAGAAGAACCTCATGCTGTGATAAGATGAGGCACTGAGATATTGAGGAATGTAGAATTCAGCTTTGCATAGGAGAACAGAATGAGTCCAAAAGACAATCGCACTTGAAAAAGTCAGAGCAATCATTGTTGAATAAAATCCATAATACACCGACATCACAGTTCCTACATGCAAGATTACAGCAATGGATGACGCATTTCACACAGCTAGCGCTTAATCATAACTCTGATATTATGGATTTTATATAATAAAGATTGAAAGTATCTGACATTTCGGAGTGCAGTGATCCTCTGTCTTTTGGATTCATGGACTCTTGCGATCACGGATCTGATTGGCTCCCAGTTGCACAGTGAATGGGATGACATAGGGTGAGTTTACCTGGTGCAGTGTTTTGCTATTCCAGTTTACCTGGTGCAGTGTTTGCTTTTCCGATTTAAGTTTCAGGAGAACAGCATACATGTGTGAGAACAGCATTACATGAGAGAGCAGAGAGAAAAAAACAAACTTTCTTTCTATGCAGAATATACAAGCATACTGTATGTAAACACACAGATGCTAGTATAATCACTACAGTGCCATCTATAGTTTGGACTGCATAATACATGCTGTTGCACTTCCAACACCTGAACAACTTGCAGTCATCAAACCCACTATGAATTCTGCATCCCGTGAAAGTGTGCCTAATGAGAATATGAGGCTGTCTGTCTGAAAGTTGAAGTTAAATGGATTTTTAATAGAATGATCTGAAGCACACAAGAAAATCCACAAAGAATATCTCAAGAAGAAGAAATAAAGGCTTTGCCCAGTTTTCCTTGCCTAGTCAAATTCTAGATCCCACTGACTTATTGTGAAGGGATTTATAAGGGGCAGTTTATGCAAAGAAACCCATAAACATTGTACAACTGAAGAAAATTTGCATGGAATCATGGTCAACATTTTCACAAATTCGATATCAAAACTGGTGGGCAGTTGTGCAGAACACTTGTGTTGTCATTTCTGCTAAAGGGGTTATTAACAGCTTCTGAGACCAACGGTGTACTTACTTTTTCCACAGTACACCATTACATCTATTCATATATTTTTTTTTTTTGAATAAGTGATTTAAAGCAAACTTTCATGTGTTTTTATCCAAGTATATCAGCTTTATCTGTAGGCACTATTTGAATAAAGATATAATGTTTTCCTGTGTAAATATGTTGAGAAAGTCTGCAATTTTCTTTGAGTGTTATCCTTTTTTGCATGACTGTAAGGGCTAAGGGCCCATTCACTCCTCTCAGTTGCAGTGCATTACGCTACCGTGAACAATGCACTGCAACTGCGTTCTCATTCATTTTCATCGACACCTCCAATGCACGTGCATTTCAGCACAGTACAGTGCCTTGCGAAAGTATTCGGCCCCCTTGAACTTTTCGAACTTTTGCCACATTTCAGGCTTCAAACATAAAGATATAAAACTGTAATTTTTTGTGAAGAATCAACAACAAGTGGGACACAATCATGAAGTGGAACGAAATTTATTGGATATTTCAAACTTTTTTAACAAAAAACTGAAAAATTGGGCGTGCAAAATTATTCAGCCCCCTTAAGTTAATACTTTGTAGCGCCACCTTTTGCTGCGATTACAGCTGTAAGTCGCTTGGGGTATGTCTCTATCAGTCTGAAATTTTTGTCCATTCCTCCTTGCAAAACAGCTCGAGCTCAGTGAGGTTGGATGGAGAGCTTTTGTGAACAGCAGTTTTCAGTTCTTTCCACAGATTCTCGATTGGATTCAGGTCTGGACTTTGACTTGGGCATTCAGGTCTTTTGCAGACTCCATCAGGTTTTCTTCCAGAATGGTCCTGTATTTGGCTCCATCCATCTTCCCATCAATTTTAACCATCTTCCCTGTCCCTGCTGAAGAAAAGCAGGCCCAAACCATGATGCCACCACCATGTTTGACAGTGGGGATGGTGTGTTCAGGGTGATGAGCTGTGTTGCTTTTACGCCAAACATAATGTTTTGCATTGTTGCCAAAAAGTTTGATTTTGGTTTCATCTGACCAGAGCACCTTCTTCCACATGTTTGGTGTGTCTCCCAGGTGGCTTGTGGCAAACTTTAAACAACACATTTTATGGATATCTTTAAGAAATGGCTTTCTTCTTGCCACTCTTCCATAAAGGCCAGATTTGTGCAGTATACGACTGATTGTTGTCCTATGGACAGAGTCTCCCACCTCAGCTGTAGATCTCTGCAGTTCATCCAGAGTGATCATGGGCCTCTTGGCTGCATCTCTGATAAGTCTTCTCCTTGTATGAGCTGAAAGTTTAGAGGGACGGCCAGGTCTTCGTAGATTTGCAGTGGTCTGATACTCCTTCCATTTCAATATTATTGCTTGCAAAGTGCTCCTTGGGATGTTTAAAGCTTGGGAAATCTTTTTGTATCCAAATCCGGCTTTAAACTTCTCCACAACAGTATCTTGGACCTGCCTGGTGTGTTCCTTGTTCTTCATGATGCTCTCTGCGCTTTAAACGGACCTCTGAGACTATCGCAGTGCAGGTGCATTTATACAGAGACTTGATTACACATAGGTGGATTCTATTTATCATCATTAGTCATTTAGGTCAACATTGGATCATTCAGAGATCCTCACTGAACTTCTGGAGAGAGTTTGCTGCACTGAAAGTAAAGGGGCTGAATAATTTTGCACGCCCAATTTTTCACTTTTTTATTTGTTAAAGTTTGAAATATCCAATAAATTTCGTTCCACTTCATGATTGTGTCCCACTTGTTGATTCTTCACAAAAAAATTACAGTTTTATATCTTTATGTTTGAATCCTGAAATGTGGCAAAAGTTTGAAAAGTTCAAGGGGGCCGAATACTTTCGCAAGGCACTGTACATCCCATGGTAATGCAATACCATGTGTTGTGGTACGCTGTCAGAAAAAAAAATCCTTCTTTGTGTGTTGGCAGTTCATCAATTTGAATAGGCTGCCCCTTAAAATACAACTAGGTAAGGTAAAACTTTTTTTTCAGTTTTGGATGGAGCGGAGAGGGATTAGAACCCCTGTCCATTTTTATGGCTGCCTGTGCCTCCATTACAGAGGTCCCCCCTCTCTCTTTTTGTCCTGTTTATTATTATTGAAAGTAAAAAAAAATCCCAAATTTTGAGTTGTCCCCAGAAAAGTAATACCGTGTTTCCCCGAAAATAAGCCCTACCCTGAAAATAAGACCTAGTGTGATTATCGGGGATGGCTGCAATATAAGTCCTACCCCAAAAGTAAGCCCCAGTAATGTTCATGTAAAAAAATGTAATCGTTTTTTTTATACTGCTATAAGGTGCAGTGTGTCTCTCTTTGTAAATGTATTATGGAAAATACCTTATTTACAGTGCCGGTGACCCACTGGAGGTCTTCTCCTCATGTCCCGGCTAACGTCTGTGGCCCCTCCCTCTTCAGTGCTCGGAGCCGGCTGATATCAGCGGGGATCTTAGCTCTTCCCTCTTCTCCTCCCGGGTGACATCTGTGGCCCCTCCCTCTTCAGTGCTCGGATTCGGCTGATATCAGCGGGGATCTCAGCTCTTCCCTCTTCTCCTCCCGGGTGACATCTGTGGCCCCTCCCTGTTCAGTGCTTGGAGCGGGCTGATATCAGCGGGGATCTCAGCTCTTCCCTCTTCTCCTCCAGGGTGACATCTGTGGCCCCTCCCTCTTCAGTGCTCGAGCGGGCTGATATCAGCGGGGATCTCGGCTCTTCCCTCTTCTCCTCCCGGGTGACATCTGTGGCCCCTCCCTCTTCAGTGCTTGGAGCGGGCTGATATCAGCGGGGATCTCAGCTCTTCCCTCTTCTCCTCCCGGGTGACATCTGTGGCCCCTCCCTCTTCAGTGCTTGGAGCGGGCTGATATCAGCAGGGATCTCAGCTCTTCCCTCTTCTCCTCCCGGGTGACATCTGTGGCCCCTCCCTGTTCAGTGCTTGGAGCGGGCTGATATCAGCGGGGATCTCAGCTCTTCCCTCTTCTCCTCCCGGTTGACATCTGTGGCCCCTCCCTCTTCAGTGCTCGGAGCGGGCTGATATCAGCGGGGATCTCGGCTCTTCCCTCTTCTCCTCTCCTCCCAGCTGAAGTCACCGGGAAACTTGGAGCGGAGAAGAACTCAGGCAGGTCACGTGAGCGCCCAGTGGTGCTGTAAATAAGGTATTTTACATAATACAGTTACAAAGGGAGACGCATTGCACCTTTTTATACCTGTATAATTTTGTTTTTTTATAGAAAGGGTTACATAATTTTTCAAGGTGTTTAATCAAGATGTTTTTTTGGAATTAAAATGATGTAAAAATACTGACTCCTAATGTAGATTATTGTACATACCATAAATAAATGTTTTTTTTTTTTACCCAAAATTAATAGAACACTGGGTCTTATTTTCTGGGGAAACACAGTAGAGTGGAAATCTTCCAGTAGGGACACTAGTTCTGGTGACCTGGGGCCCCCAAGGAATTCCCTTAATTTGCAGGGATTTCTACTCACTTCCTGTTTGGCTATGGGAAAGGAAGTGAAGGAAAAAACTCTGCAATGGGACACAGATGGTAAAAAAAAAAAAAAAAATCTGATAAGGGTTATAACCCTCCCATGCTCTATCAAAAAGGAAAAAAGAAATGTGCCTATAGTTCTACTTTATTGCTAAGCGCATTTAACACCATACCCAAGAGGGAACAAGTCTGAATGGGTCCTAACAGTAGCCAGGCATGGCGGAAGGGAATCCCTTGTTAGGATATTTTGTTGGAAAGCGCAATAAATATGCTCACATGTCGCTACAATATCCGCACAGTCTAGCAGCAGCTATTGACCAAATATTTCAAATGGTTGAAACTCATTTTTTTTTTTGTTTATTTGTACATGCCAGTGACGTCTTCAAGTCTTATTAGACATGCCAGTGTCTAGGAGATATTATGTGCTTGAATTCTTGGGATGCTGACTAATGTAGAGTCCCGTGAATGATATCGCTTGTTGCAATGTTCCACTGACAACCACCGTTTGTTGGGGATTTCTGCTGCTGTATGTGAACCCAGTCTAATGTACAGTATGTGTGATACCAGATGACTACAGAGAGAAGTGCCCCTGTTTACTGTATAACAAAAATTTTATAAATGGTCATTTTCATTGATAGATTTTGATTTGTCTTGATCATTTGTTTCAGTTTTGCCTAGATGTTTGATAAATAACAATTGTTTATTTCACTTGGGGCCATATACAGTATCTCACAAAAGTGAGTACGCCCCTCACATTTTTGTAAATATTTTATTATATCTTTTCAATGTACACTGAAGAAATGACACTTTGCTACAATATAAAGTAGTGAGTGTATAGCTTGTATAACAGTGTAAATTTGCTGTCCCCTCAAAAAAACTCAACACACAGCCATTAATGTCTAAACCGCTGGCAACAAAAGTGAGTACACCCCTAAGTGAAAATGTCCAAATTGGGTTCAATTAGCCATTTTCCCTCCCCGGTTTCATGGGACTGGTTAGTGTTACAAGGCCTCAGGTGTGAATAGGGAGCAGGTGTGTTAAATTTGGTGTTATCGCTCTCACTCTCTCATACTGGTCACTGGAAGTTCAACATGGCTCCTCATGGCAAATAACTCTCTGAGGCTTTGAAAAAAAAGAATTGTTGCTCTACATAAAGATGATGTAGACTATAAGAAGATTGCCAAGACCCTGAAACTAAGCTGCAGCACGGTGGCCAAGACCATACAGCAGTTTAACAGGACAGGTTCCACTCAGAACAGGCCTCGCCATGATCGACCAAAGAAGTTGAGTGCACATGCTCAGCGTCATATCCAGAGGTTGTCTTTGGGAAATAGACGTATGACTGCTGCCAGCATTGCTGCAGAGGTTGAAGGGGTGGGGGGGTCAGCCTGTCAGTGCTCAGACCATACGCTGCACACTGCATCAAATTGGTTTTCATGGCTGTCGTCCCAGAAGGAAGCCTCTTCTAAAGATGATGCACAAGAAAGCCCACAAACAGTTTGCTGAAGACAAGCAGACTAAGGACATGGATTACTGGAAGCATGTCCTGTGGTGTGATGAGACAAAGATAAACTTATTTGGTTCAGATGGTGTCCAGCGTGTGTGGTGGCCACCAGCTGAGGAGTACAAAGACAAGTGTGTCTTGCCTACAGTCAAGCATGGTGGTGAGAGTGTCATGGTCTGGGGCTGCATGAGTCCTGCTAGCACTGGGGAGCTACAGTTCATTGAGGGAACCATGAATTCAAACATGTAATGTGACATACTGAAGCAGAGCATGATCCCCTCCCTTCAGAGACTGGGCCGCAGGGCAGTATTCCAACATAACGACCCCAAACACACCTCCAAGACAACCACTGCCTTGCCAAAGAAGCTGAGGATAAAGGTGATGGACTGGCCAAGCATGTCTTTAGACCTAAACCCTATTCAGCATCTGTGGGGCATCCTCAAACAGAGGGTGGAGAAGCGCAAGGTCTCTAACATCCACCAGCTCTGTGATGTCATCATTGAGGAGTGGAAGAGGACTCCAGTGGCAACCTGTGAAGCTCTTCTGAACTCCATGCCCAAGAGGGTTAAGACAGTGCTGAAAAATAATGGTGGCCACACAAAATATTTACACTTTGGGTCCAATTTGGACATTTTCACTTAGGGGTGTACTCACTTTTGTTGCCAGCAGTTTAGACATCAATGGCTGAGCGTTGAGTTATTTTGAGGGGACAGCGAATTTACACTGTTATACAAGCTGTACACTCACTACTTTACATTGTAGCAAAGTGTCATTTCTTTGGTGTTGTCACATGAAAAGATATAATTAAATATTTTTAAAAATGTGAGGGGTGTACTCACTTTTGTGAGATACTCTATATAAAGCAAGGAGTCTGACATTCACCAGACATTCACTGAGCCATGTGTTTTAAATGACAGCGATTCACCACCGGTCAATGTTTTGAGAAATATGCCCCTTGGTGCCAGATCAGAGATCATATGTCTTTCTGCAGAGGGTGACTAAGCTGGTCTAACACTAGTAGATTTTCGAACAATCAGTCGTAGGAGCATTCGCACGAAAATTCTCATCAGTACATTTGGTGACTTAATGAAAGTTGAAAGTACTTCAAAAAAAGTTTTGATTTCCTGAACAAAAACCATATTCACTGTTAGAAAATCACTTGTTTGAGAAAAAATTTCCATCCGGCTCCTTTTTTTTTTTTTTTTTACTGTGGTTGAAAACGAACATTGGTAACGGTTAGAAAATTGAACAATGTTCTTAAAAACAAAAATGTTTCCAAATAAATTCTACTATTGTATGGCCAGCCTAATCAGACATAACAAGACACTATCCTGGACCTTTTTTTTTTTTTTTTTACGGTTTGTCTGAAGTGGGGACTTTTTTTTGCGGCTGCAAAGTCACTGAGTTAAACCTGTCCTGGAAAACATCTGGAGAATGAATCTAATTGGTGGCTTGGCTGCATCATTGACCAGTACTTACTTCTATGGCAGACGAGTCTTCCAGATGCTGTTGCAGGCTGGTAGTTGGTAATACAGTTTTAATGGACAATCAGAGCAGTTTGATCCCTGCTCTCAGTATTATTTTATTCATTTTTTAATTTAATTAAGACAGTTAATGTTATTACAAAATGTATGCATGATTTATCTCTAATAATTGCCCTTACTAGCCAATCCGTTTCTGTATTATGTTTCTCAGTAATCCTGATTGCTATAGGCAAAGCTTGGTTGGTAAGCGTCCTCATTCATAAATTCTGGTGCTTAATGGTCAAGTTAAAACTGTGACTTATCCTCTCTTTTCACCCTCTCTATTTTCCAGGGTCAAATAACAGTGTATGCAAAATTTGCTGAAGACCTCCACCTTCCAGAAGATGCAGAATTTTATTTTGTTTACAATGGATCCAGTCACCGACACGTCGCATTCGCAGAACGTGTCAATGCAAATTCTTTGTGCTCCATTCTACCAGGTTAGGAAGTTTTTTTTTTTTTAGCTTTGATTTTGACAACTACATTGTTACAAAATAAGGTGATACACAGAGATGAAACAAATCCTTGTATGTAAGTTGTACCTATTTATCTGCATCCCTCTGAAAGCACACCTTTAAGGCTCGGTTAACACTGGGGGTGGCTTCAAAGTCGCCCAGCTCTGAAGCCACCCTGTACAGCATGACTTCAGCGTGGCTTGCAAACGACTTCTTTAATAGAAGTCACTGCAAGCCGCTCTGGAGATATCCCCAAGTAGTGCAGGAACCTTTTTCTAGTCGGAGCAATTAGAACGACTCCATTGCACTGAATGGAGCGCAACTTGTCAAGTGCCTAAGTCGCCTGACAAGTCGCCCAGTGTTAACAGAGTGTTACTTAGCTTTTCTCAGCTTTCGCAGCCAGGGATCTGATGTCACACACTGCAGAGCATAGCACAGGGAGCTGAGTGTAATCTGAGACCTAAGTGGAGGGAAAGGACAAACCTCTCTATGCAGTCTCATAGGAGAAATCTGCATAGCCGAGGCTGTCAATCACCCGCTGTCTGTGTGTGTGTGTGTGTGTGGTGGGGGGGGGAATGGATGGGGGGTAGAAGTCAGCAGTGACTCTTTCAGATATCCGAGGAATGAGAGAGGAGACAGAAATCACACTAGGTGCTTCGGAAAGAAGCAAGGGCACACTATATAGAAAGATATTCCTTTTTCCATTTCAGGGGTTAACAACCACTTTAGCAGATTATTTCCTGTGCAAGATTGTTTCCTGTGAAAAAAAATGCTGGCTGGTTCAGTACTTATGTTTTCTGAGGGCTGGGTTGATTCCATGCTGGCTACAGACATCACTGAAAGTGTCCAAATATGGGGCGCAATTAGCACTGGGAGATTTATACAGGCTATTCATGGCTTGATACATAGCCAAATCTTGTTGAATTGTCTGAAATGTGAGCCATAGGGGACCCTGTCAGCACCCCCTGGCTCAACATCCTTTGATCTAAAAATCGAAGGGTCCAGGAGGAAAACTATAGGCTGAACAATCGCTGCAGTTAACTAGGAGCATCACTGTTTGGGTATTATTATTAATAATAGTATTCATATTATCATTATACAGAATGTATTTAGGACTTTACACCATAAAGGGAGACAGTACAGCTACAAAACAATCCAAGACAAAAGGGTTAGGCTCAAAGGAGCTTACAATCTGATAGGTAGAGGGAAGTGGTACGAAAGGTAATAGCTGTGTGGGAATGAGTTAAAGAAAGAAAAGTTCAGTTAAGAGGAGGCAGGATAGGCTTCTTCAAAGAGATGATTTTTTTAGGGATCACCTAACCTTGGACAGAGTAGGAAATAGCAGATTGGGGTAGAGAGTTCCAGAGGATGAAGAAGTCCTGGAGGTGAGCATGGGAGGAGGAAACAAGGGCACTTGAGAGCAGGAGGTCTTAGGAGAAGCAACAGGGTTGGTTTGGGTGATAATTTGAGATGAGATTGGTGATGTTCTTTTGGCTTCAGTACATGTGGAGTTTTTCCAAACATTAAGGCTAAATTATACACTTGCTACAGACTATGCCACTCTCTAAAAATCAGCGGAGGCAGTTGACGTGGTAAGGAGGCTACATGTTGCCTGCTCACTGCCTACTTTACCCTGTAAAGCCCGCAACACCATGCCAGAACTGTGTGCAATGCACTTAATTGTAGGGAAGTTGGAAGGAACGTACATTCCACATTCATAATTATCCTACCGAAATGAGTGTGTGCTGTAAATTGCCTCCAGCATTCTTCCTTTATGCCGGAGACTGAACGCCCCTGAGAAGCAGTAAATCTTTTGGCTGTCAGCAGATTGGCCTCTAGTAACTCCTTTTTTACAGGTCCCACTGTATGGCCCATCTGCCCCAGGCATTAGGTGGGCTCTTGTATTCTTTAACATACATTTTCTTATAGAGAACGAAATGCCCGTTCCCGTTATTGCTGCTGGAGGAAAAATTGGAAGGGGGGGGGGGGCAGAAGAGCACTCCAGCAGGAATAGTTGGAGTTATCTGCTAGTGATTACAATCACTATGCAATATTAAAAACTGAAATATCAGTCTTGCTTAAAGGGGTTGTAAAGTCAGAAAGTTTTTTTTATGCATTATGATAAAAAGCCTTCTGTGTGCAGCAGCCTCCCTCAGCTCCCCTAACACAAGATCCCTCTCTGTCCAGTGATGTCAACGAGTTTCTCAGCCGTCCAAGATTCTCCCTCCTGATTGGCTGAGACACAGTAGCGGAGCCATTGGCTCCCGCTGCTGTCAATCGAAGTCAGCTAGCCAATCAGGGGAGAGTAGGGGCGGGGCCGGGTTGGGGCTTCGTGTCTGAATGGACACAGGGAGCTGTGACTTTGCTCGGGTGCCTCCATAGCAAGCTGCTTACTGTGGGGGCACTCGACAGGGAGGAGAGGCCAGGATCACAGAAGAGGGACCCGAGAAGAAGAGGACCTGGGCTGCTCTGTGCAAAACCAACTGTGCAGAGCTGGTACGTTTTAACATGTTATTTTTATAGGAAAAAATAAGACTTTACAATCACTTTAAGCCAGGTTAAACTCTTGAAATGTACCTATATTGCAAACAAGTTACTAACTGTAAAGCTAGCAATACACTATGCAATCTGATTGTACAATTTTCTTTTAGCTTTACCAAACCTATGTATCAGGAAGTCACACCTGAACAATTCATTCCATTTTTTATCATATCAGGCAGGCCCTTGCACTACATAGTTGATGGCAGATCTAAATGAGATTGTACAGTGTATGGCCACCTTTATTGTTTTGAGTCTCTAACCTTTATTGTATTAGCGTACAGAAGTAAAAGCTACTCTCAAAAAAAGAATGATAAAAGTAAATGTCTTTTGTATCTCTCTTTTCCCAGGACATAATTGCTCAGAATCCTTAACCGTGGCTGTATGTATGCACACTGATGGCTATTCTCCAGTTATCGTGGCGTGCACCACAGTAGACTATGTGATAGATAAAGCTTGCAGTATTTCCCACTTCCTGAAAAGCAACAGTGACCACCTAACCCCATGCAGTCACAAGGACATTCTCGATCAGTTTGATGTGACTCTCGAGGACTTGCAGTTACTGGACCGTAGCATGATGCTATGCTTCGCCCACGAGGATGTGACACCTTGGAATCTTCTTGGATCCTTTTCTGAAATAAGTAAGATATATAATGAGACATTTGTGAGAATTGTATCCAGTGCTGGTTCAAAGTGTAACCACATTTTCACTTAAAGCGGATGTAAAAACCCATCCACTTAACGGTTTCAAAAACAGATACATTCCTGGCATGTGTCGGGAAAGTAACTGTTACATTGTTTGTGCTCTCAACCAAACTGACAAACCCTCCAATGGCTGGTGTCATACCTGACCACATGGGCAGCATCATGGTAGTTGAAGATTAACCACTTTACCACCGGAGGATTTTGCTGTCTTACGTCCAGGCCACTTTTTGCGATTCGGCACTGTGCGACTTTAACTGACAATTACGCGGTCATGCAACGCCGTACCCAAACCAAATTTACGTCCTTTTTTCCCCACAAACAGAGCTTTCTTTTGGTGTGATTTTTACTTTTTGCGCTATAAACAAAAAAAGAGCGACAATTTTGAAAAAATAACAATATTTTTCACATTTTTTTATATGAAATCCCCCCCCCCCCCCCCCCAAAAAATTTAAAAATCAAAATTTTTTATCATTTTAGGCCAATTTCTTTTCTGCTATATATTTTTGGTAAAAAAAAAATCGCAATAAGCGTATTTTGATTGGTTTGCGCAAAAGTTATTGCGTTTACTAACTAAGGGAAAGATTTCTGTCATTTTTGGTGTTTTTTTTTTTTTTTTAACAAGTAATGGCGGCGATCTGCAATTTTTTTTTTTTTTTTGCGGAACTGCGACATTGCGGCGGACAGATCGGACCCTTGACTGACATTTTTGACACTTTTGAGGGTACCAGTGACATTACTACAGTAATCAGTGCTATACATATGCACTGTTACTGTAAAAATGACACTGGCAGGGAAGGGGTTAATTTTTATCGGTGATCAAGGGGTTAATGTATGCCTGGTGCTTACTAACATGTGTGGGGGGGGGGGGTTACTGAGTGACACAAGGACAGATCGCAGGTTCAGCTATGCTGAACCCTGCAATCTGACCCGGTCTGTCACTTTGAAGATCCGCCCGCTTTGTTTACACAAGCGGGCGGATCTCCACACTCAATTCCCCGACTGAATACAGCGGGAGCGAGCCTCCGGCGGCGCGCGCGCGCCACCCACAAGGGGAGGAGCCCAGCGACGTAGGTCTACGTCGCTGGACGATAACTAACCACTTTGCCGCAGTACAGTCAACGTGACTGGTCGGCAAGTGGTTAAACAGAGGCCAAGATGGCAGCTTTCTTGGATGAAAACAATAGGAGGGTTTACTTCTACTTTAAAGCTGTATTCCAGACAGAACAAATATTGTCTAAATTAAAAAAAAAAAAAAAAGTGTATAAGCTGCAAACACTTCAGTGAGATATTTGTCACAAAAAGGATTGGTATACAAAGTGTTAGGCTATCCTACAATTTCCAAGTACAAATAAATACAAATATAAATTAGTGTTCAAACGTGAATAAATGCTTAGAAAAATTACAGTTCTAAAGAGATGATAGTGAGAAGAAGATCTTGCAGTCAGAGAGCAAAGATGAGTCACATCACTCCCTCCACCACAGAGGCCGACCACCGACACATAGACAAGACGTGCTCTAACACAATGATGTAGACAAGCCTCTTCATTCCTTGTCTATGCCAGAAATCCATCTCTCGTTGAGCTTTCTTAGAGTGGGTGACAATGCTGACTTGGCACTACAATGGTAACCAGTGTTTTTACACTTGTATATGCAATCCTCAGCAGTACTACAAAAGTACTTTGTGGTGTGGTCTACGTCATCATGTCACCAGATCTCTTAATAATTCCCATAGGGATCAGATCTCCCAATGTCTCCTTTCAGGGATTGGATCTGTCAATGACTTTCAGGGATCAAATCTCTGAATGACTCCCCTCAGAGATCAGATCTTTCAATGACTCCCCCCCCCCCCCCCCCCCCATGGATCAGATCTCTCAATGATGCCCCTCAGGGATCAGATCTCTGTCACTCCCCTCAGGGATCAGATCTCTGTCACTCCCCTCAGGGATCAGATCTCTGTCACCCCTCAGGGATCAGATCTCTGTCACTCCCCTCAGGGATCAGATCTCTGTCATTCCCCTCAGGGATCAGATCTCTGTCAATCCCCTCAGGGATCCGATCTCTGTCAATCCCTTCAGGGATCCGATCTCTGTCACTCCCCTCAGGGATCAGATCTCTGTCACTTCCCTCAGGGATCAGATCTCTGTCACTCCCCTCAGGGATCAGATCTCTGTCACTCTCCTCGGGATCAGATCTCTGTCACTTCCCTCAGGGATCAGATCTCTGTCACTTCCTTCAGGGATCAGATCTCTGTCACTCCCCTCAGGGATCAGATCTCTGTCACCCCTCAGGGATCAGATCTCTGTCACTCTCCTCAGGGATCAGATCTCTGTCAATCCCCTCAGGGATCCGATCTCTGTCAATCCCCTCAGAGATCCGATCTCTGTCACTCCCCTCAGGGATCAGATCTCTGTCACTTCCCTCAGGGATCAGATCTCTGTCACTCCCCTCAGGGATCAGATCTCTGTCACTCTCCTCGGGATCAGATCTCTGTCACTTCCCTCAGGGATCAGATCTCTGTCACTCCCCTCAGGGATCAGATCTCTGTCACTCCCCTCAGGGATCAGATCTCTGTCACTCCCCTCAGGGATCAGATCTCTGTCACTCTCCTCGGGATCAGATCTCTGTCACTCCCCTCAGGGATCAGATCTCTGTCACTCTCCTCGGGATCAGATCTCTGTCACTCTCCTCGGGATCAGATCTCTGTCACTCCCCTCAGGGACCAGATCTCTATGTTTCCAGGTTGGAAGTGGCTAAGAAAATTGGGATTGCCTACCAGGAAGACATGCAAACAAATCTAAAGCAATGACATGGCGGCAAGACGACACTATTGTGAAAATGCTAATATATTGAAGTTTGCAATGAGGGCTCATCTATTTTTCCTGCTTACCATTTCTGTCAGTTTCAACACTAAGGCCTCATACACACTGCAGCTGTTAAACTCACGTTTTTGTGAATTTAGGCGTTTTTCTTTAACAGCACCTTAACTCCCCTCCATTTTATCCTATGTGTCCATTCACACATGGAATTATTTTTAAAGTTTACCAGCAGTGAAGTGTAAAAGGCTGTTGTCTGAACACCCTAAAATTGAGTTCAAGAGCAGCTCTTCTAACCACAAAAAAAGCTAAACGCTGAACAACGCACATACACGCGTGGAACGCTGAATGTAAGCTGGTGTCCTTTTACAAAAACGCGCATACACGTTTTTGAACGTCATGTGTGCATGGAGCCTAACAATATTGCAAGAGGGGGAAAATGGAGTATGGGATTGTAGGCTGCACACCAAGAATACCAAGATTAATGATATCAATAAATAAAACAGTCATACGATGATATGATACTAAAAATGGCCGTGGCACCTTTGTTGGTATTAAACTTGAAGCCATTCACATTATTATAAACCTAAAAAAAACTTCAAACATATCGCTCAGTCATAGAACTTGAGCGAGATAACCTAAATCATTTATTCAGCAAGGTCCCCCCATGTTTGGCCGGGTTCACTTGCACAGGGATGCACAGGTGTTCAATGCAGGCAGTCCTATTGATGTCAGTTGGGACGCAGTAACTGAACGGATATACCACTGCTCCTAATTTGACAGCTTTGTGGGTGCATTTCCCCAAACTCACACTGTGTTTTGGGCTGTGCACCCACACATGTATAGATGTCAAATTGGGAGCAGTGTGTAGCACACTCCTAGGTAGGTGCTAGAGAGTGAGTATAGTTTTTGGCTCTGTCTGCCTATCAGATGAGCAGCAGGCAAATTCTATATTGCACTCTGCTTAACAGAGCAGGATCTATGAGTTAGGTCTGCTCGGTGTGCTCAGTGTGTGATTCATGTGGTCTGAGCGAGTGTACCCACTGGTCCAATGGGGAGGCACATTGGATAGTGGAGGAAACCTGACCAATGGGCACACAGGCTTTGATACAGCCCCAGTGATTGGCACAGACTGCTATCTTGGTGCATTGTGGGGTGTGGTATAAAAACCAGGAGCACATGTGCTCGGGGTCTTTGGCTGGTGTCAGAGTCCCGGGAGGAGGGTGGTGGCTGCCTCCTCTTTTGCAGTGGTTGGTGTATTGTCACAGGCAGTCGGCCTGGTGAGCCAGGAGTGTGGAACTGAACCCAGAGGTTCAGGAGAACTGACTATGAGGAGCTGAGACACTGGAGAACCTGAAAAGCAGTATCGCGAGTACAGGGGATCGTGTCTAAGGGCCTGACCAGGAAGGGGGCCACTCTGGAGTAGAGTAGTCAGAGGACGGGTGTCATCTGGTGGATAGAAAAGGGGGTACTAGGCGAGTGCCCTGAAGATAAGTGCTAAAGGACAGTACTTCAGATTCATCTAGTTGCAGGATGAAGCTGTCGCCTTGCCGTGTTCTCAGATAGAAGTCCTCAGCATTGTGAATAGTTCAAGTGTTGGAGTATCCCACTCTATCCCTTCTCCCATCCCCATATAAAATAAAACAACACAAACAACAAACCCTAGACTGTTCATTGACTGAGCCACAAAGTAAAGTGCAAAGATTCTGCATACAGTTGCTATCGGTAACCCAGGGGACCCAAAAAGGTGAGAAATCCAGCCACCCTCAAGGCAGGGCTACAAGTGGAACACTGATTAGGTCTTTGCCCCCCCTGACCATGTTAACAGTGTTCAACATCGGTGCACTAGTGCCTTAATGGCTGACAGTTTTGGCCCTCCTTTTTGTTGGCAAACTGAAAAGAGGCTTTGCTGCATTGCAGAGTACTGTGAATTGAGGTCAGGGCACAGATATGACCTCATCAAAAATGTTTTCTTTGCCATGCTGCATTACTTTGACGGCAGTGCAGTTCTTCAAACTTCGACCATGTAGAACTAAAGAAAGAAACATAGAAAACCCTTGTGGCCCCTACCAGGTGCAGATGTTCTTCAGGAACAGGAGGGGCCCTGTGTGTTGTACCATATTCCTCAAAGAAGCTCCAGCTACCCCCCCCCACAGATGTCAGGATGAACAGTTGACGTCTGTTCATTCACATGTTGTCAGGATAAAACCTGTATTTCTTAGTAGCTTTTTGTCACTTTCCCATGACCAGATGGGTAGATCACAGGGAGAAGCTGTTTGGTTGCAATGAATTTGGGTGGGGGATGCCTCTTAAACCGGGTCAGATTTTCACATGTCTTCTGAATGTCGTTTTCCGGTTATTTCCTCTTTCTTTGTAGCTTTTGGTTTATAGTTGTGCAGACCTTTTGTCCCCAGCACCGCTGGACACATATAAATCCTATTCGCATAGTATACTTAATGTGAACTTTCCACTTCATGTGTTTTCACTGTTACATTGTGCATCCAAGTTAAACAGCTGTACCACTGCAGGGTAGATACATACAGGAAAGGTAGGTGGTTTAGGGCCATGAGAACAGAGATGTGTTGATTTACATCTGGGGAAAATATATTTTTCTCCCATAAACATTCTTATCAGTCTCTAGCTATTTTATTAAAGTGATGGAAGACCCATAAAGCAGAGATGTGCAATGACTTTTCTCTTTACATGGACTGTTATTGCTGTAGTGGTTCCTATGATTGCCAGTGAGCACCTGTTTGAATACATTAGCTGCAGTGTGAACTAAGGCAGACCATACATGATTGTGGTTGAACGAAAGAAAATTAATCGCTTCCCCCATCCACACATTCGAAGTGGATGGAAGAATCCATTTTGAGGAGCTATTGTATTCTGATGGCAGGGAGGTTTCCCCACTGTTAGAATACACTCATCAGCACTACTGGCCATAGCAGGTGGCACTGATCGAGCAAAAATATTCCAACAGGCTAGTTGTACAGAAGTCGACAGAGATCGACTTCTGTACCACCTACCTGCTCATACATGGATCCGAATTCAGCTGGTTCCTTCTGAACCTACTGCATTTTAAACCATATATGGCTTGCTTGATGGCCTGTTCACACCAGTGATTGGGCTAGAATGCAGCCATGCCGACCTCAGTACTGCATGCCATGGTTTTTTTCTATAAGAAATAAGTCCTGCGAGCGACCATTAGGCTCTAAATCGATCAGTTATTTGCCGCAGACACTCCACTTATCATAATAGTGTGCTTAATTGAAATAAATATATAGTGTTGCGCAAATAAAAAATTATTAAAGTAATTAATTTGTGCTTAAATTATTAAGCACAAATATCCCCCTGATGAAGACACGTGATCCCTGTGTCGTCACGCGTAGGGGAGGGGAAAGGACGGACGGAGCGATACACTATTGTCTAGGTGAGGCTGTCCGCTATCGGCGCACGCTGTGGAGACCGGCGGCGCTGTGCAGTCTCTCCCACTATACCACCACGATTTCCACCGTTTACTTGATGCTATTGTCCAAGTGCATGTGTTGCACCTACAAATGTGAGTGAGATTTATCCACCTTTATTTAATAAAAGCTGATTGTTTAAGGATTTCATACACTATTGCAAGTCTTTTTGTTTGCATATATACTGCATTGATTGACGCTGCGACTCCTGTGAATGAGAGGAGCCCTGAAGGATATGGATGGATGATCTTTTTGGGATAACAATCTATGCGCTCTTTTTAAGGATTTGAGGTGAGCACCCATTCACAAGGGGGTGCACGGCTGGCTGTCCCCTGTGACACTCTGGTCACTTCTCTCTGGGAGCACAGATCACTTTAGGATTACATTTTGGACTTTGTTTATTGGCTTTTTGCACTTTGCACACTGGACTTTTATATCTATATATTTTCTCTTTTCTATGAGTATTATATTATATTTACCACTTTATTAGCACTATTGCCACTTAATATTATGTCACATATAAATATTTTGGGTTTTTAATAATTTAAGCACAAATTAATTAATTTAATAATTTTTTATTTGCACAACATTATTTGGTTTTTTTCTAGCACACACTGCCGCAAAGCAGTGGTGTGAAGTGGCCTGGTTGGAGACAATGCATTTTGCCTTGTCTTGTGGTGGGACTGCCCTGGAATAGCTGCCCAACACAGTCCTACCGCAATGGTGTGAACAAGTCCTAAGGGTCTTTTCAGATGGATTCAGACAGAACCACAATGTACGTTAAAGGGCAGGTGGATGTTAATGAGCATGCATCTGTTTACCACTGCTTACATTTGAGTCCATTTATGTCAACAGAAAAAAACAGAACAGATCTGTGTCCTTTTCCATATTTGGATTTAAATGGATAATGTTCGTAAATATCCATTTATTTTACAGCCATTTTTAGAAACATATTTTTTGTTTATGCTTTTATCATTTATGATTATTTTCTTCAAAACCCCCCCAAAAAACAGACATGTAAAAATGGAAACACATATGATGGGCTGTTAAGCTGCAGTGTGTCCCATGCAGGTCTTCTGAGTTCTGGAACCTCATAGCTGGATGGACAGGGCCCTATACACCGGTACCACTCTGTATAGTGCTTATCTTGTCCAGCCACAGCCTGCCAGAGACTTTGACAGGTTATCTGTAGTGGGCCTGGATGCTGTTCCTGTCCCTACCAGGCGACTGCTGAGTGTATAAGGGACCTAACCCTTCGACTAGTCCTGTGTTCAGTTTCTGTGCATAGAGAAATGCACTTCTGTTTTCTTTGTATAGTGAATGGTATGGCTGTTGCCGTATTCTAGACAAAAACATGGCTTACCATAAACTGTATTATTTTATAACTGTCAAAGTAGGTTAAGACCAACCAATGAGAAATAATCATGAATCCTTTGTTTTAAGTTGCTTGCTTTTTGTCTGTAATGCTCATCCTGTGGCTTCACTATTTAGTAGGTGACTGACCTTGAACCAACTTACAGCCATACACCCTAAGCTTTGTGTTTATCATGCGATGACAGGCAGGTAATAAAAATCAACCATGGCAACCCCTATACTAGTATGTCTTTTATGATAGTTTACTTTTTATTTGACCCTTCAGATACGGCCAAAAAGGTATATCACTTAAAATAAAGCATATTTAATATATAGAGTATTTCACAAAAGTGAGTACAACCCTCACATTTTTTGTAAATATTTTATTATATCTTTTCATGTGACAACACTGAAGAAATGACACTTTGCTACAATGTAAAGTAGTGAGTGTACAGCTTGTATAACAGTGTAAATTTGCTGTCCCCTCACAAAAACTCCACACACAGCCATTAATGTCTAAACCGCTGGCAACAAAAGTGAGTACGCCCCTAAGTGACAATGTCCAAATTGAGCCCAAAGTGTCAATATTTTGTGTGGCCACCATTATTTTCCAGCACTGCCTTAACCCTCTTGGTCATGGAGTTCACCAGAGCTTCACAGATTGCCACTGGAGTCCTCTTCCACTCCTCCATGACATCACGGAGCTGGTGGATGTTGCAGAACTTGAGCTCCTCCACCTTCCATTTGAGGATGCCCCATAGATGCTCAATAGGGTTTAGGTCTGGAGACATGCTTGGCAAGTCCATCACATTTACCCTTAGCAAGACAGTGGTTGTCTTGGAGGTGTGTTTGAGGTCTTTATCATGTTGGCATACTGCCCTGCGGCCCAGTCTCTGAAAGGAGGGGATCATGCTCTGCTTCAGTATGTCACAGTACATGTTTGCATTCATGGTTCCCTCAATAAACTGTAGCTCCCCAGTGCTGGCAGCACTCATGCAGCCCCAGACCATGACACTCCCACCACCATGCTTGACTGTAGGCAAGACACACTTGTCTGTGTACTCCTCACCTGGTTGCCGCCACACACGCTTGACACCATCTGAACCAAATAAGTTTATCTTGGTCTCGTCAGACCACAGGACATGGTTCCAGTAATCCATGGCCTTAGTCTGCTTGTCTTCAGCAAACTGTTTGCGAGCTTTCTTGTGCATCATCTTTAGAAGAGGCTTCCTTCTGGGACGACAGCCATGCAGACCAGTTTGATGCAGTGTGCTGCATATAGTTTGAGTACTGACAGGCTGACCCCCTCCCACCTTTCAACCTCTGCAGCAATTCTGGCAGCACTCATATGTCTATTTCTCAAAGACAACCTCTGGATATAATGCTGAGCACATGCACTCAACTTCTTTGGTCGACCATGGCAAGGCCTGTTCTGAGTGGAACTTATCCTGTTGAACCGCTGTATGGTCTTGGCCACAGTGCTGCTGCTAAGTTTCAGGGTCTTGGCAATCTTCTTATAGCCTAGGCCATCTTTATGTAAAGCAACATTTCTTTTTTTCAGATCCTCAGAGAGTTCTTTGCCATGAGGTGCCATTGAACTTCCAGTGACCAGTATGAGAGAGTGAGAGAACACCAAATTTAACACACCTACTCCCCAATTCACACCTGAGAGCTTGTAACACTAATGAGTCACATGACACTGGGGAGGGAAAATGGCTAATTGGGCCCATTTCTTCAGTGTTGTCACATGAAAAGATATAATAAAATATTTACAAAAATGTGAGGGGTGTACTCACTTTTGTGAGATACTGTATGCCATGCTTTACTTAGTATTACTCTTTACTACTAAATGACACATTCCCTTGTTAAAATTTGAGGTGTAGTTTTACGCCAGTAGACTTGACAGTTTTAATCTACTGCTTACTACAATTAATGATGCAATGTTTAGCCACCTGCATTCTATTTATGTAGACCAGTGATCTCCAAACTGTGGCCTGTGGGTCGAATGCAGCCCTTTGCTCGCGGACACACAGATTGAAGGCACTATTCTTCCCACAGACACCAATGATGGGGCAGAGGCGGCTCTAGGCTTTGTGAGGCCTAAGGCAAAACTTGGACATGAGGCCCCACTCACGCCCATAATGGTAAAAATAATCCAAGCAATAAAAATTAACTTTATAAATTGCATATATTAAGAGCCTTAACCTTTGTACTATGAATTCACAGTTTCTAGGATTTTTTTCTAACCAATTCTTCTTTAATCAAAGATCATTAAACATCGGGTATGTATGTATGTATGATGTCTTACATCACAGTCCCCAGCATTTCCCTATAGGTCATTATTCCCTGAGTCCCTCCTTACATCAGAGTTCAGTGTCCCCCTTACATAAGAGTTCTCCTTTAAATCAGATTCCCCCCAGCATCTCCTCCTTGCACCAGAGTCCACAGAATTCCTATTTACATTAGAGTCCCCCTCTTAAATCTAATTTCAGAGAGCCCCCTTTACGTCAGAGTCTCCAGAGTTTCCCCCTCAAACTGTAAGAGGGAACTCTGAAGACTCTGATGTAAGAGGAGTTCTGGGAACCTTGATTTAGGGGGAATTTTGGGGACTCTGAAGTAAGGGGAGTTCTGGGAACCCTGATTTAAGGGGGAATGCTGGAGACTCTGATGTAAGGAGAGTTCTGGGAACCCTGATTTGAGAGGGAAAGCTGGGGACTCTGGTGTAAAAGGGAACTCTGTGGTCACGGAAGCTCCCCCTTGCATCAGAGTTTCCAAAGTCCCCCTTACACTTCCCTTCCTCAGTCCACCACAGTCTAGGGCACGACAAGTCCCACTGCAGAAGGCTGCCATACCTGAGTCCCCACAGAGGGCACTGTAAATTCCAGTATAGTGCACTGCCATTCCTCCCTGAGGAATGGAAGACTGCTATGCTTGGACTTGTACTGCTCTCTGTAGGGGACTGAGGAACTACTGCCTGCTATGCTAAAACTTGTAGTGCCCTCTATGGGGACTAAGGCATGGCAGCCTGCTATTCTGGAACTATTCTCCACATTCTAGGGCACTATAAGTCCCAGCGTAGTGGGCTGTCATTCCTCAGTCCCTCACAGCTGGGGGGGAAACATCTAAAGGACAACTCCAACCAAAACTACCAATAATATACAGATTCCATATGCTATACAATGTCACAGCCCCGCTACCCCTCACCTTCCACCTCGGGTGCTGTCATTGTGTAGGGCAAAGGGCTCCAGCTCCACCATGTTTGGCTTTGATGTCAGAAATGCAGGACTGGCTCAGCTCCACTTTCTTCCCTGGCAACTGACTCTGGCATCATGGGGGCCCTCTCCTCCTCCCCCAGCCACCCAGGGGCCCTCTCCTTCTCCCCCAGCCACCCAGGGGCCCTCTCCTTCTCCCCAAGCCACCCAGAGGCCCTCTCCTTCTCCCCAGCCACCCAGGGGCCTTCTCCTTCTTCCACAGCCCCCCAGGGGCCCCTCTCCTTTTCCTCCAACCACCCAGGGGCCCCTCTCCTTTTCCTCCAGCCACCCAGGGGCCCTCTCCTTCTCCAGCCACCCAGGGGCCCTCTCCTTCTCCAGCCACCCAGGGGCCCTCTCCTTCTTCTCCTCCAGACACCCAGGGGCCCTCTCCTTCTTCTCCTCCAGACACACAGGGGCCCTCTCCTTCTTCTCCTCCAGACACACAGGGACCTCTCCTTCTTCTCCTCCAGACACCCAGGGTCCCTCTCCTTCTCCTCCTCCAACCACCCAGGGTCCCTCTCCTTCTCCTCCTCCTCCAGCCACCCAGGGTCCCTCTCCTTCTCCTCCTCCAGCCACCCAGGGTCCCTCTCCTTCTCCTCCTCCAGCCACCCAGGGGCCCTCTCCCCCAGCCACCCAGGGGTTCTGTCCCCCAGCCACCCAGGGGTTCTGTCCCCCAGCCACCCAGGGGTCCTCTCCCCCAGCCACCCAGGGGCTCTATCCTTCTCCTCCAGTCACCCAGGGGCCCTCTTCTTCTCCCTCAGCCACCCAGGGGCCCTCTCCTTCTCCCTCAGCCACCCAGGGGCCCTCTCCTTCTCCCTCAGCCACCCAGGGGCCATCTCCTTCTCCCCCAGCCACCCAGGGACCATCTCCTTCTCCCCCAGCCACCCTCTCCTCCCCCAGCCACCCAGGGCCTTCTTCTCCTCCTCCTCCACCAACCATTCTAAGGCTCTTCCAACTTCCCTGGGGCTCCTCACCCCCTTTGCGTAGTAGACACCGCAAATCTATGACCAGCCTGCAGAGTGACAAGTCGGGGCCTGGTTACCTTTATGTTCCGGAGCCAGGGTAGAGCTCTCCTCCCAGAGCAACAACCGATGATAGCAGAGTGAGCTGACTGTGCAGTCATTTCATACTGATGCAGGTACACTCCCACCGATTCCTCTACATCTTAGGATTACATGATCAGGCAGAGAAGGCGGGGTAAGTGTCAGCGGACAACAGACACCTGGCAGTCGCAGTGAAGGGACTGCAGCACACTGCTGCAACTTTCATATCCGAGGATTTAAAGCAATCTTTTACTTGGGAGATTTCCCTGACTGTGCCCTTCTAAATGTTGTCCCTCCGCCACTGGCCACGAGGCCCCTGTAGGTGCGAGGCCTTAGGCGACCGCCTAATTTGCCTAATTAGAGAGCCGCCTATGATGGGGCTCATTCCTTTCACTGACAAAAATGATGGGGCACTGTTCTCCCTTCTCCTGGCCACAGGCCCCATGTCATTTTTTTACTCCCATTCACCACCAAACCTGAGACATTGTCTAATCCCACTGACAATGTAGCATTTTTTACTTCAAATGGCCACAGTACGGCCCTCCTAAAATCTGAAGGACAGAAAGCTGGCCCTTTGTATAGAAAGTTTGGAGACCTCTGCTGTAGACACCATGCTAGGTGCAGCGCATTAAAGAGTAACTCCACATTTGTTGAGGAAAAAAACATTCCCCTTCGTGTGATCTACGTACATTGCAGGGATTTTTACAAACTTTGTTGCAGATTGCTACCTTTTGTTGGTCTGAAGAAATACAGTAGCTGATTGTTTGTGTCCATGTGCTGAGTGAATCCAATGGAAATGGATTTCATAATTATCAATTAGTTGCCTTTGGGAGTGTCTTGTTGCAGGGGATGTTCAAAATCTGATTTGTATCTTCGTGCAGAAAATCAGAAGGCCAATTACACAAAATGCAAATTAATTTTCTACGTTTCTAGTGGGGGGCGTTCTGTACACCATCTGTGAACAAAACGCCTCCAGGTAACCATATTGCATTTTACAGAAAATCACAGTGGCTGCAGATTGGAAAGGTAATTTTTAATAACATTCAATTACAATAGGACTTGTAGTAATTGTATATAAACTATGTTTTTTTTAATTGCTATTTTTTTTCCCCACAAAATTGGAGTTACCCTTAAATGACCAGGTGTGTTGTTGGCTAGCTGCATTGTGAGACCTGTAGAATTAGAAGCTCACATTAGATACTGCGTCAGTGCTATGGCAACTTTTTCTTTCCCAGTACTTTATTACATAGTTCACAACAGTGTTTCTTAGCTGTGAACCTAAAGGACCCCAAATAGAACATACTTTTTCAAACTTTAAAATGCATACACAGCAGCTACTATATGTTAATTAGATTGGCCATACTGTAGTCTAATGGTGTGTCGAATTCTTAGGCTCTGTTCACATGTAGGCGTTTTGGGGCGTTTTTGGGGAGTTTTTCTGCTCTAGGATCAGCTCTCAAAACGCCCAACAAGACAAATCCTATTCATTTCAATGGCCCCTGTTCACATCTGAGCGTTTTGACGCTGTGAGCAAAACGCCCAACGCTCAAAAAAGTACATGAGCTTCTTTTTGGGCAGATTACAGGCGTTTTCCATTGGTCTCTATTCAATCTAAAAACGTCTGCACAAAAAACGCCTGTAAAAACGCCTGTAAATCGCGGTAAAAAACGTGCGAAAACGCTACGCTCAGGTGTGAATGTAGCCTTAGACTAAACGTTCCAGATTTAATAAATATTAGAGAGGCAATCATAAATATTTTGTGACTTCCACAAGCTAGCTTCCTACAACCCTGAAAGAAATACATGCAGAATAGTAATTTCACTTTGCTTTGGGAATTGTTTTGCATAGTATAAATTTGTATTATGCCAAAATGCGTATCTCGAATATCCTAAAGAAGTTTTTTTTAATTTTCTGATTTTAATTTTATTTCAGCGTTCATTGTAAATTTTCAAGCAGTAATACTGAATCTCACCAATAGAGGGAGCTCTGTTTTCTCGTATTATAGCATTTTGTTGGTTTCCTGAACAGAAAAGATGGCTTTCATCCACATCTTGTTTATTGCTTTTTAAATAGCACTTAATTATTGTGTGCACCCATGCTTGCAATACCTAAGATGCTTTCAACACCTGAAGTTTTGACCTTTTTTATTATATATGAGGAAGCGATATCACTCAAAGGATAATGTCATTCAATAGTATCAGTCTGTATAAAATTCAAATGTATTATTTGACTTGTACATTATTTCCTACTAATCATTGAATAGGATGAATTTAGTGTGAAGTCAGCATAGTGTGCAGTTTGAATTGACTGCTCATTGTACATCACACTGATGATGTATCCTTCCAAGAGCTGTACACTTCATTGTGTGCAAAAGCATTAGGATAATTGTCCAATCAGTGCCCACAGTGCATGACCATCTGGAACCATTATCAGTGCACATGACCACTAGGAACCATGCCCTCTGTACATTTGTGACCGCCCAGAACCATGCTCATTGTACACAACCATAGCAAATAATACGGGAGTAACATGTTAATAATGGTGGCGTTGGCCTGAGTAACATGTTAATAATGGGTGCGTTGGCCTAGAACACAAGCCATCACTCATCTCTCTAGCTTCATGTACTGTGCATTAGTTTATCCTAAATGTTTCTAAAAGTTTACAGGAAAGACTGTAAGGCTAGATTCCTACCATGTGCGTTGCGTTTAGTGTGTGCTTAAATGCACTTGAGTTGACGTGTTTTTGTAACCTGTTGCATTGAGGTGTGTTTTTTTTTTTCCTACAGCCGAGGCCAAAGTATTTTATTTTTTTCCCATAAACATTTTTTTACCTTAATGCATTCCTTGTATTAAGGTAAAAAATGTTTAGGTGTCAGCATCCCTCCCTCACCCCCCCCCCCCTTTTACTTACCTGAGCCTTCATTTGATCCAGCGCCGTGCACGTTTGCAGCTCTTCTCTCCCCTCACTTCTGGGTCTCTCTAGCCTTGCTGGGGCACCAGAAGCCTTTGACTCTCAGTGCTGTCAATCAAAGCCAGTGGCGAGGGTGCAGGGGACAGGGCCGAGTACCACAGTCTGTGTCAATGAACACAGCAGCGGGGCTCAGGTGTGAGCATACACGAGTGCCCCCATGGAAAGTGGCTTCCTGAGGGGCACTGGACAGAGGGGAGGGGCCAGGAGTGCCAGTGGGGGACCCGAAAAGAGGAGGTTTGTGGCCGCTCCATGCAATTCAATTGCATAGAGCAAGTAAGTATAGACATGTTTGTTATTTTTTATTTAAATTTTTACCTTTTATCTGCACTGCTTTGTGTTGTGATGCATAGCAGGGGCATAGCTACAGGGGGTCACAGGGGCCACAGTTGCGTCCTGGTCCCATGTGGCTCCCCTGTACATCTAGATAGGAGGGGTGGGGGGGGGGGGGCAGCATATAGAGGAACAGATGCCCTCTATTTTCCTCATCGTCTGCTAATTCCTCTCACAGGCATTTAGCGGCTGCAGAAGTGAAATGAAAGGGCATTGGTTCCCCTATATGCCGCCTCAGTTGCCCCTCCTATCCAGGTCCTGCTGCTCCTGGGCCCCCCTGTATACTCTCCTGGACCCCCTTTTACCCCCTGCAGCTCTGCTGGCTTCCCCCCTCCCCTCTCCTGCCAGCTGCAGTGGAGAATGCTTTCAGGATAGAGAGCAATGTCATTTACCGGCCCTTTCCTTTTCTGAATGGACAGAGTCAGTGACCTGTACCGAATGCTTCTGTGTCTATTCATAAATGAACAGATTTTATTATAAACCAACCGGAAGCTCTGTACAGAGCTATTCCTGTCCACCATTCATTCTGTGCAGCTGAGCCTGCCGAGATGGAGATTGAGGGCTGTGTCCTCAATCTCCTTTCTTTGTCTCAAAGGTGAAAAGTCAAAAGTCTGTTTGGACCCCGAAATCTCACAAAGCCCCCCAACTGGGCTCATAAAAAATAATGAAAAATTAAATTGTAAAAAAAAATCAATACGACGGTAAAAAAATATGAAAAAAAAAAATACTGACACCAGTGACGAAACTATCAGGGTTGCAAAGATCGCACTAGTGACCAGGCCCTGGCATTTTGCCACCCGGGGGGGGGGGGGATTAAGACAGCAGGAATGGGACCCCCTGCCAAACATGTGAAAAGGTCCCGCTGTGGAACCAAAATAAAGGGCCCTGTGATTTGAGTAAAGAGCCCTTCATGGTTTCTTGCACTGGGGCCCTGAAGGTTCTAGTTGTGCCTCTAATGCATAGTAGTGTATTGTACTGCCTTTAAATGCGGCATTTTCAGCTAACTCACATGATCACAGCATGTTGGTGTTCACTGGTCCTATTGGAAAGGTTTCAGCTTTTCATTGTATTGGGCCTCGATGACACCTGAACAAGGTTGGTGCTGTCCTTCTGTAGGGAAAAGCCGATAAAGACATTGTCAGGGGGTACTCTTTGAAAGTGTTACAATTACACAATGCTTACACTTATGCTGTAATAAAACCAGAACCAAAAAATTATTATATTGCTTACCGTTCATTAGATGTGGTGGCTGCATTCTTTTTTGGCTTTTTTTCCCCCTTGTTTTTCACCTGGTGATCTGGCCAGTACCACACCTCTTGTATTGAGTGCCCCTACTACTCTGGATGAAGGAGCACAGCAGGCACCAGCATTGCCATTCTGGGGGCAGAGAAGTGTTAGATGTGCTAGCAGATTTAAATACACTAACAAACAGACGCTGAACTCCAGCTAATACTTTAAAAGCAGTTACAGCAAACCATTTTTGGATTGAGGTTTTACATTACTAAAAACTGATCATTTTAAGCATCCCAGTTAGTGTTAAATGGTTTGTCTCATCCCTGTAACTGCAAGAGAGCTTTACTGTTGAAAAACAACAGACTTACTGCCAGGATCACCAGATGAAAACAGAAAAAAAAAAAAAAGCCTAAAAAAGAAAAACGAATGCAGACATCACATCTTAGAAATGATAATCTGCAATATAATAAATCCTCCCTTTTAAATGTAATATTGCTTTAATAACTTGCTGACCACCCTATAGCAGTTTTCCTGCTACAGTGTGGCATCTCAGCGCAGGATCATGTGTGTATATATACACTTGATCCTGCACCTCCGTCTGCAGAGGGCACGTGAGCACCGCTTCTTCTGTGATTCTTCACAGCAGAAGCCAGTCTGTGGGTGGCGGGCACTCCATGTCCTCTGGCACCTACCGATTATCGATAAACACATAACTCGGATCTGCCTATGTGAACAAGGCAGATCGCTGTTCTGACGGGGGGGAAGGGATAGATTCTGTGTTACTGCAAAGCAGGGACTAGAATCCATTTCTTCCCCTTGTAAAAGCAACACGTATAGTACACAAAAACACTGGCTAGGCACACAGTTAACCCTTTTCATCCCCCTCAGATGTTTGACCCCTTCCCAGGCAGCGTCATTAGTACAGTGACAGTGCATATTTTTAGCACTGATCACTGTATTTGTTGCACTGGTTCCCTTAAAGCAGGGATCTTCAAACTATGGCCCTCCAGTTGTTCAGGAACTACAATTCCCATCATGCCTAGCCATGTTTGTGAATGTCAGAGTTTTACAATGCCTCATGGGACTTGTAGTTCTGAAACAGCTGGAGGGCCGTAGTTTGAAGATCCCTGCCTTAAAGTGTCAGTGTCTGATTGTCCGCCGCAATATAGCAGTCCAGCTATAAGTCGCTGATCGCTGCCATTACTGGTATAAAAAAACAACATAATTATATACCATAGTTTGTAGAAGCTATACCATTACTGTAAACCAATCAATATCGGTATTTTTTTTATTACTAAAAACATGTAGCAGAATACATATTGGCCTAAATGTGTGAAGAAATTCGATTTTTTTTTTACATTTTTTTTTAATTGGATATGTTTTTTTTAATAGCAGAAAGTAAAAAAATATATTTTTTTCAGAATTGCCGGTATTTTTTTGTCTATAGCGCAAAAAAATAAAAAATGCAGTGGTGATCAAATACCACCAAAAGAAAGCTCTATTTGTGGAAAAATAAGGACATACATTTAATTTCGGTACAGCATTGCATGACTGTACAATTGCCAGTTAAAGTAACGCAGTGCCGTATCGCAAAACATGGCCTGGTCATGAATGGGGGGGGGGGGGGGGGTAAATCTTCCAGGGGTCAAGTGGTAAAATGTTACATTGCTGTGCTGCACACTACCTGACCCGGCACGGTTGCCAAAGAAGAAGACCCAGTGGAAAGCCCTTGTCCCCGGTGTTTAGCCATGTGCAGTATTGGCTGAAGCTGTAATGTTGTTCAGATGCAATGAGCTAAAGGTTAGATTGTGTCCGACACGGAGAGAAAAAGTTCTCAAGAAAGTTTTCCTAAAATACATGGAGCCAGCTGTGCCGCGCTCTCTGGGGATTGGGGATGAGCCCTCAAACAATTCCCATATACTTCTGCACAACATCCTCTTAGCTGTGTTTATTTGTTTTGTGTGATGTGTAAACAATTGTTCAATTAGGGAGTCGCTCAAAGCTTTCCTATGGCTTTAATAAGCCGGCTGGCTTGATGTAGATGATATAGATGGGGAACTTCGGAACAAGTTGATCCTAGAACATTTATATGTGCCCTAAAGAGATTTTTCACATGGACAGCAAAGGGGTGGTAATTGATCTGCATGTTTATGGACCCCCCCCCCCCACCCTGACCGCCCACCTAAATCCCAACTTTGCAGCTGGACAGGGTGGTACAGATGCAGCGGCCACCATGTCTTGCCTGATTTGCAGAGTTTGACAGGTTGCGCTGCCGGTTAAACTCGCCAATTGGGGTCAGTTGACTGTGCTGCAACTGCGAGGCAAAGGCTTTGCTTATGGTTGTAATGTATTTCGAAACAAAGTCACCCTTGGGAAAAAAAAAGTTAACCCCCCCCCCCCCCCAAAAAAAAAAAGCAGATCCAGGAAGCCACAGGGTCACCTCCTGAATTTCTGGCAGCCACTGATCTGGCACCCTCTGAAAGCGTTCCATCATGAACTTGGCATGCAGTGCACCTGATTGGTTCCCAGTCCTGACCCTCTTTTTGAGCTTTACTGTACAGGAGATTGCAAGAGACATAAAATCCAAATGAAAAAAATGCAACTAATTTATCCATATTTCCTCTTCCCAGTGATCACTCACATGGACTATTGTATTGTAGCCCTGCCCCCTTGAGGGTGGCTGGAATTTTCACCTTTTCGGGTCCCCTGGGTTACCTATAGCAACTGCATACAGAATCATAGCACTTTACTTTCTGGCTCAGTCAATGAACAGTCTATGTGGGGTTGTTTTATTTTATATGGGGATGGAAGAATGGATAAGTGGGATACTCCCAACACTTGAACTATTCACAATGCTGAGGACTTCTATCTGAGAATACGGCAAGGCCGCAGCTTCATCCTGCCACGAGATGAATCTGAAGTAATGTTCTTTAGTACTTATCTTCAGGGCACACGCCTAGTACCCCCTTTCTATCCACCAGCTGACACCCGTCCTCTGACTACTCTACTCTGGAGTGGCCCCCCTCCTGGTCAGGCCCTTAGACACGATCCCCTGTACTCGTGATACTGCTTTCCAGGTTCTCCAATGTCTCAACTCCTCCTACTCAGCTCTCCTGGACCTCTGGGTTCAGCTCCACACTTCTGGCTCACCAGGTGGACTGCCTGCGACCATACACCAACTGCTGCAGAAGAGGAGGCAGCCCCCACCCTCCTTCCGGGACTCTGCTCACCAGCCAAAGACCCAGAGCACATGTGCTCCTGGCTTTTATACCACACCCCACAATGCACAGCAGTCTGTGCCAATCACTGGGGCTGTATAAAAGCCTGTGTGCCCATTGGCAGAGATGTATAGTAACTAAGTAGAACTACTTCACTATTGTACTCAAGTACCGAAAGGCGGTATCTGTACTTTCCTAGAGTTTAATTTTTTTCTCCTACTTCCACTTTTACTTCACTACATTTTTTCAATGAATTCAATACTTCTACTCCGATATTTTTTTTTGTGCTGCATAGTTACTCGTTACAATTATAAAAATTACCATTGCCAGAACAGTAGTTGGCAGTTTTCATGAAGTTCAAAACGTGTATTATCAGCGCATACGAAAATAAATGCTACTGTATGTATAAATGCTGCATTTGAAATAATAAAAAACAATATGATCAAACTTTTGACTTCTTTCTTTAATAACGACATAACACAGTACTTGTACTTTTACTTTCAGTACTTGAGTACCAATTTTTTTTTTCAAAACTACTGGTACTTTTACTTTCAGTACTTGAGTAGCAAAATTTTTAAAAAACTACTTGCAATACTTAAGTACAAAAAATGTTTAATACTTTAGTACTTCTACTCAAGTCACTTTTTGATCGAGCACTTCCACTTCTACTCAAGTATGGGTTTCGAGTACTTTATACAACTCTGCCCATTGGTCAGGTTTCCTCCACTATCCAATGTTCCTCCCCATTGGACCAGTGGGGACACTCCCCCAGACCACATGAATCACACACTGAGCACATTGAGCAGACCTAACTCACAGATCATGCTCTCTGTTAAGCAGAGTGTGATATAGAATTTACCTGCTGCTCATCTGATAGGCAGAGAGAGCCAAAGCTATACTCACTCTCTAGCACCTACCTAGGGGGGTGCTACAGTATGAAGTATCTGTATAGCAGCGCAGGTGAGAGACGGCAGCATAGGCATGGACTAACATGCACAGGTGGCAAAGTAATAAAGACTGCTGTACAGGCATTGGATTCACAGGACTGTGTCATTTCTGAACCAGCATGTTAGTACTGGAGTTAGATGCTGATCCTGGAGGATGCCTGAACAAAGATGGCGCTGTCCTTCACAAGGGAGAAAGAAAAGATGAAAGCAACCTCAGCCTTTTTATGAGCTAATAAATATCTTTTTGTTAGGAGTTCCTTCGCATCAATGCTCATAAAAATAAATCAGAATCACAGCCAACGATGAAGCTTGCATACACTTAATGTATTTATGAATTCCCTTTTTTAATCAACATTATATTATGTTTGTTTTTTCCTAAAATGTCATCCTGATTTGCAGCCTGAAATCAATATTACTTTTATCAGTCAGAAACTAATGGAATTATTATTAATATTGGTATTTATAGAACACTAGCAATTGATTCAGTGTTCCTACATATTTCACATTGCCTACCCTCAAGGAGCTTACAATCTAATGCATACATATACTTGTGGCACTGCCCCCTTGAGGACTGCTGGATAATACACTCCAAGGTCCCCCGGGGTTACCGTTAGCAACACTGGCATTCACAGTTTAACACTTTACTTCTTGGCTCAGTCAATGATCAGTCCAGGGGGATGTAGTTGTTTTTGGTGTTTTATTTAAATTAGGGATGGGAGAAGGGAAGAGTGGGATACTCCAAATTAAACTATTCACAATGGATGAGAACTCCTGTCTGAAGATGCAGCCCGGCTACAGATTCACCTTGCCACTAGATGAATTTAGGTTAAGTCACTATACAGATGACTTAGTTGGGTAGATTATCTTGAGGGGACCTGCCTAGTATCCCCTTTCACTCCACAGACTGACACCCGTCCTCTGACTATCTTACACCAGGGTGGCCCCCCTCAGGTCAGGCCCCTAGACACAATCCCCTGTACTCACGATACTGTTTTCCGAGGGTCTCCAGTGCCTCTACCCCTCCATTCAGTTCTCCTGGACCTCTGGGTTCAGTTCCTCTCCTCTGGTCCGACTGCCTGGGACCATGTGCCACTGCTACAGAGGAGGAGGCAGCCGCCACCCTCCCTCCGGGACTCTGCTCACCAGCCAAAGACCCCACAGCACATGTGCTCCTGGCTTTCATGCAGTATCCCATAATGCACTGAGACAGCCAGTCTCTACCAATCACCAGAACAGTTTTAAGGCCCGTGTACTCATTGGTCAGGTTTCCTTCCACTGTCCAACATGCCTCCCTATTGGACCAGTGTGAAACACTCTCTAGACCCAATAAATCACACACTGAGCATACCTAACTCACAGATCCTGCTCTCTGGTAGGCAGAAAGCAATATAGATTTACCTGCTGCTCCTCTGATAGGCAGACAGAGCCAAAAACTATACTCTCTGGTCTCTAGCACCTACCTAGGAGGGTGCTACATACTGTACATACCAGGACCAGTTTAGGCAGGAGCCAACTAAGCTACCAGCAAATTCTTCTGCAAGGGAGTACATGCAAACTGCATGTGGATAGTGTCTTGATCAGGAGAAGTGCTGGGCCACTGTGTTGGCCCAGGAATGGGCTTGCTTTCTCTTTTTCAGAGGTCAGTAATGTAATGTATGCTTTCTGTTTTTTTCCAGAGGATCTTTGTCAAGAGACGCTTTTACATCTAACAATGAGATGGGGGCTCCTGGAACTGTCACACTACTTCATCTCTCTGCCTGGAGGAAGTGCAGCATTAAGCAAAGTGAACACAGAAGGAGAGACTCCAGTAGAACTCGCTATTCGGAATGGTCACAGCAGACTGGTCAATCTGTTGAGCAAGTGAGTACAGCTGCTGCTATTCCATTGAGTGTAAAGCTTTATATGGACTGCAGTAATACCTTGGTTTGTGAGTAACCTGGATTACAAGCGTTTTGAAAGACGAGCAACATTTTTTTTTAAATTTTGCCTTGATATGCAAGCATGTCTTGATATACGTCCAGTATTGGACTCACAATGTTAAAGTGGCTTAGCAATGCTAAAGTGGTTTAGTACAGTATAAGCATACCATCCTCTCTGTTACATAACATTGTGTGTCCCTGTGCCTGTACTGTATATAAAAGATGCTGATTTTTACTGTATCAGAGTGTCTCCTGGCGCTCACGTGACTCCACGTCTCTCTGCTCTCCCCGGTGGGTGGGGCCAAGCACTCCCGCTGACATTATCTGGGGAAGAGAGAAGCAGAAAGACGAGAAGTCACGTGAGCACCGGGAAACGCTCTGGTACAGTAGAAATCAGCATCTTTTACATACAGTACAGACACAGGGACACATAATGTTATTTAACAGAGGGGATGGCATGCTTATACTGTACAGCACTGTACTTTAGATATGATAGCAGCATATCTTTATTTATACCAATAAATGGTTGTGGAAAGAATCATCGGAGTTTCCATTAATTCCTATGGGAAAATTTGCTTTGATATATGAGTGCTTTGGATTACAAGCATGCTGCTGGAACGAATTATGCTCGCAAACCAAGCTATTACTGTATTTTACAGTGAATTTCTCCACCACTTTGTTTGCCTGGGAATGCAAAGTGACCTACTGATACTTTAAGTATAGAAAATATTGTGATTCACACCCCTTTCTTCCACATAACAGCAGCACTGGTGCTTGGTGATTGGCCACTCAGGCACCCATCGCTGTCACGTGGTGAAATATTTATTAAAACTGGAGCACTCCCGAGAATCTGGTGCAGCTGTGCATGGTAGCTAATCAGCTTCTAACTTCAGCTTGCTCAAATAAGCTTTGACAATAAGGCTGGGTTAACACTGGTACGACATGACTGTTGTATGACTTTCAAACCGACTTTGCCTTGAGACATTGGTACTACATCGGTCCTACTTCCATCCGATTTGAATGAATAGGATAAGATTTTGCTCCAACTTTTGAGATAGTCCGACTTGTCCTTTGACCAATCAAAGCAATCCCAGCGTGACGTAAGTTCCTTCTCCTGCTGCTGTATTTACAAGTCTGATGGTTAGGACAAGGATCCGACTTTGATCCGTCTTCAATGATATTGAATGGGCTGAAGTTCGACTAAAGTACTGCAGGACTTTTTAAAGCGGTTGTAAACCCTATAAAAAAAAAAATAAAAAAAAAAAACCTGCAAGACAAAGGCATAATGAGCTAGTATGCATCGCATACTAGCCCATTATGTTTAACTTACCTTAAAACGAAGCCCCGACACGGACCCCCGGACATCGATGCGGGCGCTGCCATGATCCCTCGTCGTCTCTTCCGGGTTCGGCGGCTCCGGCGCGCTGATTGGCCGGAAGAGACGGCTCCAGCGCGCTGATTGGCCGGAGCCGCGATGACGTCACTCCCGCGCATGCGCGCGGGAGTGATTTTTCCGGCAAGCTCCCGGCAAGTTAATTGAAGGTCCCCCCGGACCTTCAGAGCGCATGCGCCGCTCGCGCGAGCGGCTGCATGCACTGTAAATATCTCCTAAACCGTGCCGGTTTAGGAGATATTATTTGTACCTACAGGTAAGCCTTATTATAGGCTTACCTGTAGGTAAAAGTGTCAAAAAGCGGGATACAACCGCTTTAAAGTCGGAACAACTTGTGTCGGACCAGTTAGGGCAGCTCTCATAGGGAAGCATTGATCTGTACACGTCATGTGACATGTGCTCTCAAAGTCAGATCGTATGTTGCACCAGTGTAAACTGGGCTTAAAAAGTAGAAGCTGATTGGTTTCTATGCACAGCTGCATCAAATTTTGCACTCTCCAGTTTAAGTAAATCAACCCCATGGTGTCGAGGAGAGGGTCTTCAGCTTTGTGTAAGCTCCCAAGTTTCAGCCTGGAGCTTACACAGAGCTTCTCCCATGGGCAGAAGGGGCAATGGGGGATTGACGAGAGGTACACTAGTTTACCAAAAGTATTGAGACGTTTGCCTTTACATGCACGTGAATTTTAATAGCATCCCACTCTTAGTCCATAGGGCTCAATATTGAGTTGGCCCACCCTTTGCAGAAATACCAGCTTCAACTCTTCTGGGAAGGCTGTCCACAAGGTTTAGGAGTGTGTCTATGGGAATGTTTGACCATTCTTCCAGAAGTGCATTTGTAAGATCAGGCACTGATGTGGATTAGAAGGCCTGGCTTGCAATCTCCGCTTTAATTCATACCAAAGGTGTTCTATTGGGTTGGGGTCAGAACTCTGTGCAGGCCAGTCAAGATCCTCCACCCCAAACTTTTGTGCACTGGTGCGCATTCATTTTGGAACAGGAAGGGCCAACCCCAAACTGTTCCCACAAAGTTGGGAGCATGAAATTGTCCAAAATGTCTTGGTATGCTGAAGCCTTAAGAGTTCCTCTCACTGGAACTAAGGGGCCAAGTCCAACCCCTGAAAAACAACTCCACCCCATAATACCCCCTCCACCAAATGATTTGGACCAGTGCACAAAGCAAGGTCAATAAAGACATGGATGAGCGAGTTTTGGGTAGAGGAACTTGACTGGCCTACACAGAGTCCTGACCTCAACCCGATAGAACACCTATGGGATGAATTAGAGTGGAGACTAAGAGTCAGGCCTTCTCGTCCAACATCAGTGCCTGACCTCATAAATGCACTTCTGGAAGAATGGTCAAACATTCTTATAGACACACTCCTAAACCTTGTGGACGGCCTTCCCTGGAGAGTTGAAGCTGTTCTAGCCAACCCAATATTGAACCCTACGGACTAAGTCCGGGATGCTATTTAGTTCATGTGTGTTTAAAGACAGGCGTCCCAATACTTTTGGTAATGTATATACAGCTGTTAAGGCAGCAGTTAAAGCGGTAGTAAACCTCCAGAAAAATAAAAAAAATTGGATCCCCCCGCAGGTTGTGCACCTCATACTAGTACATTATGACAGACTTACCTGGACAGGGAGCCCTCTAATGCAGAGCTGTCATGGCTCCCCAGAACTTCCATCTTCACCCAGTCTTCCTTCTGGGTTCACAGACTCCAGCTCTATAAAAGGCTGGGGCCGCGATGATGTCACTCCTGCTCATCAACGCGGGAGCTCCGGCACAAAGCTCTGAAGATACGCTATGGGTATGCTGTCCTTGCAGAGCGCATGCATTGGTAAGGTTACCGACTGCAGGCTGTGTAAATATCTCCTCAACAGTGCAGATATTCATTGTACCTACAGGTAAGCGTTATTATAAGCTTACCTGTAGGTTCAAGTTAAAAAGTGGACTTTACTTCCACTTTAAGGGCCAGTTCACACCATAGAAACGCAGTCCGCATGCAGGGGCTGCGGACATGGTACAGGAGATACAGGGGCTGCAGACATGGTACAGGAGATGCAGAGGCTGCGGACATGGTACAGGAGATGTAGAGGCTGAGGGCATGGGGCAGAAGATGTAGAGGCTGAGGGCATGGGGCAGGAGATGTAGAGGCTGAGGGCATGGGGCAGGAGATATAGAGGCTGAGGGCATGGGGCAGGAGATCTAGAGGCTGAGGGCATGGGGCAGGAGATGCAGAGGTTGTGGGCATGGGGCAGGAGATGCAGAGGCTGCGCTCATGGTACAGGAGATGCAGGGGCTGCGGGCATGGTGCAGGGGATGCAATGCTGTGGGCATTGTGCAGGAGATGTGGGGCTTTGGGCATAGTGCAGGAGATGCGGGGCCGAGGGCATGTTGCAGGAGATGCAGGGCCGAGGGCATGTTGCAGGAGATGCGGGGCCGAGGGCATGGTGCAGGAGATGCGGGGCTGAGGGCATGGTGCAGGAGATGCAGTGCTTCGGGCACGGTGAAGGAGATGCAGGGACTGTGGGCATGGTGCAGGAAATGCAGAGGCGTCGGGCATGATGCAGGGACTGAGGGGATGGTGCAGGAGATGCAGGGGCTGCAGGCATGGTACTGGAGAATCTCCTGTACCATGCTCTCAGCACTGCATCTCCTTAGGAGATGCAGGGCTGCAGAGGGGGTCTTACCCATCGGTGAGGCGCCTTACATTTAAAAATGGCACTTCCCGGCACCATCACGTCACTGCGCATGCCCGAGAATGGCCGCGCATGTACGGCTTTCCCAAGCGGCAGGGGTGGTACATGCGCAGTGTACATGTCGGGCCGCCCGCAGCCATTTTTTTTACAGGTGCCAGTGATGTTCAGACAGCCCCAGGGAAGGGGGACTTGCCGGCCTACTGGGAAATTTCCCGGTATCCCGGTAGGCCAGTCCAGCCCTGGCCTTAGGCTAGCCATACATGTTCAATTTTCTTCTACAATTTTCCTTTAGATTTACCTTAAACTATGTAGTGGAAGGGACTGCCTAATTGGATACAATTGAAATGTGTTTAGTTTTGACCTCATATTATACGGTTTTTGGTAAATCTAAAGGAAAATTGTACAAGAAAATTGAATATGTATGGCCAGCCTAAGTCTACCTATAATGTTCTTTGAGTGTAAATATTTTACATTTTACTGCCTGTTATTACCCTTTTAGAATCTACCCCTTTATAGTCTTTAAAGCCAGATAAATGTAATTAAATGTTTCCCAAAGACATTTCGCTGCAGATTATGGTTTATATAAATACTGTAATGCTGCCTAAACCCCAGCGGGGACTGGTGTGTATCCCTGCATACATCTTTCTGGTTCTGTATTGGTAGAGCAGGTCTGCAGACGTGGTGTAAGAACTATTTATGTCTCAGACAAAGCAAAAAGTCCCCAATGTATGGGAGTCTGGTTGTGTGCTGCCTGGTATTTCACAGTTTACTCTCAGTCCCCCGTTCTGCGCCTGTGTCATTTCTATCAGGGATGTGCACACTGCCATTGGTATGACACAAGCACGTCCGTGTCTGCTGGTACATTGTGTTATGAACGTCTCATTTGTTTATAACTACTTAAACAATGCTGAGCTCCCTTGAGGCGCTGTCTGTTTTTACCAGTGGCAGACGTAGAGAGCTGCTCCCTTCCAGTAAGCCGGTCAGTAGGAGTGCTTCCATGCTTGGCTCTGTACACACCGATCTATGGAGGTAATTCACTTTTCTTCCATTCGCAGTACATAGGGATAACAAGCTCTGTTTATTTAATTATACATCACTGACAGCATATTTGGTGGATCAGGCACACTGAGGAATACCATTCTTCTCTTTACTTAGATCAGATGCTAGTGAGAATTATTATTATTTTTGAAGACTTTGTATATTTATGTTTTATTAATTTAACCCTTCCTCTTCAGTTCCCAGGATATCCCTCCTCTTGACTTCTGTACAGCACCAATTAATCAGAACTCATTTCTACGCTTCTGTCGTACCTCTGGGGTGCTAACATTAACCCGGCAACAAACTTCTGGAGACTCGCTGGAATCGGACATCCAACTCTTTAGAAAATGTTTGTGTGATACAAACTTTTTTGAGAAGGTGAGGTTGATGAACTGTACTATTTATTTTGCTGGGGATTTTTGTATTTGTAGCAGAACCACATCAATGCCATTATTGTAGGTGGCACACGTTGGGTGAAATGGCTGTGATTTAGGGGCTGGCGCTATTTAGGTCTAATATGTGATAGGAATGCTCAGTTTACTTCTGTCATGTGACAACATATATCCACCTGAGCTCTGAGCCATAAATGCCATGGAGTTAGCCAGCAGGAGGAATGTCAGTGCTGTCAAATACATTCACAATCTATCTAGGAGAGTGAGACCCATCATAATGGTTTTGGCAGGTGATTTGTCTAGTTAATTCTGGAAATTAACATTATTTACTGGTGTACCGCAGTGATCTTTAAACCATTCTTTAAAAAAATAAAAAAATAAAAAAAAAGGCTGAACATGGCAGTTGATAGTGGCCATTCAGGAGAGAGCATCTTATGTTCAATTCCTTGCTTCTATTTGTCTTCAAAAGGCTACAGCTTATATGAGGGGGGTAATAAGTCAGATGTGTTTTATAGCAACTGGATGTGTTAATTCACCCTTTTAAGCAAAAATATAAAAAAACAAAGAAACAAAAAAACCTAGATATTTCTGTAATTTCTCAATAAAAAGTTAAAATCACACATTTTGAATATTTAAAAAAAAATACTGTATATTTAAATAATGCTAAGTTTAGAAAAAAAAACTTAAATTTAATGTAAAGTGGACGGAATATGCCTTCAGATAGCAGCAATCTGAGCATATATACTATATACATGTGGTGCCAAATCCTCAAAATATTATTAGAAAAGGAAGGATTGGGAAAACAAGGATTTTTGGGCACAGCATAATCATTAAAATTAAAGCGGAGTTCTGGGCACAAAAATGATATTTTTTTTTTTGTGCCCCTCCGCTAGGTAGACCTGACCTGAAAAGGAATTGGATAGTTATTTTTTTTTTTTTTTTTGTTCACTCACCTTTTAATTGAAGATCGAAGATACTCACCTCAGAGTACTTCCTCCCTCGGAGCCGCGGCTCACCCCGTCACTTCCTGTCTCGCTATGATTCCTGGGAGCTGAACGTCATCGCTCCCAGGAATCAATGCGACGGCACCGGCCCCGCTCGTCATTTCCGGGCGACGCCGCATTCCCCTGCTAAACAGCTTCTGGGCATGCCCAGAAGCTGTGGAGGAATGCGGCGCCGCACCGGAAGTGACGAGAGGGGCCGATGCAGGCACATTCTCGGACAAGAAGACGCGGAAGAAGACACAGAAGAGGACCGCGCCGGCTTCAGCTGCCCACAAGAGAGATGGAAACGCTGTGGAAGAAATTTTATAAGTAAGTATTTCTTCTTGCAGGTAAGTGCGAACCGGGACAGATCAGAGGCTAGCCATTGTGGAATGTGCTAGCCCTGACTGTCCCGGGGGTATGCTTATTGAAAATTGACTTCTGTGCCCGGAACTCCGCTTTAAGTTTTTATTTTTGAATCCATATAAAATCAGGGAACAAAAAAAGAATACTAGGTATAAAAAGACCTGAAAGGAGGTCCAAAAAGACAATATACAAATATTTAGCAGTTTGTTAGGGTAACAATTACATACAGAATATGTAGTTAATATTGCAGTTTAAGCAATCACAATACTTGACATCAGGAGAGTCCTGTCGACGGATGCCAAAAGACATGAGGTGCCGTCCAACCGGGTCAACTGATGTCGTATTCAAACATTCATGTTAGTAAGTTCAATATTGCTCAACATGTTTCGCCTTTTTCAAAGCTTCATCTGGAGCTTTTACTGGAATATTCTGTATAGTATTATAGAGTGAGACATATGCCTCAGCATCATATGTGGATAACGGGGGGGATTATTGTGGATTTGCAGGAGACTCATGTAGTCAATAGGTGATAAGAGACCATGGGGTTGCAGCTAACAAGGAATGATGAAGGCCTGACTGTCATCAACAGCCCTGATAGTAAGTCATTATTGTAGCTTGAGTCCAAAATAAAAGACCCATCAGAATAGGTACTAGACCTGAGCTCCTGTCCACAAATTTCTCCCCGGATGACTTGGGTATCCGTTTTCTTTCATGCGTGAGCTCACGGGGACTGGGGCACTTTAAAAAAAAAAAATAAATAGAAATTTTTTTTTTTAATTTTTTTTATTTTTAACACTTTTTTAAAAAAAATGTAAACATCCCTTGTGACAGCAATAGGCAGTGACAGGTACTCCTAAAGACCCCAGACCCCTCTACTGCGCTTCAAAGTATTCAAAACGCCGAAATATGCATTTTTGTATACTGACAGTTTTTTTTTAAATCGGCGCTATTGGCAGCCGAGTAAATTGGAAGTGACAATGTGTTGTCGCTTCCCGGTTACATTATTGGAGTGGAGACCCGATCAAAGCCGAATCCGGCCTCATTCGGGACTCGAATCCGCCTGTGGATGTGCCGGCTGGTTGCTTGGGTCTCCCGGTGGGAGGACCGGGAGGGGTCCCCTCCCGCTCGCTGGGATAACGGCCGAGCAGCTGCTGAGCCACATCGGTTGTTATCTCTTGAAAGCCGACCGCCGGCTCTAAAAAAACTGCAGGCTGCAGGCATCACCCCGGTACAACCACTTCTCAAGCTGACATACAGGTACCTCGGTTTGCGGGAAGTGGTTAAACTCCTTGAAAGAAAACAAATGTGTTCCCCTCCGGATGCTTTTAGCCATAATGTGCTAGTACGCACTGCAGTCAGTAGAACAACTGACTGACACAGTCCTACTGACACCAACCTCTGCCCTACTGGCATCGTCCACTGCCCTACTGACACCAACCTCTGCCCTACTGGCATCGTCCACTGCCCTACTGACACCAACCTCTGCCCTACTGGCATCGTCCACTGCCCTACTGACACCAACCTCTGCCCTACTGGCATCGTCCACTGCCCTACTGACACCAACCTCTGCCCTACTAACACTGTCCACACACTGTCCACTGTCTTAATGACTAACACTGTCCACTCTTAAGGTAGGCTAAGTTTATATTTTTACAGTGACATTTGTTTTGTTTTATTGTATTTTTTAAAGTTTTCTGTTTATTTATTTGGGCCTTGTTAGGTATTTTCTTTAAAAAAAAAAAAAAAAGAAAGGGCGCTGAAGCCCAGTGATATTTGATTGCTTTCATGTTTTTTAGGTTCTTTTGAGTTGCCCTCTCAATATGTAAATAAAAATCTGAAATAACTCTTTAGCCACTTGAAGTATCTTGGGGCGCTGTGGAAGCAGTGGGTAATATGGGGGGGGGGGGGGGCGCTCAGGTCAACTTTTGCATCAGGGCCCACAAGCTATACCCCCTGTTGTAAGTGTTTGCAAATGTACATGCTGCACCAAACATCATATCATTCGGATCGGTTCTTGCTATTCAATCTGTAATTGCCATTTCCAGGATTGTTTTCTGGAACCTGAAATTAACTTATATGTGAGGCTAAGGCTTAAGGATTGATCATAGAGAAGTGAAAACTTTACTATAACACCATTGATTAAATATGCTTTACTAATTTTAAAAAATATTTATGCATACAGTATGTGTATGTATGTGTGTTTGTGTGTATTTACATATATTTTTAATACAATAATATTTACATGTTTTTTTTTCTTAACTGATCTTTATTTAAAATCCAGTATTTGTACATTATTTATTATTATATTTGATTATTTAAACTTTTAATTCAAAATTTAGATAAATGGGGTAAACACTTTTTTATTTCTCTTTAGTGAAGTAATAGCTGTGAGCTGGATAACAATGTTTAACAGTCATTGTTAATATATGTAAACCAAATCAATAAACACTTTAATTACTAAAAAGTATTTTTTTATATTTTTAAATTTGCAGCTTAAGTACTTTGTGATCCTGCTATGAAGTCCTTCTTTAAGCACTTCCTATTATAGGGGGGGGGGGGGGGGGGGGGGCGGCACACTTTGTCCTCTTTAACAATAGTGCTTTTGCATTGTCCCCCCCGCCATACAGCCATCGCTGGAGTGCATAGATGTAGACAGGAAGATCGGTAGCACTAAGATGCACAATAGGAGTAAAAATAGGTGGAAAAGTCAAAAGAAAAGGCAACAGTTTTATGATGCATATTGCATTAGCAAACTAAATGTAATTCAGTTATGTACATTAAACCTTCATGCATATACTGTTCAAGCATGCATGTTTGGGCTTTAGGAAGGCACGTCTGGCACCAACCTTGTTTTAAACAGCAATGTTCAACTGTGAAAATCTACACTTGCTGACTGATTCCTTCCTTAAAATTGTTCAGCCAGGGAACATCAGCAGAGGTTACATCGCGCCTGTTGAAAAAACTTTCATAATTAAATACTAATTGTCTGGTTCAGGCTCAGGTGACCTCATATCTGTGGGTGCATTCAATGTGTAGAGTGGTATGGGTACTTCCAGATTTCCAGCCCAACTCCAAGCTCCCCCAGAAGTGCTTCCCCCCCCCCCCCCCCCAGGGGATTTTTTTTCAAATTCTTCTGGCTGGTCATGTGTTCTCCTGATCTTTTGCATCAGTGGGCAGTTTTCCAAAATGCAGAGAGCATGGCACTGATATTGCCGCTTTTCATTAATCCAGTGTGATTAAAGTGGAACCATGGTGACACCTCTCCAGGAGGCTGGGTTCATGACACCTATTTATTCATAGTATGTCCTCAGTTATCTTGGTTGAATGATTCTGGGCATCATTATGGTATAAGTAAGAAAAAATGAACAGCATTGAAAGTATAATGTAGCCTGATAGGGGTTTGTCCCTGTGAGCCACAATACTTTGTGTTTTAGGTATCCCAAAAAGTTACCCTCTAGAACGGGGTTTCCCAAAATTTTTTGGGCCGAGACCCACTTCTGAATACAGTTATTTTTCGGGACCCACTTGCTTGTAATTGAATATTGTAAAGCTACAGGATTTGTTGGCGCTATATAAATGCAAATAATAATAATTATAATGCATAGTTTAAAGGGAGGGGGATGTTCAATTAAAAATATCAATTTACTACTTTTCAATTTATTATTGAATACACTTACCAGATGTTCTAAGTAAGCGGTCAGAAACCTGTGGAATGTGTGGCATATAAGTGGAGTTGTAACTAATCAGCTCCCTCAAAGACAGTATAAGGCAGGCAGAGGACAGAAATCAACCACCCTAGGACAGTGATCAGCAGGCTATATGGCACTCACCCTCCTTCCTCTCCCGGGCGGTCCACAGTGAAGGTGAAGCCCTGGTTTGCCCTCTCCAGGGCCCGGCACATCTCACCCAGAGTCTCCATGATGAGGAGCTCTATGCTGGTCTTGGTGTCCTGGCTCTTCTCCTTCAGATCCTCTACTGGGGTCACAGAAGCTGCCATGAACTCCTGACACTGCCAGGCCACCTGGTCCTCCTATGACACCGAGGCTGTCGTCTCGGCCCGCTATAGCTGAGAGAATCCCGCCGTTCTGTAATTTGCACGGGCTCGCACAGCACAATTTAAGCGGGCCTGCTCTCAGTGATTTCCGACTCAGCGCGAGCCACTCAAACGCAGCTCGTTACCCACCAGTGGGTCCCGACCCACAGTTTGGGAACACCTGCTCTAGAACGTTGGTTTCTGTCATGTGACCTGTTACCCAGCATAGATCACTTGGTCTGTTGATGAAGTGAATTGTTGGACATTGACATTAGTAGGCTTCAGGCAGAACCTCTCAGTCCTACATTTACCTGTGGGTACAGCAAGGCTAAAATTTTGCAATGATATTTTAATATATTTGCTTGCTGAAAATCTATAATACTTTCCCACCAGAAACCATCTTCTGAACATTTTCGTCTGCTTTGAGGTTTTTATGTCAAGATTAAAAAGTTGCTTCCTCAAGTGTCTCTGGATAGGCCACAGACTTGAGTTATTTGATCAGAGAAAGTGCTCCACAGTCAATTTCTTAAAGGTGTTATTTTCTGTAGCCTTTTTATTTCACAACAACCATTTCTCACCTTCTGATTATTTCAAGACAGTGAAAAAAGGGTCATTAGCTTTCCTACCTCCACCCTCACCCTTATTCCTGATTTTTGTCTTCATCGGTTGCTGTTGGTGGAATCTTCCTGAAGTTTCCTGACCTATCTGTCCTGTTTAATTAAAGTTGAACTCAAGGCTAGGGCCTAAATGCACAGTTGGAATACATACAGTATATATAGGCAGTATTTTTCTTACCAAAGTATTTGGAAATATGTGTAGTTAATTTTGTGATACTTGCACCCCTTCCTAATAACATAGCCATGTCCTTGATCTCCACTTCAGAAGCAAAAAAGCTTGGTCGAGAACACGCCCCAGCCTTCCAAATGGAAAGGGAAGTAGCGGCATCATACTGATGGTTTATCACATAGCTACCAATTGTCCCTCTTTCCTCCTCATTTGTCCCTCATTTTGATCTGATTTATATAGGTGTATATAAAATCCACTTTTTATCTTTCAAAAAATTTTTCACAGTGCTAAGCCCTTCATTCAGTTTCTAAGTTGCTGCATTTGTAAACTTGTAAAACCAGTATAAAGGAATAGTAGTGGTAAAAAAGCACTTGTGGGTTTACTGTAACTAATCATTTTTTTTTTTTTTTTTGTATAATGCCCCTTTAAGGGGAAGTGGTAGGGTGTGTGTCCTATGCCTACTTTTGTTAATCTCAAAAAGTTAGGAGGTATGTTATTATTCTTCAACTCATACTGATTTTTCCTATCAGCATGTTGTCTATCTGCATATCTGCACTGCGCCATAGCCTGATTGGCTCGTAGTGCTGGCCTTCTCTCTTCCAGCCTGAAAGCTGCTAAACAGGAGGTTGCTGTCAAGACATATTTAGGACTTACACTAGTTGCATCTAAAAAATATGAAAGATTTGTTTTTCAATTTGATGTATAACCGCATTGATTTGTGGTTTTATATCTGCCTAGACTTCAGCTTTGAACACATGTCCTCCAATACAGTCTTATCCATAAGCTTCCATGCAATTGTTTGACTTGCACTCTAGCTACACGTCTCCAGATCTGAATGATCTCAACCACTGCCGTTGAGCTTTAATGTGGTTCCATAAAAACTTCCTTGCTCTTGGATTGGACTTGTTGGTTCTTGTATTTTACATTATTTTGCCCACTTAAGTTCCAGTATTGTTAGTAAAACAATTGTTTCCATTTATATGTAGCACCCTTCTCGGTAGGTTGCTAAGATGACAGGTACATTTTAGTTCTTTTTGTCTCCTCTGTAATCCTCATAAGCTATTGATTTCTCTGGGCTGTTGTATACCTCACAGGCTACAGGTTTGATTGCTTCCCCCTGCATCCTGGAGGCTCCCAGAACATAGAGGGCTGGGAGAGTTAGATGAGCAGTTTGAATATTTATTGTGCTGCAGCCAATCCTGGGGAGGTGGGGGGGGGGAAATAACTAGCCCATGGTCTGGAGTGGCCCTGGTTCTTGCCCTGCTGGAGAAGTTCCAGCCTTGGGGTGTAACGTCTGCTGATGTTCATCGAGGTCCCAGCTATAGCAGAGCTATAGCGGGGCTATTCCTAATTACGTTATGAGCTAACTATGCAGTTTCACCTTGGGATCTTTCTGAAGAACTCGCTGAAGAGTGCATGGTGGGGCTTGAAGCGTGTAGCTGCCCTGGGACATTGTGAGTACTGATCTGAGCTCAGGATCCTAGTGATTGTATGCTGTTCTACTTTTGGGGTGCCAACTGGAGCTCTTCCTGAGACAGCCCTTACACCTTAGTTCTGGCCTTCCCCTTTCTGGCTTAAGGACTGTTCAAAGAAGCTTCACCTATTGAAGAGTGTTTTTCTGTTGCAAGTCAGAATTTTTGCAGTATTTCTACAAGCAATAAGGCATAAAAAGAAATCCCCTAGACCAGTGGTCTCTAAACTGTGGCTTGGGGGGTCAGATGCGGTCTTTGAGGCATTATTCCTGCCACTGACACCAACAATGGGGCACTGTTCCTCTCACTGTCACCAACAAGGGGGCATAATTCCTTTCAGTGACACCAACAATAGGGCGCTATTCCTCTTACTGACATTAACGATTGGGCAGAATTCCATTTACTGATGCCAACAATAGGGTATTGTTTCTTCCACTGACACCAATGATGGGGTATAATTCCTTTCACTGACACCAACAATAAGCCACTACTCCTTCCACTGACACCAACTATTTCTCTTTCTAATACCAAACATGGGGCTTTGTTTACTCCCAATGGGCACAGTCCGGCCCTTCTTAAGTCTGAAGGACCGTAAACTGGCCCTTTTGTTTAGAAAATTTGGAGACCCCAGCCCTAAACTGTTTAATGGAGCCAGAATGAATGGACTGTTGCCTGTGTGATTGGTAGGCTCTGCACTGTTTGGGGAAGAACCTGTTAAAATCAGTGTCTCCTGCGGGGGTTGCGCTACATATAGTTAATAATATTAATCTTATTATGAATATAGACATCCAGTCTCAGTCTATCTGCTTCAAAAGTCATGCAAATGACCTATGTTTAAATATATATTGTGATTGTCAAGCCATGTGTCCCAGTTCATTACTTTCTGTACTTTGTCATGCTGCTCCCCCAATAATTAGTAATGGCAGAGACGGTCTCTGTCTGTCTCCATTTAGGAGACCACTGTGAGTCATAGGAAGTGTCTCCTAGCATGTCTATACCTGCAGTATGGCCTAATACGTAATATACAATGTTACATTTGCTTTGTTTTGTTCTGGTGCTTGGGTTTGACATCCTGTTTACAAAAGCATCAGCTCTAGGGATGGGAAGGGATGCCATTGCAGAGGAAAATTACGGGATTTCGAACACTGGAACCTTCATATGTTATGTTATAAAAATACATTAATCCTCTAGCACTCAGTTCATGTTTCCAGTAGGTGCAAGGCTAAATTACCTCCAGGAACAGGAGCAGCAGGCATGCTGATTGCACAGTTTTTGCTGTAACCTGGGGATTGATATTGATCAGCTGATATTTTTATGTGCCTGCAAACCAGGCCTTTTGCTTAAGGCTAAATTCACACCTGAGCGTAGCGTTTTCGCGCGTTTTTACCGCGATTTCTACCGCGATTTACAGGCGTTTTTTGTGCAGGTGTTTTTAGATTGAATAGAGACCAATGGAAAACGCCTGTAATCTGCCCAAAAAGAAGCTCATGTACTTTTTTGAGCATTGGGCGTTTTGCTCACAGCGTCAAAACGCTCAGATGTGAACAGGGGCCATTGAAATGAATAGGATTTGTCTTGTTGGGCGTTTTGAGAGCTGATCCTAGAGCAGAAAAACTCCCCAAAAACGCCCCAAAACGCCTACATGTGAACAGAGCCTAAAGATGACCACATTGTGCATGTAGGTCAATCTGCTCCTCTATGCCCATGGGTAAGTATGGGAAATGATGTCAACAGTTGGAATAGGTGATGTAGTGAATGGTACGATGTGGCAGAAGACAGAAACAAAATGGGCTTCTAGCCTTGCAGGCACCACATAATTAGGGTGCACCTAAAATTAGAGATATAAGCTGGCCTTACACCTGTGGAACTTTCTTAGAAAATTGTAGTTGTAATTGTAGTTTTCAGAACATTTATTCAGTTAAGAGTTAAAGGGGATGGTTCGACAATCAGTTTTAACTAGGGTGAAGGAAAAAATAGAAGGACAAGAATATAATTTTTTGTTGAATCTGATGGAAACTAACAAATTTCTGATAGAATTTTTTTTAATCTGATGGAAACTAACAAAATTCTGATAGAAATTTTTGTTAAATCTGATGGAAACTAACAAATTTCTAGCTGTTGAATGTTCTTTCTTTTGAGAAATATGGTAACTAGTCTTATATGCATGCACCTGTCAAAGGTAATTTAGAAGTAGAACGTTCATTCTACGAAAATCGTGACATTGACATGGTACCTGATTGAAAAGGCATTCAAAATTAGCTGAGTCCATGAAGGCCCCATTGAAAGGTTGGATGAACAATTTTTATCATTTTTCAAACGTTTGAAATTCTGCCAGGCTTCATGTAGACTGTCATTTCTTACCTCTCTTTTTGAGAATGTTGGCCCCTGGCTATCGTGCTGATCAATTGGCCTATGCTTTCAGTCATTACCTGGAATGATCACAAAGATTATGAAATCTGACACTTGCCACCATGCAATTTATATAGTACATGGGCATTTTGCATTTTCAGGAGGCAGTAGGCTACTTACAGTATATTTCTTGTAACTGATCTCCTTTAAAAGAGTCGGCTGACTTCTACCTTTGATCAGTTGTCGGCAGATTATGCATTTATTGATTTACTAATGCATATTCTTCATTTGCTTGGGAACCCTAGACAAAACATTTGTCCTAGATTTTTGGTAGAGTGAGGAAGGTTAAAACGTCAGTTTAATTTCTTCTTCATTCTCTCAGGCTTTATTGATGTCTCTTCCTATTTGGGAAATTTACCCTCACTTCTACCCCAATGATTTGTACAAGCGCAAGCCAGGGAAAATCCACCTTTAACAGCTACAGACATCAAAAGAAACTTGAGTGATGTTCCAACCCTCCCCATTCAAGCCCACACAAAATCAGGAGTTCTGGTTAGAGTTCCACTTTAATACATTACTTAGAAATGGAGCATAAATGAAACCTAAATGAAGAGGTTATTTTTTGATTAGTTGTTTATTGTTCTACAGCTACCCGGTCAGGGTTATACATAGTTTTGAATAGCATAAGATATTACTTTGGTCTAAATTCTTGAAGTGACACATTTTTATATTCTGTATCAGATGAACTTACAGTATTATATTAATGAACACCTGTGCAGTAAAAGAAAAAAGAAAAAAAAAATATATATACTGTGTGTGTGTGTATATATATATATATATATATATATATATATATATATATATATATATATATATATATATATATATATGTAATATATTAATGGTAAAAAAAATCTTTACCACATTTAACTTTTAGGTGATTGTGTGCCATTGGTCACTGCAAACTACAAAGTAGTCAGTACTTACTAAGGGAAGGCAACAAAGCCAATGGTGAAATCAAATATACTGGAAAAAATGTAAACCTTTTTGCAATTTTTTAAATTTAAAGTGGAACTTTAGTCAGAAAATGAAGTCCTGCTAGATCACTACTGCCTGGCCTCTTTTGCAGGTATAGCCACGTAAAACATCAAAAATAAGTGTCTATTCTTTTTAAAATCCAGTAATGCACTGTCTCACCCTGCTCTGCGCATGCTCAGTTGCTCTCCATTTTTAGGCCGATCTGGTGACAGCCTTAAAGTGGAATTAAACCCACTTATCCTTTATTTAAAGGAAGTGGCTTCTGTTTGATCTGCAACTGCCATGGTGCTGCACATGTGATCAGTTATGACACCAGCCATTGGATGTTTTGACAGTTTGGTTGAGGACGCAAGCAAATGTGACAGCATTCCCAGCATACTAGGAATTTAACTGTTTTTTTTTAAATCTATGGGTTTAGTTCCACTTTATGATTTACCTATGTTCAGGGGCTCTGGGCTTCAGCAAAATGGCAGCTTCCAACAAGAAGAAACAGAAACAATGCTGGAGGCAATTTGCAGCACACACAAATTTTGGTAGCATAAATATTGATGTGGAATGTATGTTCCTTGCTTAAGAACATTATTTTTTATCAAGTGTTGTGGATAAAGTTCACTTTTATTAAATAAATAAATATATATATATATATATATATATATATATATATATATATATATATATATTGAAATGAATGTTAAGTGTAACTATTTTTATTTTTTTCTTTAGATTGTAAGCTCTGTGTACTGTTGGAATCACATGAAACAGATGCCGGTTGATGGAACGACTAGCGAAGGAGGTACAACTGTCTTTTACTTTCTTATTTACTGCAAGATGATCTGGCATAGCTTGTATGGTTAGCATTGAACATAATTGCACAAGTGAAAATATTGTGCCAACTTCTATAAATCATTGGATGAGACTGAGCAACAGACAAGCATGAGGTTTACCCGTTCGTTACAGTACCCTGTATTCCCTCTGACTGCAAGCTGCCTTTTCTCAGTCGGATAAAGGTTGAGCCTACAACTCTACATTTACCTAAATGTAATACAGTAAAACCTTGGATTGCGAGCATAATTCGTTCTGGAAACATGCTTGTAATCCAAAGCACTCTTATATCAAAGCGAATTTCCCCATAAGAAATAATGGAAACTCAGATAATTCGTTCCACAAGTACTTCAGTTTATAGTCTATATACAAAGATTATAGCAATGTGTTAGGTTGTGTAACCATAAAATATCCATCCCCAATATGCAGCCTTCCCAAGAGGATTAGAAGCAAAATCTAGCAGAGCTACAGAATATAAGAGAGATAAGAAGAGCCTCTAAGTGTAGCAATATGGTTACATTTAATGAAGGATTAACATTTAGCAACTCACATGGTTGATGATTAAAATAGGCACACCTAAGTATGCAGGCATCTGGGGTAAAGCTGTCCACATAGACCATCTTCTGAACCACCGGCTCTCACCACTGTCAGTCTGCAATCCTGACCGGAAGAATAGCCTGCAGTAGAGTGATCTGAAAGTGAGGCTTTGAATCACTCGTGGAGTGCAGCGGGGAAGGGATGATGAAGATGGCTGTGCAGAGGATAGTCTATGTCAGGGGTCTTCAAACTATGGCCCTTTAGTTGTTTAGGAACTACAATGCCCATCATGCCCCAGTCATGTCTGTGAAAGTCAGAGTTTTACAATGCCCCATGGGATATGTAGTTCTGCAACAGCTGGAAGGCCGTAGTTTGAGGATCCCTGGTCTATGTGGACAACTTTACCCCAGATGCCTGCACACTTAGATGTGCCTGTTTTAATCATCAACCATGTGAGTTGCTAAATATTGAACCTTCATTAAATGTAACCATATTGCTACACTTTAGAGGCTCCTCTCTTCTTTTTTATACATGATGCTACTTGTATATCAAGACATCGCTTGTATATCAAGTCAAAATTTATTTAAAAAATTTGCTTGTCTTGCAAAGCGCTCTCAAATCAAGTTACTCTCAAACCAAGGTTTTACTGTATTTTGCTAATATATACCCAAAGGCAAAACTTTTCTTTTTCATTTTGGATAGAGTAGGGGAGGGTTAAAACTTTTTTTTTCTGTCTCAATGAAGAGATTTCCCTTAATTTTCTGTCCCGTAGACTCAACATTGATTTGCAATGTGAGGGAGGGATATCCCCTTTTAGACAGCTGTCACAGGAATAATTTTTTTAATTGGTAGATCCCCCTGTATTCCTGTCGTAGTAGCAAATAAAAATGTTGGATTTTCCTTCACTTTCATTCCTGGTGAGGTTGGAGATCAGGACAATTCAAGTGAGTGAATCTCCCTAACGGAGGAAGACCCAAATATAAAGCTGACCACTCTATCCCAGCTTAAAAAAATGTCTTGTCTTTAGGTGTAGTCTTGCAGCATTGCATGTTTGGTAAGTATTTAGAAAGCCCTGGAAAGCAGTCAGAATTTGTCTGAACAGACATTCCAAATGCTGACGAAATGTTCAGACAGTTTTAAAGTGGAACTAAAGGCAAAACTGTTTTTTTTTTTGTATATTGGATAGAGTTAGAATTAGTTTACACTTTTAGTTAGGGGCAATAAAAAGGGTGGTTGAGCTGTTTCTTTTTTTATGGCCACCTCCCACCCCCAACCACAGCCCTACTTAAGCTGCAAAGGTAGCTGAACTGAGTTGTATACTTGCTTTATCCTGATACTTTTCTTCATGGAACAGCAAGAATTGTACCCCCTGTCATGTTCAGCAGACAGTACCTAAAGTGCATTAGACCACACTGCAATCACCCCACTATCACAAGCAATGCTCATGGTTGTGGCCTGGTATTGTGGGCAGCTTTTAGGGGTTAAAATGGGCAGTGAGAAGGTAGCATATTGCCTCCTCATCGCCTGTGAAACACCCTCTTAAAAGTGATGCACCTGCATATCACTCTTCAGAGGGCAACACTACTGTAAATAAGCCCTTTGGGAGGGTTATAACCCCTGTCATTTTTTTGTTTTATTTTGCCATCTTGGGAAGATTTCCCTTCACTTCTTGTCCAATGCCCCTGTACATTGGTGGTAAGTGGCGAAAAGCCCCTTTACACTGGCAATCAGAGAAGTGGTGGTGACCCCTTACAAGGCTTGTCACTGGGAGGTTGCTGCCTTACATTGGTAGTCATTGTAGATAGGAAATCGATCTGTCATTGCCCACTGGTTAAGGAACACCTAGTAACCTCTGGTGAAACCCTGGTTGAGAACTCCTGGTCTAAAAAAAAAACAAATCTGCCACTTTCTAAATGGTGGATCTTTATAAAATATGGAGGGTATAAATAATTGTCTAAACAGATTACTGGATGCGCTTCATATATTCTATTTTAAGGCCACATGCACTTTGGGCGTTTAGCCCCAGGGTGCACGGGGCTCAGGCATTTAGCTGCAGGCAGGCGGCACAGGTGCGCCATCCTGCCCCGCTGCCGGTAGCCAGTCAATCTCTATAAGAGTCTGGTAGCTGCTAAGGCTGGACAGGGCACTTAGCTGTTCAAAGAGTAAGGACAGTATGCTCTCAGGGACAAATGCCAATAACGCAAAGGCTGCTTCTGGGCAATCACCCCTGTGCACATGGTGCCCTAAATGGACGTAGCGCTGAGTGCGTCTCCCAGCACAATCCAGCTTCAGCTGCTGTCAGACTCTCATAGAGTTTGCTGTCTGCCCTTGGCTACACACTGGAGCCCCATGCACCAGGGCTAAACACCCACTGTGCATGGGGCCTTAACCAGCACATTTTTGTTTAGGGTTGTATAAAAAGTTTGTACCTCCTAGGTTTAGAATATTTATTTCAAGCAATAAAAATGTATCCATACTCAGTGTAACTATTGAGTTGATGCAATGTCATGTATGGGCCAAGTCTAAAAACTATATGTGGGTAATAGTGTTGGGCTGACTTATGATAAGCTAAGCTAAGAAAAAAAAGGCAGTTTGTCTCCTTCTGTTATCTGACGTGAAACTCGATTGGATGTTATGTGGTAAACCTCCATATTTCTTTGTTTTTATGGTTCATTCCCATATGTGTGGAAATTCTTGTATAATTTAATAAGAAATGTCATGAGAATGTGTTCTGTTGGCCATTTCCCTGTGCTAAACCATTGTTTGTTGTCGTCGGCTGTATTCCTGGCCACAATGGCAGCGTTATCCCCAGTGCTGCCATTTTATTTTGTTCTCAATGCCATAGTTGAATAATTTAGAGCTCTAATTAAATTCTGTTACAGCCTTCAAGTGGATTGGGACTGGTCCACAGAAAGAGGTCCTTTATGTGGTCGTCATATTTGTTTTACAAACCAAAAATATTTTGTGCCTTCCAGAGGATGCCGGCTGTATGGGGTTTCTGTTCCAGCCTGCTCTCCACTATATAATGTGGGAAGTGTAACAAATAATGCCTAGAAGTAAAATACAAGCATACATATTTATGAGGACAGCATAATTTCCATGTCTTATTCTAATCTCCGAGCCTTAGGAAATGCAAATACTTGAACATCATATGTGTGTATGGTGATTAGCTTCTTAGATTTGTCTGCCATTAGGTTTTTAGAATCATTATTCATTTTGTTTAGTGTGTTTAGGTGTCAGGGTCTCTGTCCAGCACTCTCAGGATGATCAGGACAATAAGCCTATAGCAACAAACTATTTTTTCTGATGCCCGATCTGGTCTACTTGTTTAGTCCTTGAGGACTTTATAATTTGTCATTTTGAACGGCGATTCTGAAAGTTCTTTTGAGCATAAATGACCAGCATGTTTGCTCCAATAGTATCTACTTGCAATTTGTTTTCTGCTACATATTTTTGGTAAAAAAATCGCAATAAGCGTATTTTGATTGGTTTGCGCAAGTTATTGTATTTACTAACTACGGGAAAGATTTATGTCATTTTTATTGTTTTTTACTAGTAATGGCGGCGATCTGCGTTTTTTTGCGGGACTGCAACATTGCGGCGGACAGATCAGACCCCTAACTGACATTTTTGATACTTTTGGGAGTACCAGTGACATTACTACAGTAATCAGTGCTAAAAATATGCACTGTTACTGTAATAATGCCATTGGCAGGGAAGGGGTGAATACTATGGGTGATCAAGGGGTTAAATGTAAGCCTAGGGGAGTGATTCTAATTGTGGGGGGGGTTGGGCTTGTGAGATGACCATAGAGACATGCAATCCTATATAGCAGGATCGCATGGTCTCTGTGATCATCTCAGGGAGAAGGACAGACGGCTGTGTTTACATCAGCCGTCCGTCCTTCTCTGTCAGCGGGGGGGAGATCGCGAATTGCCGGCGGCCATCGGAGCCGCCTGTTACATGCACTGGCTCCCCAGCTGACGAGCAGGGGTGGGAGCGTGCCGACAGCGGCGTGCGCTCGCCCCCTAGCTCCTCCCAGGCGAGTGCCGTACATGTACAGGGCTTTGTCAGGGAGAGCCACCCTGCCGCAGTACATCTGCGGCGGCTGGACGTAAAGTGGTTAATACAGTGTACGGTATTATATCTGATCACTGTATTAGTGTCACTATTGATGTCCCAGTGTCAATTTACCTCCAAGCGAGGGCCTGTTAGTGCCAGATTGCCCGCCACACTATCCCAGTCCCACTATAAGTCGCTGATCGCCACCATTACCAGTGTAGGTAATAGCTGCGTAAACTCCTGTTTATATACCATCGTTGTTCGATGCTTTCACACAATTAACATACAAACAATTATTGGGATTTTTTTTTTTTTAAACCAAAGTCATGCAGCAGAATAAATTTGGCCTAATTGTATGAAGAAATTTTAGATTTTTTTTATTTTTTCTTATTGGGTATGTTTTATAAGAGAAAGTAGAAAATATTGATTTGTTTTTAAAAATGCCCTGTCTTTTTTTTCATTTATATAATAAAGAATAAATAATCCAGTGGTGATCAAATACCACCAAAAGAAAGCTCTATTTGTGTGAAAAAAATATTTATTTCATTTGGGTACAGTTTTGTATCATTTGGGTACAGTTTTGCATCATTTGGGTACAGTTTTGTATCATTTGGGTACAGTTTTGCATCATTTGGGTACAGTTTTGCATCATTTGGGTACAGTTTTGCATGACTGAGCAATTGCCAGTTATATTAGTGCAGTGCTAAATAGCAAAAAATGCCCTGGTCATGAAGGGAGTAAAACTTTCTGGAGGTCAAGTGGTTAATTGAGCAAGCTGAAGTTAGAAGCTGATTGGCTACAATGCACACCTGCAACAGTGTTTGAAATCTCTAGTTTTAATAAATCCACACCCAGGCACTGAAATGGCCACTTATAGTCTCTGTCAGAAGGTCTTGTAACAAAAAGACAGGAATGCAGTTGGGAGACCCAGCAAGAGATTAATAAACAAAGACCTTCATGGTTGGAGCACACAGGAATTATCTTAATGAAAACTTCAGATTTAAAAATATTTTTAAAATCGCATAAGCTCATAAAATTGACATGACATTTTAGTGATTTGGGTTTAGATATTTTTAATATTTTTAATATATTTTAAAGGAGTTGTAAGGGCAGAAGGTTTTTTTTATCTTCATGCATTCTGTGCATTAGGATAAAAAGCCTTCTGTATGCAGCAGTCGCCCCAGCACCCCCTAATACTTACCTAAGCCCCCTCTCTAACCAGCGATGTCCACGAATCTCTCGGCCTCCTGATTGGCTGAGACACAGCAGCAGCGCCATTGGCTCCCGCTGCTGTCAATCAAAGTCTGTTAGCAAATCAGGAGAGAGAGGGTGGGGCGGTGTCTGAATGGACACATGGAGCTGCAGCTCGGCTCAAGTGCCCCCATAGCAAACTGCTTGCTGTGGGGCACTCAACAGGAGGGAGGGGCCAGGAGCATAGAAGAGGGATCCGAGAATAGGAGGATCCAGGCTGCTCTGTGCAAAACCAACTGAACAGATGAGGTAAGTATGTAAGTATAACATGTTTGTTATTTAAAAAAAAAAAATTACAATCCCGTTAAGTACTTTCTAAAGCTGTCCATACACGTATGAATTCCTCTCGTACAGAATCATGGATTTTCCCAACCACGCTAAACAGTGTGGCTGCAGGAATCTCTTGCTGCTGGCTTTTGTATTCCGACAACCAGCAACTGTGGGGGAAAAGTATTAGAAAAAGTAATAATTGGTTGGAATGAGTTAATAGAGCAAGTAAAAGATCAGTTTTAGGATGGGGCAGGATATTCTTTCCCTGAAGCCTATCCTGCCTGTGATCACTTAGGAAGAAGTAATCATAGCTGTAGTAGGCCTTCACTGAATGCAAACTCCTATTGCTCGGTACACATTCTTTCAAGTACTGGCAGCGCACAGGAGAGAGACTTCTGCAGTTGTGAGGCTGTGATTGTAACGTATTGCGCGCTCTATTCTCTCCTCGCCCTGGAAGGGGCACTGCAGGGGGTAAAATTAGATCAGTTGAGTGTGAACATTTTTGACAAGCGAGGTGGTTGCGTATTTCTAAACGTTAGCCATATCCAAGGTTGCAAGCTTCTAGTCTGGTGCTGCAGAGAGAAGCATGCTACAGGAAGGTGGGGGTCATCAGATCTCTGTAGATGTAGTGTTCAGGGCACAAAAAATGCTTCTTCTGAAATAATATTTATCACATAGCAAAAAATACATGCAGGACAAGCTGTGCTCAGAACATTTCCTGCCTAGACCTGATTACCCTGGTTAGATTGATCTATATAAATGTTAATATGACCTTTAGATAATACATTTAGAGAATGTCTTATCATAGCTGAAAAGCAATTGTTATAATGTGACATTAAAGTGGAACTATAGTCAGAAAATGAAGTCCTACTAGATGACTTCAGGTTGTCCCCTTTTGCAGGTATAGCTATAAGTAAAACATATAGAAGTGTCTATGGGGTCAATACACTAAGATTTAAATAACGGCAAATAAAATGCGATAAAATAACGCATGTGGTAAATCAGTTGTGAAAGTTCAGTTCACAAAGAATTTAGCGTTAAATAACGAATGCCGTATTTTTTCGATTGTTCGGTAACTACCGAATGTTCTCATGTGGTAATTTATCGCATGTGTCGGTGGTTAAAGGTTGTTTAAAGTGGAGTTCCAGCCTCAAAATGAAAATTTGACATCCGCTTGCTCGAAGTAACCTGAAAAAGAATTGGATAATCACAATTTTTTTTTTGCTTTACTTAAAAAATACTTACCTTCCTTCCACTTCCTCCCTCTGCGGCCTTGGCCTGCGCCGTGACTTCCTGCTTGCATTGACTCCTGGGAGCCGAATGTCATCACTCCCAGGAGTAAATGCGCCTGCACTGGCCCTGCTTGTCTTCTCCAGTGCAGGCGTGTCATTCCCTGCTAAACAGCTTCTGGACATGCCCAGAAGCTGTGCAGGGATGACGCGCCTGCACCGGAAGTGATGAGCAGGGCCGCTGCAGGGGATTCTGGGACTCCGATGTCACCTAAGAGGACACCGAGGAGGACGCTCTGGCTTCAGCTGCCCACACCTGAGATGGCAGCGATGGATAAGACATTTTCAAGGTAAGTATTTCTTCTAAAAGGTAAGTGAACCCGGGGACAGTTCAGAGGCTATCATTGCTGAAATGCACTAGCCCTGACTGTCCCGGGGGTATTTTTATTGAAAAATTTTTTTGAGGCCGGAACTCCGCTTTAAGGTCATTTCCTTAATCTGTCTTTGGAGGCATTGAGATTTGAACTACCTTCTCAAATTTATATCTCCTGATGCTTGGTAATCCAAGCTGTGTCTTTTCCATGTGGAACTCTATTGCCTGAAAATAAAATAAAAAAGAAAACCTGACTGTTTGTTTTTGTAAATAATTTTTTTAAACATTTTTATTTTTCATGTTCCTATCCAAGTTGAACTTGTTGTAAGGGTGTATACAACCAAAAGAATTACAGTGGCCACTTCAAGAGGTCACTTTTAGCTGGAGTAATTGTCATGGTTGGGCTCTGGGCTTCAGCAAAATGGCAGCCTCCAGCAAGAAGAAACAGGAGCAATGCTGGAGGCAATTTACCTTACACACATATTTTGGTTGCATAATTATTAATGTGGAATGTATGCTCCTTGCTAAAGAACATTATTTTTTATCAAGCTGTTATGGGTAAAGTTCCACTTCAAGGAAATAGAATCATTTTTGTGTCCTGGTATAACAAGTACAGTTTCTTCGACTCTCATCATTAATAATGGTAAGCTTGGTGCTTTGCAACATTAAGGTGACTTTCTGTTAAACCCAGGACTAATGAAAAGCATCATTACATAATGATAAAGCTTGAACTCTGTTTAGCTTTTCATTGCTGTCCATGTCCTTGTAATTTTTTTTTCCATTTTCTTTCTAGTGAAACAGTTGTCACTGGAACTGTAAGTAAGGGAAAATCTTTCCAGTGGAGGCCACAGATAGCACTGAAACCCATAAGGGATTCCAAAGCCCCGTACACACGCATCGATTATTGGCCGGGAATTTTCGGCCAACGTCCGATCGGCCGATTTTCGGCTTGTTAGTATGATGCTTCCGACAACCGACTCTGACTTTTCGGCCGAAAAAAATCTGGTGTGCAGGCTATAAAATTTTTGTTGGCCGTCAACACAACGGCCGATTTTCCGTCAGTCAGTACAGATTTCGGCAGACAAAAATCTGATGAGCAAGACTGGGCATGCTCAAAGAAGAAAAAACACACGAAAAGTAAACCAGCACATGACATCACTTCTGAAGTAGATTTTTGTTGGCCGAGAAAATTTGTGTGCAGTCTAGGCACATTCCAACCAACAAAACACCACTCTGGACAAAAGTCTAACGATCGGTCGGCCGATAATCGTTGCGTGTGTACGAGGCATTAGTCTCTGCACTGTATCCAAAACCCTTTGCTGGATGTAGTCTTTTTAAAGTAAACCATTTTAATGTCCAGCTTGTAAACATAGTAGCACCTTTTCAGTTGCTTCAAATTGCTTTCCCTAAAATGTGCAGCTCAAGTGGACCAAACAGTGTTGCTATTGATTTGCTGGTCTTAGTTTTTTGGGAAAAGTCCACAGCTAAGTTCTCTTGTCCTTCTGTATCCATTCCTCCTGGTTGCTGACATATGCAGACGGCAGTGGCAGATGACTGTCATGGGAAGGGCAGAGGTATCTCCGATAGGCAGACTTTGATTGACAGTTTGATTTCATCTCCTCTGTGTGAAAAGGGGGGTTGTTGTGATTGAGGAGACGTTTTACCAGTCTTGACCCACTTCTTCATGGATAGATCACCCATGCTCTTGCTTTTTTTTTTTTTTTTTTCAAAGAACATTTTTATTCAGTTTTTAAGAAATAACAAACAACAAAAACAAGCGAGTGTACAGTCGCATTATGTAAAACAACGGTTACAAAGTGGTGATAACAATATCGTTAACAAGGTAGACATCCATAAGGCCCATAGGTATAACAGAAATGGCTATAGAAACTTAGATCATGTAATACAGTTAACATCAATAGCAATGACAGGAAGGGCATCCCTATGGCACATAGATATGGCAGAGATTTGCCAGTAAGGACCGAGGTCCTAGAGTGCAGGTAACTGCATATGCTCTTGCTTTTTGTAGCCACCATATTGGCCACATATCTCATGGCCAGATGTCCGCACACACATTTTTGGCCTAAAGCCCTAATATTCAAAATAGACGAATGTCCACACATGAATACATTTTCAGCATCTTCACATGGTAAAAAGGGGGAGAGGAGTATGGGACTTTAAATGAGTACGGCTAGACATGTATGTATGATACATTGTGTAATAAACATGTCCTATTAAGACTCCAAAATGGGGACCTATAAAGGACTGACATTGTATATATGATTCATGCTTGATAATATGGCATACATAAATATAAATCATAGGTCATCCATACAATAAGAATAAATGCAAGAATACCATATCCAAAATCATTATTAATAAATAACAGATTTATTGTGACAACAAATTCTCTATAGGTACACAACTTTATAATATAAAAAACTTGATATAAACCAGAAAATGGGGACCTATAGAGAGCTGACATATAATCAAATATCTGATTTATCCTTTCTGGCATAATATATCTAGATAATGGTAAAAAATACATACACATGTCATATAAAGAATACATGCATTGATAGCATAACCAAAGTCATTCATTATGAAACAAAAACCAACTTTAATATGAGACTATTATTCTCTGGAAATACATAATCTCTGAATTAAAAGGGGCTTGCATAAAATTGTCTGTGTGATTGTCGGTTCATTATAAGAGGTTTGGATAAAATTGTCTGAGTGATTGTCAGCTCGACGCGTTTCATAGACCTCCACTCATCAGGAGCATTTGGAATGTTAGTCTAAAAATGAGAGTATGGGTTAAATAATTGTAATAGTGTAAAATACGGACTAGAATGGGGAATATGATGGAATGGACACTACCTTAAACAGTGTCATAGATCCAAGAGCGGTCCAGTCTGATGCAGAAAGACCAAAGCTGATCCAGCATCTTCAGATATTTACAATGCTTCCTGTGACATTTCACATTTGACTTACTATCAGATTCTTCTGCATGGAATTCCATGTACAAGGTTAAACATTCTGTAGCAGCCATTTCATTGCAGACCACAAATACACGTGTTTTAGCTAAGCCATCTTCCCTCTCCTTCAATCTTCTTCTTGGGAACACCACAGAGCTGGGACCACTTCCCCATGTATACTAGGACCACAGCCCTAGGCGACCATCACGGAGTCACAGGACCCACAGCTGAGGGTCAGAGGGACAAGGTGCTTCCATTAGTCTACCATTCTCTTCCCAATGTCCCTTCTATAGCTTTGTTCAGTCAGGCACACTTCCAGATGGCAATCTCATTCAGGGCTCCCACCATTACTCACATATAAGGACTCTGTCCAGGTCTCCAAGGCCTTTCTACAGGGCCTACAGAATGGGTCTGGGGAGACAGGGCAACTACAACTTTTCCTCACACGCTTTGTAGCACCTTACCTGGGAATTCAGCCCTGCAAGGGCCCTTTTGGATTAACTCTGTGTAGGACTATATTTTAGTAGCTCTGGGGTGTCCTGTTCCCATACCCTGTCAACCCTGGGCCCCACCCACAGCTGGTATTTTAAAGGGGTACTAACTCCACCCACTACATGGCAATAAGAGTAATTTATCTAAAAGGGGAGCGAACACCTGCTTACAATCCCCAGAAGGAACAAGAAACAGAGCTATCTAGTGTCAGGCATACTAACTGCACCTGCCAACATATGCTGTACAAGAGGAAACATGGTAGTTCCCAGCAGTGGAAGAACTTGGTATCCAGACCAAAAGTTTTTGTTCACCAATAGTGCACCAAATATTTAGTAATAGTCCCAGTGGTTCATATACGGTGGTGGTTTCTTTAAACTCTGGCAAAAAGGGCTGCTTGTGTTAAATTTAGAGTCCTGGGTTGCACGTTTGGTGATGAGGAGGTGTACATATGAATGTGGCTTGAATCATGATATCCAAATGAGTTCATCAGTTGCAGGGTCCATGATCCTCTCATAACCGTGTCCCTTTTAATAATGGGTGTTGTGCCCGGCCTACCTCACTCACCTCCAGTGCTTTCATATTGATCAGTAAAGCTACTCGTTGATTTTTAGGCATCTGCATTTAGAGCATAACTAAAGGCAAAACTTTTTTTTTTTTTTTTTCGGTTTTAGATGGACTGGAATTAGAACACCTGCCAATATTTATTGCTGTCTGTGTCCCCATTAAAGAGATTCACCCTCTATAGCTATCCTGTTTAACATTATCATTGAAAGTGAAATTAAAAGAGGGGACATCTTCCAATGGGGATACTAGTTCTGGTGACCTGGGGGCCCCAAGAAATTCCCTTAATTTGTAGGGATTTCTTCTCACTCCCTGTTTGGCTGTGGGACAAGAAGTGAAGGGAAATCTCCCCAATGGGACACAGATGATGAAAAAAAAATCTTTCAGCTGTTATAACCCTTCCTTGCTCTATCCACAGTGAAAAAAAAAGTTTTGCCTAAAGTTTTACTTGTGATTGTAAACCATTACCTTGTGAAACAACTAATTCAGTTTAAAATAGAAATGAAATGCAAAACATTTTTGTGTATATGTGTATATGTATATATATATATATATATATATAAACATTCTAAATACATTTTTCCCTTTATTATAAGTAATCACATTCCCTTTGTTCTCAGCTGCAAAAGAGCTGGGGGAGGAGAAGCAGCAGCACACTGAGCTTCTGAGTGAATGATTGTGCAACAGGGGGGTGTCAGGACAAGTCTGATCGTTGCAGCTAGAAGACTGACCACAGTTTACTCTCCTGCTTAGTGTGGTCAGGTTTTATTAGGAAAAGAGAGGGACTGGCAGGAACACCAGGGATTTTACACAAAGGAAGCAATACAAAGAGAACAGGATACTTTCTCATACAAGTACATAGCACAGCAGGCGCATATCAGGAATATGAAGTGTTGGGGTAACAAATGTCATCAGTTTGGTATTGCTACTTTTAGGGTCCTTTCACACAGCCGCTCCGTGTGAAAGGACTTTTTTTTTTTTTTTTTTCCACGGAGCGGATGACATTTCTGTCATCCGCTCCGTGTTGCATATAAGGTGAGGGTAAGGAGCATGTGGTTATAGATTGCTATTGTAGGTCCCTGTATTTTAATAATACTTGTCTGACCTAACCAGGGCAGGCATACGTGTAAGGTGTTCTGTTCAGGTGTCAGAACTAAGGGTTGGTTAAATGGTCAGTACAATAATTTAGGGATTCAGAGGTAAAAAGTAAAACATAGCAATTTATTGTGAATAGTATTTAAGTAATTACAATACCGTGCAGATATTGGCTTAGCCTTTTTATATGTGACCAGTATAAACACAAAAAAACATAGAAAAAACAAGACATACAACGTTGTATGTCTTGTTTTTTCTATGTTTTTTTGTGTTTATACTGGTCACATATAAAAAGGCTAAGCCAATATCTGCACGGTATTTGCACGGTATTGTAATTACTTAAATACTATTCACAATAAATTGCTATGTTTTACTTTTTACCTCTGAATCCCTAAATTATTGTACTGACCATTTAACCAACCCTTAGTTCTGACACCTGAACAGAACACCTTACACATCCGCTCCGTGTGCCTGCATATCATCCCATCCGTTTGTGGATGATATGCGGACATAATGTAAGTATATGGCATTGCGGATGTCAGCGGATGACACCGCTGACATCCGATTTTCCTTCCTTTCCGTTTTTTACACAGAAGAAAAAATAGGGTTCTGTTCCATTCGTAAAAACGGAACAGAACTGAAAGGAGGAAAATCGGATGTCAGCGGATGGTATTCCGCTGACATCCGCAATGCCATTCACTTACATTATGTCGGCAAATCATCCGCAAACGGATGGGATGATTTGCGGACACACGGAGCGGCCGTGTGAAAGGACCCTTATGAAAAAATCGGGCATCCTGGATGTATCGGATTACAATATAATAATGAAGGATTTCAGAAAATGTGTCAAGTCATAAGAAATGTCGGAAAGTGCGTGTCGATAAGGAATGTTCTAATTTGGTCGTGTTCTCTTGTAACGTTGGTATGCCACTCTATAACTCAGCAAAAACAAAGGAAAACTCACATGTTCACGCTGTCCCTACTTGTTCTTGTTCTCCTGCAAAGCTTGTAGATTCATTATTGATTAAACAGGAGTTATATATTTACCTGTTTTGTTTTGCTCTGGAGGGACATTCCTTTAATATGTTACTTATACCCTCTATGAGGCTGCAGCTGAATTTACTTAGTTCTGAGATCATTCTAAAAATATTTGGAGAATGATATCGCCAAAATAAGTTAATTCTTCAATTTACTGAACTAGTGATGTAATGTCGGTACAGTCTGAGATCTAAATAGGCACGGCACTTTAATCTTACTGGGAAGGTTTCTTTATTTTTTGTTGTCTTCAACCACTTGACCTCTGGAAGATTTATCCCCCTTCACAACTAGGCGATTCTTTTGGGATACAGCACTGCGTTTCTAACGGATAATTGCACGGTCATGGCACACTGTACCCAAATAACATTTATATCCTTTTTCCCCACAAATTCTTTTGGTGGTATTTGATCACCTTTGCGTTTTTTATTGTTTGCACTATAAACAAAAAAAAAAAAAGATATATATATACAGTATTACTTTCTGCTGTAAAACCTATTCAGTAAAAAAAATGAAATTTCTTCATCAATTTAGGCCAATATGTATTCTGCTACATATTTTTGGTAACAAAAATCCCAACAAGTTTATATTGATTAATTTGCGCAAAAGTTAGTGTCTACAAACAATGGGATATATTTATGGAATTTTTATTTATTTTATTTTTTTTACAAGTAATGGTGGCGATCAGCGACTTCTAGCGGGACTGCGATATTGCGGCAAACAAATTGGACACCTAACTGACACTTTTGACACTTTTTTTTGGAGACCAGTGACACTAATACAGTGATCAGTACTAAAAATATGCTCTGTCACTGTACTAATGACACTGGCTAGGGAAGGGGTTAACAGGGGCGATCAAAAGGTTAAATGGGTGCCTAGCAGGTGATTCAGTGTAGTGGGGGAGGTGCTTTTAGTAGTAGAAGGCATGGATTGGTGTTCCTGCTTTACAGAAACACAGGATCTATGTCTTCTGTACTAAACGATCGTCAGGTCATGGCGGACATCGGGTCCACGGGACCCACTGTGTAGATTCACAGCCGGAGCGAGCTGCCGTGCACTCGCGGCTGATGCCCGGAAGTGCAGGACCACGTTTATATACGTGATCCTGCGCAGTTTGGCCCCCCTGTAGCAGTAACTCTGCTATGGGGCAGTCAGCAACTGGTTAAAATGGTAAGTTTTACAGTTTTTCTTTTTTCTTAACATTTATACCTTTTTAAATTGATATTTTCTATAACAGAATCTATCTACTTCTGAACTCACTTGGTTCACACAATGCTGCATTCCTGGTGGCTGCACTTTCCTGGACATTATTTTGGCTTGTTATTTTGAGAGGCCTGCTGTACCCTACGAAAAATGTAAGGGAAAGGTCTCTGCAACTTTTCCAAAAACGTAGTCGCAGGGAAACTGCATAGTGCTGACGGGAACCGTGCAGCAGTTTCCAGTGCATGGGGGTTCCATTAAGATAAACAGCAGTGTGTTTTTGTTGCAGGTGCGGTAAGGTGTGCGATTTACATGCATTCCTGCACCTGCTCACATGTGAACCTAGCCTAAAACCTTGGATAGAACTGTCCACTAAGAGATAAGACGCTGTATTAAATCATTATTTGTGTTTGAAAATTCCAGCTTGAGCTAAAGAGCTCTGTAAACACAGGCATATCTCATTAAAGGGGCTGTAAACATGTGAAAAGGGAAAAAGCTCCAATTGCTTGCTACAAAATCCAAAGTATAAATGTGCAATAATTCTTATACAGTGCATTCAGGAAAGTATTCAGAGCGCTTCACTTTTTCCACATTTTGTAATGTTACAGCCTTATTCCAAAATGGATTAAATTCATTATTTTCCTCAAAATTCTACAAACAATACCCCATAAGGACGATATGAAAGAAGTTTGTTTGAAATCCTTGCAAATTTATTAAAATAAAAAATGAAAAAATCACAGGTACATAAGTATTCACAGCCTTTGCCATGGTACTCATTATTGAGCTCATGTGCATCCTGTTTCGACTGATCATCCTTGAGATGTTTCTACATCTGCCTGTGGTAAAATCAGTTGATTGGACATGATTTGGAAAGGCACACACCTGTCTATATAAGGTACCACAGTTAACAGTGCATGTCAGAGCACAAACCAAGCCATGAAGTCCAAGAAATTGTCTGTATACCTCCGAGACACGAATGTATCGAGGCACAGATTTGGGGAAGGGTATAGAAAAATTTCTGCAGCATTGAAGGTCCCAATGAGCACAGTGGCCTCCATAATCCATAAATAGAAGTAGTTTGGAACCACAAGGACTCCTCCTAGAGCGGGCCGCCTGGGCAAACTGAACAATCGGGGCCTTAGCCTCACAGGTCGCCCCGGCAAGTAGCGTCGCCCCTATGTGAACGGGGTCTGATACTACATTGCAACAATGAAATTGCACCAACAAGCTAATGTAGACTTAAGCTGAGTATACTCCTTAACGTGAAAATCAATGTTAAGACGGAACCCCGGCTTATAGATGAGCCGTATACAGTGTGCAGCTGAGAAGTATACAGAGTTCTTCTATAAGTATTCCATCCCATGTCACTACATAACTTTCTTCTTCAATGTTGCGTTTAAGAGGGACATTGCTGAGCCCATGCCCTCTCCACCAATCCAGCATACCTCTGCCACCTCATTACCAGTGACAGAATGGAGTCCTGCTGTGAACAAAGCAGGGACCTTATGCATGCACTTATTGAACCTCTTCCGCTCTCCTGTACCATACAGTTTGGTACATGGGATCTCCGTACCGCGGGTTTGGTCTCAATTGCTTTTGGGGACCTGACCGCTAGGTAGGAGGGCAGAATACCGACCCCCCTCGCTGCTGGTGGATCTATCCCCTACGCCATGTACCACACTTTATTGACAGCTGCTATGCATTCTCACCAGTCTATGGTTAGCCATGGCAACTACATTCCTCCTAGGACTCTTCACACAGGTTAACCCTTTTTATAATGGTTTTCTTCTGATACGAGATGTACCTTCATGCACCTATTTCACTGACATCAGACCATGCTTAAGACAGTTTAAACACTTTACTGTAGTTCTTGTAGTGCCATTTTTACAGTGACATAAACAATGCTACAGAATCCTCACTAATCTATCCTGGGCTGCCTAGGCATATCTTTGCAAGTAAAGATTCATACTTGGAAAAGTCCTTGCAGGGAATTACTACCTTAGGGTAGAAAGTTGGATGTTTCTCCAGGCTACATCTTCATTTGCTCTGTGCCTCCTTGCTTCCCATGTGCCCCTCGAGCCCCCTTTTTATATATCGACCATTGAGGAAGTTGGAACCCAAAAAGCCCTGGAAACCGGTAGATCTCCACAAGAGGAAGTAAAGTGCTGTTTTTTTTTTTTTCATTACCTGCAAAGTAAAGGCGTAGTGTGCTTGTATGTATCGCATACTAGCACATTATGTGAAACCTACATGCATAGGAAGTCCTCGTTGTCACCGTTGGAGGCCGCATCCATCTTCGCCCATCTTCCTTCCGGGTCCATGGACTCCGGCTGTGTGACTGGCTGGAGCCTGTGATTTCACTCCCACTCATGCACACGGGACCTGCTGGTCACGGCATGGGGCTCTGAAGAAATGGCATGGGGGGCGTTCTTTCAGAGCGCATGCGCCGATGACGTCATTGGCAGCATATGCAGTAAATATCTTCTAAACTGTACACGTTTAGGAGATATTTACAGTACCTATAGGTAAGCCTTATTATAGGCTTACCTATAGGTACAAACAATCAGTGCACGTTTTCTTCCATTTTAACCCTCTCCCTAGTTGGGTAGACTAAAACAAACTAAACAACAACTTCACACTCATATGTACCTGTCTACACACTGATCAGTGCTGCAGCCATTGGATGCATGCGCTGATCGAATTATGGTTTTCCATCAGAACAGAACGGTACACACGGACCGAAATTCATAATTTTGATACATGTATTTTCAGCTTTACAGGCTTTCGAAGGTCCTGTTAATAAGAGTTTATAGGGTTGGGGGGATGGGGGTTGTAAAAGCTAAAGGGACTTGGAATGTATTGTAGTGTAAAAAATTGGTTGTAGCTGTGTAGTGTACGTACTGTAAGTGAATGGGATAGGTTAGATAACCAGGTCATCCGCGGGGTGGATCAGATACGTGATTGACAACTCCGATCTGTTTAACCTCGGGGGAGGGTGTGAAAGCGCTGGAGTGATGTCACCAGGACATGTGACCCACTGCGGCTTAGCCCATCCCCCTACCTGGCCACGCTCAACTGTAAAAGAAGAAGCACGGTTACATGAAATAAAGTTTAAAAAACTTTTTGTAAGATTATATTGTAAGAATCTTATTTTTAAAGTGATCGTCCTTGGTACTGTATGTCCTTTCCTTAGAAGATGGGATAAATAGCTAGATTTACAGCCACTTAAAACCCTTACCATAAACTTGTTTTATTTGCTACCTTTTGATCTGTTAAATAAACAGTTGAAAGTGTTTTGTTCTGCTGGATAAGTGCTAATCTGGCCATAAACCTGGGGATTTGATAACTTCCAGTACACTCTGCCTCATCTGCATTTTTATTAGTTAGCAATGCTATCTGTTCCGTAATGGAGTCAAGGAGAGGGGGTTCTGTAGTCCTGGCACAATCCTGAACAAGAAAACAAATGTAGCCTCCACAATCTGGGACTTGTAAACTGCAATGTATTCGAATTTTGGGTCTGGATATACTTTACATGTTTTTCTTTTTTTATGTATTATCTTTCCTAGTATTTAATATGCCTTTAAAAAATAATGTAGCAACAGATGCCATTGCGTAGTTTATTGTCAATCAACAATTTTGGCATTAAAGGTGGCCCAAAAATGTTTTTTTTTTTTTCTCCAGAGTTGGGAGAGGCAGAAATTTTTTGTCACACATTTTGTAACCCCTTCCCACTCTCTCTTGAAAATAAAACTGATAGGAGAGGAGTTGTGCTAAAGTCTAGTATACACAGGCCGAATGTCAATCGGCAACGGCTGGTTCAATAGAAATTGACTGTTCGGCCGTGTGTATGGCAGTTGGTCCAACAGGTGTCGAAGGGTCATGACCGGAAAAAGTCTGCCGACCGGCTCCCTGTCGGCGCTCTCAGCCAGAGGCTAAAAGTGCTGACTGGTTCTGTGTTCTGGCTCATCAGCTGTCACTGGGTACCCCTTTGGGTCTAGTATGGATTTTAAGGGGAACCCTCATTCAGCTATAAGCGTGGTACCCGAATGTAATACCACCAGCAAAACCCTGGTGATATATCACATTTATTGCATTGAGCTGGTTGTTATGGAGCAGGCCAGGAGATCAGCTGCCACGTCCTTAACAACAGATGGCTCATCAGCTGTCAGTGGGTTCTCCTTCTGTCTAGTATGGATTTTAGGGGAATTCCCATTCAGCTGTCAGCAGGGTACCTGTATGTGATACTGTGATAAATATTGCGTTTTTTTACTGTTTATTCTGTTTGTGAATTAGATTTAAGAGCTTACCGCATGTTTTTTTGACATTATTTACGGGCACATTTTTCATTTTGCAGTAAATACAGCATAATCGGTCCGTGACTGTGTTATCGTATGTGGTAAAGGTTAGTGAATTTACCCCAAAGCCTCGATTGGCACGATGTGTAGCTGGCTGCTATGTTGCAGCGCTGACCTGTGAAATACCTTGATTGGATTGGCAGCTGCAGTAGCCAGCTACACAGGGATACCCATCTCAGCTATGTGCTGTGTGGGGAGGAGGAGATCTCTTAAGTGCCTGCCAGCAGTGACCCTGTCCTCAATTCTGCTGACCACTGACTTCTGCCATGCTAAACCCTGTACCCTGCCCTGCTAACCCCTAGCCTGTGCACTGCTAACCCACATCCTCTGTCCCATTGACCCCTGTCCTCTGCCATGCTAACCCTTGTACAGTGCCTTGGTATCCCACTGTACGCTGCCCTACAAACTAACTGCCTCTGTACACTGCCCTACAATCTGCTGATCCTATACTTTGCCCTGTTGATCCCCTGTGCACTGCTCTACTGACTCTTATACACTGCCCTGCTGACCTTGCATCCTCTGCCCCCTGACATTTTTTACATTACTCCCAAATCAGACAGGCTAGATTCAGCCCTGCCATAGATGGATTAAATCTCGGCCGGTTGAGCAGGGATCAGCCCATATCTGATATATCTATGGGCAGGCTGGTTGAACTGAAGTTTTCATGTGATCACTGCCAGCGGCTATGGCAGCTAGCGGTGACCATTGTGTTCTGCCAACAGGGACAGCTCCCCACTACAGGAGGGATTCGCTCATGAGCACTGACTGTGTTGATGGGGGAATGGAGCAATTTTCTATTATTTAAGCCATGGTGGAAGGAAAGAAATGTGCATAATCTATGGCCTGCTTCACAGAAAGTAAATGCCATTTCCACTCAATAATCAGTCATAGGTGAAAATGTGGGGCTACAGAATTTTAAAGAGCTAAAATAGTGTAAAATTTAGTTGAGATTTAAGCATAGCCCACTGCAGTTTAATGCCCTAAAGCAGGGCTCGACAAATTCCAGGCGCCAGGTCATCATGGGGACAAGAAATTGCGTCCCGGCACCTTGGCTGCCACTCTAATGCTTCCACACACACTGCGCACGCGGGCTCCGCTTGCCCATCTGCAGGCCTAGTACTGACATAGCTGATGCTGCCGGGTAGAGGAAGGGAGGATAGAGACCTTCTTCGTAATGCTAAACTGATGACCTATAGGGGGCTTTTAAAGAGTCACCTATGAAAAATATAGGGTATTAAAGTTTGTCACCATTTCACAGGCGCATGCAGATTTAAGGTTTGACATGTTGGGTATCTGTTTACTTGGTGCAACCTTGGCTTTTATATTTTACCAAAAAATTGGGTAACTTATTGTGTTTGCTGTAATATCATGTGACATAAAAAGTTGGAACTACCAATATTTTATTCTCTAGGGGGTTTGCTTTTAGAAATTCTATAGTTTTAGAGGTTTAATGTAATCGTCATGCCTAAAATTATTGTTTAAACGTGTGCAAAAAAAAACTGCAAAAAATGGCTATGGCAGTGAAAGGGATAAGTTCACCTTTGGGAACATATTACATGTTCCATCCGTAAGCTTTGTTAGAAAAAAAAAAAAAACTTGCTCCTAACTTTTTTTGCTGGCTCCCAGATTCAAATCAGATTTGTCAAGCCCTGCCCTAAAGCTTTGACTGTACAAGACTTCAGGAGTGTGTTAGAGCAGTTTTCAGGCACATTTCTGTACTCTGCTCATTTTTGTGAAATATTTTTTACAGTCCCCAAATCCCCACACAATAATTACTCTAAGATTCAAAATGACGTCAACTGTAAACAGATTGTTGCCATGCTCCCAAATCTATAGGCTTCCTCGTCCTTTTTTTTTTTTTATTCCCCCGTGGCAACTTTACAAAATGTGCTGTTACCGTTCATTTACTGGAAGACAAACACAGCCAGGGAATTCATATCAGACGGAGTACAGAAGTGCTACTGTAGGCCTCTCTAATTTGGACAATAATTGAAGTGAAGAAAGGAATGTTAACAGGCTCAAATATCATAGTCTTCCAAATTTGACATTTAAGCTGAGCCACAATCAGACGTCTTTTTTTTTGGATTGTTTAAAAAAAAATTAAAGCGAACATTGCCCCGCAGGAGCTCAAATTAAACAGAATCTTTCTTGTAGCTGTACTATACGGATCTCTTGAAGAGATGGGAGACTTCATCCGCTATGAATCAGTTGGTGGTGCAGGGAAGAGATCTTCACAGAACACTTGTGTGCCGAGAGTTGTTCTGGGAGACGGTGTAAGAATGGTGTGCTTGTTATAAATCACTCACTGACTCCTTTATGCCTTGCTGCAAAGTTACTTTGCTACTTTAAAGGTGCCAGGCTTGTTAAAGTAGTCACAATCCTCGCTTGGCACCAAGATAATGACTCAAAAATACCAGACAAGCCCATTTTCATTTTTTTTCCTTTTTGCTTTGAAGGGTCCTGTATATAAAAGGTTGACATTTCTGTTTCTCTTTTTAAATGTTCATTCTGACAGTTTAGCTCTTTTCTAAAGCTGTAAAAACACAGCACTAAGGCTCTATCACAGATCACTGGAGAAATACTTAGGTTTTAAATACATTCATCAAGAGGACAAAAAATGTAAAATACAAACATGGAAATTAATAAATATAATAGAAACTTTGATGTATTATAAATAGATTAGATGTAGTCCAATAACGAGGGTGATAGTAATGGTTTGAGGAGGATCCAGAATTGATTGATTAATTTCACTGAAGGTAACCTCTATTTATGCCTTTTTTTTTATTATGTCATTTTAAACCTCCCAGGTTTGTGGCAGGTTTATTATAACACTCATTTTCAGCTGCTCTCTAGCTTTGCTTCCAGGACTTCTCTAGAGCCTCTCCGATAATCTGGAACGCCATACCCCAATCTGTCACCTCCTACTACATCCACCTTTAGGGCCAGCTCACACCACATCAAAAATGCATGGCTAGTAGGCTTTATGGTTTTCAATGGCATAGTTCACACTAGGGATTGACCTGTGGGGCCGATATTTACTTTTTTTTTAAGTATCGTATCGGCCACAAACTTGTCGATATGACCGCTAATGCTTCAAGTGGTTGTACTGGAGTGATGCCTTCAGCTAGGGGCATCAGCCCGGTACTGTTGTTTACAGCGGACAGTCAGCTTTCTTGTAATGACAACTGATGCGGCTGAGCAGCCGCTCCATTGTCATTACAAGGAGTGGGAGGAGACGTCCTCCCCCTCCCGCCACTATCTGCGGCTCACCCGGGTCTCCCGTCCCACTGGGAGACTCGAGCGTGCCGGCTGGCCGAAGACCCGAACAAAGCTGCATTCGGCTCTGATCGGGTCTCCAAAATAAAAACCTGAAAGTGATGTCATGACATTACCTCCGGGTACTGGAGCCTTAAAGGCGCCAGATTTAAAAAAAATGACAGTAGTCAAAACAGCCAAAGTTGGCGTTTTGAATGCTTTTAAGTGCAGAGGAGGGATTTGGGGTCTCTTAGACACCAGATCCCTCCAAAAGAATACCTGTCACTGCCTATTACTGTCACAAGGGATGTTTACAATCATTGTGCCAGCAATAAAAGTGATCAAAAAAACATTTTTTTAAAAGGACAGTGTAAAAATAAAAAACTTTAAATGTGCAGAATATCGGCACCTAATATCGGCTATCTGCCTGAAGGGTGGCTGGAAAATTGGTATCGGCCCTGAAAAAAGGATATTGTTCGATCCCTAGTTCACACCAGTGTGGTCAGTTCCAGTGCCTTCCAAAAAAACATTCAAGCGCATAAACACATTCATGCTAGGCATGTTTGTGAGTTAATACATTCTAATGGCTAGAATAAACATTCTGCCCAAAAGAATGTATTAAAAGGTTTCTAAACCCACAACAATAAAATCTGTCTATAGATGCAGAATAGCATGCTTGTTATACTCACTGTGTAACTTAAGTGATTAATCCTCTGCATTGTGTAAAAAGGCTGTGTGATCCTGTATGCACAGATCCTCCCCCTCCTGGACCTTCACTCTGGACAAGTCCAGATAAGCACAGTGAGTGTATATGTGAGCTGCATATGCTCAGTTTGGTCTCTATGCCTCAGAAAACTATTCCGGTCACAAGGTATTTATATTACACATGTGGGCGTGTATACAGATCCTAAATGACCGCCCAGTACCTCCCTCCTCCTCCATGCCCATTAACTAAAAAAGAACACAGTGGGTGATGATTTTTTTTTTCTTGGAAGGATATATGTGATCAGCACAGGGCCAATCAGCACTGTCCAGACATGTTCAGACAGAGAATTATGGGTCTTAAAGCCTGATAGGACAGATGGGAGAAATGAAAACTCCTCCCACAATCTATCAGCACTCACTGATACAAGTTACAAGATTGCTCTAATTGCTATATACTGCTGATGAGAAAAGGTATTTACCAGTTTATATTTACTAAAATATTAGCATTTTTATATTCTGTGTACTGTAGGAGACCAGATATAGTGAATGCAGGATCTGGGTTTATTAACACTTTAATGCCAGATACATTAATGCGCATGCAAGAATACAGCTTTTTAACGTGTTTTTCTGATGCTAAACTCCTGTTAGAGAAAGGGCATCGTAGAGAATACAGTATGCATGTGGCCTTACCGGATCCATTAGCTCATCCCTCCCAGTTGTTACCTTTTGTATTACTTGCCCAACCTCTTAGATTGTAAACTCCCATAAACAGGGCCCTCTTAGTCTTCTTGTATTGAATTGTTCTGTAAAAATAGTAAAGCACTGCGCACACTGTTGGCGCTATATCAATCCTAAACAAAAATAATTTAAATATAGTTCAGACTGTGACATGTGTTTAGTATAATGGCACATATACAGTGTGCAGCTTTTCACAAGCCTGATACAGAACATTAATAAACCATGAAAACCTGAAGAAATCTTCCTGATGGTTGGCGTTCTAGTAAAAAAACAATAATTATTTTGAAAAGGGATCATTGACAGACTAGAAATAGACCATTTCAATATGAAGGTGGCTGGCCGTGGTAGAAAAAAAAAATGGAGGAAGCGAATATGTCTATTGTGTATGTTTGATGATCATTTTGAAGAACTGTTGTCAAAATCAGCAGATATCCACCAATGTATGCTCAGTGAAGCTGTGGGCTGAGCTAATATTGATTGTTAGCTAACTAAAAGATGTCTTGGCCATAGACCTGAGAGGAGGGCCATGTGTGCTTCATCTGACCACTCTCTAGGAGTCTCCAGGGTACAAAGTAGTTAATTTATCATTAACATGTATGCTGGAGGAGGGCAGAGGGGTCAAGTCACCATCAGAGTCGGTTTATTGGGGGAAACTGTAGTAAATAGGACGTTTTTTTAACCTAAAAAGTTAGAGAAAACCAGGACTCAAAGTTCTAGTAGACATGTTTACTTGCGCTCCATACCAGAGAAAACACCCAGCATCCTTCCTTTATCAAGGTGCCTGACAAGATCTGTAGACATGACTTTGTTGTCTGATCTATCTATGTCATCTCACGTTATTGGGTACCTGAAATGACATATCTCTGGTATACTACTAGTTCCAATGAAGGTATGGGCTGCATCTTCTGAAATTGTGGGTCCACAATGGCCTCTGTTCCATGTGGACTCTTTAGGTGAACATGGATGGTGAACATGTTATGAAAGCAAAGTCCACCAAAACGTATATTTCTGGGTGGAAATTCCTTTGCACATTGTGAAGATGCGTACAGAAGAATACAGGAATGATCGTATGAATATGCTTCATGATTCTTTCCCAGGATTGAAAAGACCCTAGATTAGGCTGCATTGTTTACCTGCATCGTCTTCCATGGTTACCTGGATAACAAGATTGACTAAGAAGACTTTGTGGCAAATTTCACATACAGTATATGTATTTCGACGTATACGTCACAACTCAGCATTTTGAGGTGCCAATTCCCGAAGCATGACAACGCTCAAAATGAAGAATGTCATTAATCTCAATGAGCATGTTCACACCTGAACATTGTGGTGCTTGTTACCTGCCGTGTGAAGCTTGAACGATATACCTGAGCTTCTTTGGGACAGAATCACACATTCACTTTATTGGGCTGCCATGCGTGTGAAAATCCCACAAAAGAAGTCCATGACCTTTTCAAAAAATTGCACTGCACCAAAATGCCTGGTACTTTTTTACAGTGCATTTTGGTGTGTGTGTTCGGGGGTGACATTAAGAATTATTGGCACCACTGCGCACCTGCAAAAGGGCTGCACATTTTTGTGCTTTGCGGGAACGTGTGATTTTGCACAACACACAAATGTGAATCTAGCCTTTAAGTTTCCAATTAAATCCTGGATGCACAGAACTCTTCTTATCTTTTTTTTCTCTCGCAGGTAAACTGACCACACCTAAATGCAGGTAAACGCTCAGTGTGAAAGGCACCATTGAAAAATCATGACCTACATTTATGTGCGTTCAGAAAGGTTCTCTAAATGCAAATACTGTAAAGGCAGATTTGGCAATACCGGTGGGAATAAGGTCTAAAAGCAATGGAGCAACTCACACCAGTGGGTTGAGCTAATGTTCGCTGCCCTGTGCTACTTTTTTTCAGTGCATTGCGGGTAAATGCATGCAAGTGCACCACAACACACATAAACAACAAAGTGTCATAACAGGCGGTTAAGATTTTCACCATGTATGAGTTACATAGTTACATAGTAGGTGAGGTTGAATAAAGACAATAGTCCATCCAGTTCAACCTGTGTAGGTGTGTGTGGCTGTACTCTTCTCACATACCCCTGAATGTTCTGATCCTTGAGATGTACGTCTAAGATTCTTTTGAAAGCCACCATACTACCCACAGAAACCACCTCTTGGGGTAGAGAATTCCACAATCTTGTAGCCCTAACAGTAAAGAACCCCCCACGTTGCCTGTGGTTAAAACGCTTCTCCTCTAATCGCATTGTATGCCCTCGAGTCCTCATGCAATCCCTTCGAATGAACAGCTTTTTTTCTAAGCTGGGATCCCCATTAAGATATTTATAAATTGCTATCATGTCCCCCCTCAGACGTCTCTTCTCCAGGGAGAATAAATCAAGCGATTGTAGACGCTCTTCATAGTCAAGGTCCTCCAATCCCCTAATTAGTTTAGTTGCCCTTCTCTGGACTCTCTCCAGCTCCAACACATCCCTCCTGAGGACTGGCGACCAGAACTGGACAGAATACTCCAGATGAGGGAGCCCATGGTGTTACATTTGCAGTGCAAATGGAAAACATTGTAAACAATTGTGTCCTATGTGTTCTAGCGGTGACCTGCGTTGATCCATAACTGAGGTCATGTATGAGGGAGCCCATGGTGTTACATTTGCATTGCGAATGGAATACATTGTAAATTGTGTCCTATGTGTCCTAGTGGTGACCTGCGTTGATCCATAACTCAGGTCATGTATGAGGGAGCCCATGGTGTTACATTTGCAGTGCAAACGGAAAACATTGTAAATTGTGTCCTAGTGGTGACCTGCGTTGATCCATAACTCAGGTCATGTATGAGGGAGCCCATGGTGTCACATTTGCACTGCGAATGGAAAACATTGTAAACAATTGTGTCCTATGTGTCCTAGCGGTGACCTGCGTTGATCCATAACTCAGGTCATGTATGAGGGAGCCCATGGTGTTACAGTTGCAGTAGGAACGGAAAACATTGTAAATTGTGTCCTATGTGTCCTAGCGGTGACCTGCATTGATCCATAACTCAGGTCATGTATGAGGGAGCCCATGGTGTTACAGTTGCAGTAGGAACGCAAAACATTGTAAATTGTGTCCTATGTGTCCTAGCGGTGACCTGCGTTGATCCATAACTCGGGTCATGTATGAGGGAGCCCATGGTGTCACATTTGCAGTGGGAACGGAAAACATTGTAAACAATTGTGTCCTATGTGTCCTAGTGGTGTCCTGCGTTGATCCATAACTCAGGTCATGTATGAGGGAGCCCATGGTGTCACATTTGCAGTGCGAACGGAATACATTGTAAATTGTGTCCTATGTGTCCTAGTGGTGACCTGCGTTGATCCATAACTCAGGTCATGTATGAGGGAGCCCATGGTGTCACATTTGCAGTGCGAACGGAATACATTGTAAATTGTGTCCTAGTGGTGACCTGCGTTGATCCATAACTCAGGTCATGTATGAGGGAGCCCATGGTGTTATATTTGCAGTATTGGAAGATTGCGCTCCTGTCTTTTTGTACTCGCTCTCTTCTCTCTGTTTGCTTACAAGTGTGCTTCACAGTCTCCGGCTTCAGTTTCGGCTCTTTGCATTAACATGGAAAGGAAAACGGTAAGTTAATGATTCATTGGCACCCAGTGACCTCTGAAATAGTTGTGGACTGTGATGCAGTTCCAGTTTTTGGTAGATGTTCTCCCCTCCATTCCCTCATCTGATTTAATATTTACAGGCTGATCTGTCTACATGCCTGAACTCCTGAAGAGAGCAAACGTTTACAGCCTCTCCCTCCCCTGGGCAGACGGGGCAATCTGATCCAGCTCTCCTCATTCCTCTATTTTACACATCTTCTCTGGACGAGCTCCTCTGCAGGAAAAGCTGCGTCCTTCTCCACCAAAATGGATTCGGATTCCGATTCTCCCTTTAATTATTCCTGGCCGGCTTTTCCCAAAATGAGGATTCACCGAAGACCGACTACGCAAGGTAGAAGAAAAACCACAACCATCCCGCCAGGTTTTCTAGACTTTATGTTATGTAGCAGATGTTTTTTATTTCCACAGTAAAAAATTACAAAACTCCCAGATCAGGATTAGATTTGTGTGACTGAGGAGGAATTCTGGTTGGTGTTTATGTACAATGTATCGGATGAAGAAATGGATTTCTTTGGGTATTGCAGTCACAGGTGGTACTATACCCATAGATTGTACACTTCCTGAACTGTCAGCTTTCTCATTCCTGACAGTTGTAGTTGTTTATGTTGTTCTGAGGGATAGGATGACATATGATTGTAAACAGTAGTGAGAAAAGGCAGAAATGCTTTAAATCCTACAAAGATTGCAAGGTGTGTGTCAGATTTACAATTGTGTTTTTTTGTGTACATATATGAACTCACATGTTATTGTTGTAGCTGTGTGTATTTCACTATTCCTCTATCTGTTCTTTAAACTTGAAGCAGTCCGTTCACACTGATAATACATTCAGACTGATATGATTGTGTCATACGATTATCTCCTGCACACCTTCACAGAGACCTTTCCTCAAATCTGGATTGTTCTGTGACACCATTTCACAATGTACCACCAGATTGTTCTGTGACACCACTTTATAACATACAACCAGATTGTTCTGTGGCATTACAACATACAACCAGGATTGTTTCATGACACCACTTTACAGCATACAAGCAGATTGTTCTGTGATATTACTTTACAACATACAAGCAGATTGTTCTGTGATATTACTTTACAGCATACAACCAGATTGTTCTGGGACACCGCTTTACTACCACTTTACTATATAAAACCAGATTGTTCTGTGGCATCACTTCACTACATTCAATCAGATTTGTTTTGTGACACCAGATTGTTCTGTGGCACCATTTTACTACCACTTTACTACATACAACCCGATTGTTCCCTGACACCAATTTATAACAAACAATCAGATTGTTTTGTGACACCGCTTTACTACATACAATCAGATTGTTCTGTGACACCACTTTGCTACCACTTTACTACATACAACCAGATTGTTCTGTGACACCACTTTGCTACCACTTTACTACATACAACCAGATTGTTCTGTGGCATTACAACATACAACCAGGATTGTTTCATGACACCACTTTACAGCATACAAGCAGATTGTTGTGTGTGATATTACTTTACTACATACAACCAGATTGTTTTTTGGCATCACTTTACAACATACAACCAAGATTGTTCTGTGACACCACTTCATAACATACAAGCAGATTGTTCCGTGATATTACTTTACTACATACAATCAGATTGTTCTGTGACACCACCTCACAACATACAACCAGATTGTTCCCTGACACCATTTTATAACAAACAATCAGATTGTTCGGTGATACCACTTCACTACATACAATCAGATTGTTCTGTGACACCACTTCACAATATACAACCTGATTGTTCCCTGACACCAATTTATAACATACAACCAGATTGTTCTGTGACACCACTTTACTACATATCAGATTGTTCTGTGGCACCACTTAATAACCTATAACCAGGTTGTTCTGTAACACCAGTTTATAACGTACAACCGGATTGTTCAGTCACACCATTTACAACATACAACCAGAGTTCTTCTGTGACACCACTTCACAACATATACCCTGATTGTTCTGTGACACCCCTTTACTGCATACAACGAGTTTCTGTATTATGTCATGACATACAACTAAATTGTTATGTAACACCAACTTTACTACATTTCACAGGATTGTTCTGTGACACCACTTTACTACATACAATTAGAATGTTCTGTGACAACCCTTCACAACATACGACTGGATAAATAACATAAAACCACCTGTTTTGAACCCCTAAAATCCCGCAGCACATTCTTCTGTGATGCAGCCTCGTTCAGTTGAATGGGTCACTTTGGTGGGCAGTATAATACATATTGTCTGCATGTTTTTTTTATGTTTTTTTTTTGTGTGCTGCAATTGAAGTGTTAATGTTGATGCGCCTTCAGTATTTTTCTAGGAGCATCTGACAGCGAAAAGGTGTGAATGGGCCCCACAGCAAACCATGCATTACCGTGTGTTGGGCAATGTACAGTAAATCTCAGGGTTTATATATACTAAAAAAAGTCATGACTGTTGATTGTTTAAAGAAATTGTAAATCTGAGGTTAACTTTATCTAAACCTAAAGCCAAAGTGTAATCTATTGCAGGTCACCAATTCTTAAGGGACAGTTCACATTGACAGTTGTGCTAGAAAGCAGCTACTAGTGTGCAGTTGGATGGAAGCGGTGCATGTGATCCATAAAGTGTGTGTGTGTGTGTGTGTGTGTATGTATGTGTATATATATATATATATATACACATAGACAGTATCTCACAAAAGTGAGAACACCCCTCACATTTTTGTAAATATTTTATTATATCTTCATGTGACAACACTGAAGAAATGACACTTTGCTACAATGTAAAGTAGTGAGTGTACAGCTTGTATAACAGTGTAAATTTGCTGTCCCCTCAAAATAACTCTACACACGGCCATTAACCATTTAAGCCCCGAAAGATTTTACCCCCTTCCTGACCAGGGCCTATTTTGCACTTCGGCACTGCGTGAATTTAACGGACAATTGCGCAGTCGTGCGACGCTGTACCCAAACGAATTTGACATCCTTTTTTTTCCCACAAACAGAGCTTTCTTTTGGTGGTATTTGATCACCTGTGCGATTTTTTTTTTTTTTTTTTTTCATGCGCTATAAACAAAAAAAGAGCGACAATTTTGCAAAAATAACAATATTTTTCACATTTTTATATGAAATTCCCCCCCAAAAAAATGTAAAAATCAAAATTTTTTAACATTTTAGGCCAATTTGTTTTATGCTACATATGTTTGGTAAAAAAAATCGCAAAAAAAGCGTATTTTGATTGGTTTGTGCAAAAGTTATTGCGTTTACTAAGTAGGGGAAAGATTTTTGTCATTTTTATTGTTTTTTTTTTTTTAACGAGTAATGGCAGCGATCTGCGATTTTTTTTTTTTTTGTTGCGGGACTGCGACATTGCGGCGGACAGATCGGACCCTTGACTGACATTTTTGACAATTTTGGGGGTACCAGTGACATTACTACAGTAATCAGTGCTATACATATGCACTGTTACTGTAAAAATGACACTGGCAGGGAAGGGGTTAACTTTATTTGAGAAGGAGGGGTTAAGTGTGTCCCTAGGGGCGTGATTCTTACTGTGATTGGATGTGGCTTGTGATGTAACAGCACAGATCAACGGTCCTACATAGCAGGACCGTATGATCTGTGCTGTTACACAGGGGAGAATGACAGGCGGCTTTGTTTACATTAGCCACCTGCCTTTCTCCCGTTGTAACCGACGATCGCGAGTGACCGGCGGACAACTCTTGTAACAGCTGAATCTCCTCAGAGCAGTTGGAAGTGCCCCAGCGTAGCCTTTTCCTAGAGTTCAGGCTCCACCCAGTCACCTCAGGTCTTTGTAGCCAATCCCAAGGGAGCTACTTAACTTCTTCTCTTTTAGGTTCACACCCACAGTGATGCCATGCTTCCAGCAGTCAAGGCTCCCTTTCCCTAAAGGAGGTTCAAGGGGCCTTCAATATTTTGTGTGGCCACCATTATTTTCCAGCACTGCCCTCACCCTCTTGGGCATGGAGTTCACCAGAGCTTTACAGGTTGCCACTGGAGTCCTCTTCTACTCCTCCATGACGACATCACGGATCTGGTGGGGGTTAGAGACCTAACCCCCACCAGCTCTGTGTTTAGGTCTGGAGACATGCTTGGCCAGTCCATCACCTTTACCCTCAGCTTCTTTAGCAAGGCAGTGGTTGTCTTGGAGATGTGTTTGGGGTTGTTATCATATTGGAATACTGCCCTGCGGCCCTGTCTCCGAAAAGAGGGGATAATGCTCTGCTTCAGTATGTCACAGTAAATGCTGGAATTCATGGTTCCCTCAATGAACTGTGGTTCCCAGTGCCGGCAGCACTCATGCAGCCCCAGACCATGACACTCCCACCACAATGCTTGACTGTAGGCAAGACACACATGTCTTTGTACTCCTCACCTGGTTGCCACCACACACACTTGACACCATCTGAACCAAATAAGTTTATCTTGGTCTCATCAGACCACAGGACATGGTTCCAGTAATCCGCGTCCTTAGTCTGCTTATCTTCAGCAAACTGTTTGCAGGCTTTCTTGTGCATCATCTTTAGAAGAGGCTTCCTTCGGAAACGACAGCCATGCAGACCAATGTGATGCAGTGTGCGGCGTATGGTCTGAGCCCTAACAAGCTGACCCCCCCACCCCTTCATTTTCTGCAGCAATGCTGGCAGCACTCATACGTCTATTTCCCAAAGACAACCTTTGGATATGACGCTGAGCATGTGCACTCAACTTCTTTGGTCCACCATGGCGAGGCCTGTTCTGAGTGGAACTGTCTTGTTAAACCGCTGTATGGTCTTGGCCACCGTGCTGCAGCTTAGTTTCAGGGTCTTGGCAATCTTCTTATAGCCTAGGCCATCTTTATGTAGAGAAACAATTCTTTTTTTCACATCCTCAGAGTTATTTGCCATGAGGTGCCATGTTGAACTTCCAGTGACCAATATGAGAGAGTGAGAGCGATAACACCAAATTTAACACACCTTCTCCCGATTCACTCCTGAGACCTTGTAACACTAACGAATCCATGACACTGGGGAGGGAAAATGGCTATTTGGGCCCAGTTCGGACATTTTCACTTAGGGGTGTACTCACTTTTGTTGCCAGTGGTTTAAGCATTAATGGCTGTCCGTTGAGTTATTTTGAGGGGACAGCAAGTTTACACTGTTATACAAGCTGTACACTCACTACTTTACATTGTAGCAAAGTGTAATTTTTTCCAGTGTTGTCACATGAAAAGATATAATAAAATATTTACAAAAAATGTGAGGGGTGTACTTATTTTTTGGGGATTTTATATATATATATATATATATATAATATAATATAATATAATATAATATAATATAATATAATTTTTTTTTTTTTTTTTTTTTACACAAATGTTGCTAAAATCTCACAAAGCTTGGTAGGAGGTGGTGGATTGCCTTTCACTAAAAGCATTGCATGCTGTCCTTCAGCACACATCACCACAGTAGGGGGATCTGATTCGGCCTGATAGGAAACAAGTACTTTGCTTTGTCTTATGGTGGGGCAGAGCTGCACAGCTCAGTCTTACTGCGCCTGGTGTGAACAGGCCCTAAATGTGATGGCTACATTCGTTTTCTTTTTATAGGCTTTTCATTTATTTTCACGGCCAACTTCCTGTCTAAGGTGACCCCTCTGTGAAATGGGAACAGCAGCGTTGTCACTCTGGGGAGAGGATAGTGTCAGATTCACCAGTAGATTTACTAAATACAGACTTGATTAACAAATTGAAGCTGAACTTCAGCAAACACTTTTTATAAGAAGTTACAGCTAGTAGGTTTCAGAAAAAGGTTTTACATAAATAAAAGCTGGCCATTGTAAGTACCCCTGTCACTAGTAAATAGTTTGCCCCCCTAACTGCCACTTTTGCTGGGTAGCTTTTTTCTGTTAAAGGGAATGGAAAAAAAAACATAATTTCTGACTGTATCAGTAGGTGAAAATGCTTGGTTTTACTTTAAAGCTGAACTAAACTGCACTGGAGCACCACAAACTGAAAACAATATTTAATTTATTTTTAATATTCAAAGCAAACTCACCCAGCTATCCATGTCTCCATGCTTTATTTTTATTGAGAAATCACATTGAAAAACAGCCACTAGCGTTTCTGGCTGTGGCCAACTTCAGTAAGTGCAAATTATATACAGTGGGTACGGAAAGTATTCAGACCCCCTTAAATTTTTCACTCTTTGTTATATTGCAGCCATTTGCTAAAATCATTTAAGTTCATTCTTCTTCCTCATGAATGTACACATAGCACCCCATACTGACAGAAAAACACAGAATTGTTGACATTGTTGCAGATTTATTAAAAAAGAAAAACTGAAATATCACATGGTCCTAAGTATTCAGACCCTTTGCTGTGACACTCATATATTTAACTCAGGTGCTTTCCATTTCATCTGATCATCCTTGAGATGGTTCTACACCTTCATTTGAGTCCAGCTGTGTTTGATTATACTGATTGGACTTGATTAGGAAAGCCACACACCTGTCTATATAAGACCTTCCAGATCACAATGCATGTCAGAGCAAATGAGAATCATGAGGTCAAAGGAACTGCCTGAAGAGCTCAGAGACAGAATTGTGGCAAGGCACAGATCTGGCCAAGGTTACAAAAAGATTTCTGCTGCACTTAAGGTTCCTAAGAGCACAGTGGCCTCCATAATCCTCAAATGGAAGACGTTTGGGACGACCAGAACCCTTCCTAGAGCTGGCCGTCCGGCCAAACTGAGCTATCGGGGGAGAAGAGCCTTGGTGAGAGAGGTAAAGAAGAACCCAAAGATCACTGTGGCTGAGCTCCAGAGATGCAGTCAGGAGATGGGAGAAAGTTGTAGAAAGTCAACCATCACTGCAGCCCTCCACCAGTCGGGGCTTTATGGCAGAGTGGCCCGACGGAAGCCTCTCCTCAGTGTAAGACACATGAAAGCCTGCATGGAGTTTGCTAAAAAACACCTGAAGGACTCCAAGATGGTGAGAAATAAGATTCTCTGGTCTGATGAGACCAAAATAGAACTTTTTGGCCTTAATTCTAAGCAGTATGTGTGGAGAAAACCAGGCACTGCTCATTACCTGTCCAATACAGTCCCAACAGTGAAGCATGGTGGTGGCAGCATCATGCTGTGGGGGTGTTTTTCAGCTGCAGGGACAGGACGACTGGTTGCAATCGAGGGAAAGATGAATTAGGCCAAGTACAGGGATATCCTGGACAAAAACCTTCTCCAGAGTGCTCTGGACCTCAGACTGGGCCGAAGGTTTACCTTCCAACAAGACAATGACCCTAAGGACACAGCTAAAATAACGAAGGAGTGGCTTCACAACAACTCCGTGACTGTTCTTGAATGGCCCAGCCAGAGCCCTGACTTAAACCCAATTGAGCATCTCTGGAGAGACCTAAAAATGGCTGTCCACCAACGTTTACCATCCAACCTGACAGAACTGGAGAGGATCTGCAAGGAGGAATGGCAGAGGATCCCCAAATCCAGGTGTGAAAGACTTGTTGCATCTTTCCCAAAAAGACTCCTGGCTGTATTAGATCAAAAGGGGGCTTCTACTAAATACTGAGCAAAGGGTCTGAATACTTAGGACCATGTGATATTTCAGTTTTTCTTTTTTAATAAATCTGCAACAATGTCAACAATTCTGTGTTTTTCTGTCAGTATGGGGTGCTATGTGTACATTCATGAGGAAGAATAATTAACTTAAATGATTTTAGCAAATGGCTGCAATATAACAAAGAGTGAAAAATTTAAGGGGGTCTGAATACTTTCCGTACCCACTGTATGTAGCATTTACTTCCTGGAATCCATCTGCCCTCAGCCCAGGCAGGAGGGTGTGCTTAGCTGAAAAAACTTCTCCTGCTCTCCTGAAGACTTCTGGGATATGTATAACATCAGTTTGACCTAGGCCAGAAACCAAAAAGCAGTTGAAGAAATGTAAAAAAAAAAAAAAGTTAAAACAAATACGTAAATATACTATACCATCCTATCTATTCACTAACACTAGGTTTTAAGGATTAAAAATAGTAAATATTGATTGAGAGAGTTTAATTGTGCTTTAAATAAGGGAATAATAGCTCTCTTATCAGCTTTTTTTTTTTTTCTGTTTTGTTGTTTCACATTTTTCTTTACTTCCTGCCTAGTTAAACATTGTGCCTAGAACAGAAAGTAAGGGGGAATCTCGAAGGGTCCTTTCACATGGGCTTTCTGCCCGGCGGACTCCGTTTTGCTCAGTGGGATCAATCCCCGCTGCGCAGGCGGATGACAGATCTGTCTCCGCTTACTTTGCAGAGATCGACCTGTCAGATCCCCGCTTTCCTCTATGGGAGATCGGATGAGAACGGATCGACTGTCTGTTTTCATCCCATCCGATCCTCCAGATGAAAGGGGCCTAACGGAACCCATGATAGCAGGAAGGTTGCAGTTGGGCATGTATTTGAAATTCTGCATGCTTCCTATAGTCCAGGATTCCCCCTGGACTGCCCTGCTATTTGAACAGAATCTTGTGTTCTAGCAGGTCCATAACATGTCCTACCATAGTAGAAAAAGTATGGCAGGGATGGTCAGCCTTTTGAAGAGCAAAGGCCACTTTAGTGATTTGGTAACCAGTTGCTGGCCACAATGAAATGAAATAGTTCAGAATTTTTAGCATAATGAACTATTAATGAAATTTACCATAATGAACATTTTCCTCCTGCAGCCTCTGAATGTCAGCTGGAGGGAGTGGAGGATAAGTTAGATTTCATCAGTTGCAGGAAGGAAATGGAGGGGATCAGTTATTGTATATTTCGCCCCAGCCATCCCTTCTGTCCAAGTGTAAACCAGAATGTGGCAGGGAGGCCACTAGGGTCCCATGAAGCATGGGGCAAGGTCACCTTCGTGACCCTTGATGCTACACCAGTGGTTGAGAGGTTTGGCAAAAACAGGTCTCTGTGGTAAAACTATGTGGTTTTACCACCCCCCCTAACAAAAAAATGTAAACAAGTTCGTACTGTCCTGAGCCCGCTATAAGGCTGCTTTCACACTAATATGCTGCAGTTTACCCGTACCATAGGTACAGTGCAGTGCACCTGTGGCTTTCTTTCCGGTTAGCTGCACTTTGCCAGAGATGTATAGTAACTAAGTAGAACTACTTCACTACTGTACTTAAGTACCGAAAGGCAGTATCTGTACTTTCCTGGAGTAGATTTTTTTTCTTCTACTTCCACTTTTACTTCACTACATTTTTTCAATGATTTCAATACTTCTACTCCGATATTTTTTTTTTTGTACTGCATAGTTACTCGTTACTATTATAAAAATGACCACTGCCAGAACAGTAGATGGCAGGTTTCATGAAGCTCAAAACATGTGTATTATCAGCGCATACGAAAATAAATGCTACTGTATGTATAAATAAACGCTGCATTTGAAATAATAAAAAACAATATGATGTTCAAACTTTTGACTTCTTTCTTTAATAACTACATAACACATTACTTGTACTTTTACTTTCAGTACTTGAGTAGCAATTTTTTTTTTCAAAACTACTGGTACTTTTACTTTCAGTACTTGAGTAGCAAAATTAAAAAAAAAAAACTACTTGCAATACTTAAGTACAAAAAATGTTGAATACTTTAGTACTACTCAAGTCACTTTTTGATCGAGCACTTCCACTTCTACTCAAGTCACTTTTTGATCGAGCACTTGTACTTTTACTCAAGTATGGGTTTCGAGTACTTTATACAACTCTGTTTGCTATAGACTTCTATAAAATCCTGCAGGTGTGGTACGCTTTCAGTAAGTGCACCAAAACTCCTGCATTCAGTTTGAAGTCAAGGGCCACTTTAGAGGGCTCCGAGGGCCACGAGTTGAGCACCCCTTATTTATAGTCACCAAGCCAAGCATTCTGCCTTCCTGCCCAATTTTGCTGAGGGTTTCTACGTTTGCTGGGCCTCCTACCAACCACCAGTGCTGAGACATTTTTCCGTTCACTGACCACCAGGGTAAAGGATTTTTTTCTCCCAGTGATGCTGCTGCATTTGTAACTTCGCCTCTTTAGGCCATACCAAGTATTCCATGCAGTGTAGCCAAGCCCAATTTTTACCATGCAGCACTTCATTACATCTACGCACCCAGGTGTCCCTTTTTCTCAAGAATGAATTCCAGGCATGGGTATTTTTACATAGTTACATTGTTTGAGCCAGTTTGGTCTGAACAAATTATTTCAAGTTAAATGGAACATGGAGATCAGCTTTAAGTTCTAAAATTGGAAGTTATGAGCTAGTCTTGTGATCCAGATACCCCTGACATACAAAATACAGAGATCTTGGACCTGTATATGTCAGGTCAATGCCGCATTGTTCCTAGCTCTCAAGTGTTTTGTGTTTGCTCCTAGATTTTAAAAGATGTTTCTTCTTTAGGTGATTATCGGGCATATTATAGATGCTAAATTATGTTCTGTATGGTGGGGGGGGGGGGGGGGCTACGCCCTGCCACGGACACAGTTTGTACCCATTTTGGGGTGTCTGGGGTGGGGACTGGGTCTCTCCTCGCCCGTTTGTCCTCTGGTTTAGTTGGTCTTTTGAACTATGCATATGCCTTCTTTGAAGCAGCACAGCTACGGGACCTCGTGTATTGCAATGTCATGTATCTCACTGTTGCATTATCTGATATCGATGTGCCAATGTTTTATATGCTTGCACACACTGTTGTGGTGTGTGGCCCTTTTCTGTATGCTACCACTTTCTGTTGTTTTACTGTTTTGTTAAAGCTTAATAAAAACTATTGAATACTAAATTATGTTCTGTATACTTGATCAATGATCAGTATTATTTGTGGCATACTTTTTCTAGCCCCTTTTTTCAGTTTTATCTGCTGGTATAGTTCTGTAGACTTTGGTTAGTAGGAAATGTTAGCTGAGTGGACTGGTTTATGTTTTATTTATATTGATTTTTTTTTTTTAGCCTTGCTATATAGCATTTGTTATTCTTTAATGGATACAGTTAGTGTTGTGTTTTCTTTGACTCCACCAATGGCCATTTATATCAGAGCTTATATATGATCTTGTGCTTTATGTTGGCATAACAACTGTTTCAGTCCCCATTCACACTTTTGTATGTGAGGCATTGATGCACATTGGTCAGAAAAGTCCAACTTAGGTTTTTTTTATCCATCTTCTAGACCAGGGGTCTCCAAACTGCGGCCCATGGGCCAAATGTGGCCCTTTACTGGCCTTTATATGGCCCTTGCGGCACTATTCCTTCCGCTGATACCAAAGATGGGACACTATCACTCCCACTTAGGCCCCTTTCACACATATGGTCCGTTCAGTTCATCAGTTCAGTCACGTCAAAATGTATCAGCTTTTCATCTGTTTTCCTCCATTTTTTCATTCGTTTTTCATTCGTTTTTCATCCGTTTTTCATTCGTTTTTCATCCGTTTTTCATCCGTTGTCATCCGTTTTTCGTCAGTTGTCATCCTTTTTCATCCGTTTTCATCAGTTTTTTATCCGATCTGTTTTTTTGACGGATGAAAAGTAGGGCATTCATCCGTTCAAAAAAACGGACATTGACGGAAGCGTATGAAAACGGATGTTAACTGATGATCATCCGTTGTTATCCATTTTTACATAGAGATACATTGATGTCCGTTTTTCATCTGTCAACGGATGGATGAAAAACGGACAAACGGACCGTGTGTGTGAAAGGGGCCTTACACCGACAATGGGGTACTATTCCTCTCACTGACACCAGAGATGGTAAACTAATTCTCCCACTCACACCAATGATAGGGCACTATTCCTCCCACTCACACCAATGATAGGGCACTATTCCTCCCACTCACACCAATGATAGGGCACTATTCCTCCCACTCATACCAATGATAGGGCACTATTCCTCCCACTCACACCAATGATAGGGCACTATTCCTCCCACTCATACCAATGATAGGGCACTATTCCTCCCACTCACACCAATGATAGGGCACTATTCCTCCCACTCATACCAATGATAGGGCACTATTCCTCCCACTCACACCAATGATAGAGCACTATTCCTCCCACTCATACCAATGATAGGGCACTATTCCTCCCACTCACACCAATGATAGGGCACTATTCCTCCCACTCATACCAATGATAGGGCACTATTCCTCCCACTCATACCAATGATAGGGCACTATTCCTCCCACTCACACCAATTATGGGGCACTATTCCTCCCACTCACACCAATGATAGGGCACTATTCCTCCCACTCACACCAATGATAGGGCTCTATTCCTCCCACTCACACCAATGATAGGGCACTATTCCTCCCACTCATACCAATGATAGGGCACTATTCCTCCCACTCACACCAATTATGGGGCACTATTCCTCCCACTCACACCAATGATAGGGCACTATTCCTCCCACTCACACCAATGATAGGGCTCTATTCCTCCCACTCACACCAATGATAGGGCACTATTCCTCCCACTCATACCAATGATAGAGCACTATTCCTCCCACTCACACCAATGATAGGGCACTATTCCTCCCACTCACACCAATGATAGGGCACTATTCCTCCCACTCACACCAATGATAGGGCACTATTCCTCCCACTCACACCAATGATAGGGCACTATTCCTCCCACTCACACCAATGATAGGGCACTATTCCTCCCACTCACACCAATGATAGGGCACTATTCCTCCCACTCACACCAATGATAGGGCACTATTCTTCCCACTCACACCAATGATGGGGCACTATTCCTCCCACTCACACCAATGATAGGGCACTATTCCTCCCACTCACACCAATGATAGGGCACTATTCCTCCCACTCACACCAATGATAGGGCACTATTCCTCCCACTCACACCAATGATAGGGCACTATTCCTCCCACTCACACCAATGATAGGGCACTATTCCTCCCACTCACACCAATGATAGGGCACTATTCCTCCCACTCACACCAATGATAGGGCACTATTCCTCCCACTCACACCAATGATAGGGCACTATTCCTCCCACTCATACCAATGATAGGGCACTATTCCTTCCACTCATACCAATGATAGGGCACTATTCCTCCCACTCACACCAATGATAGGGCACTATTCCTCCCACTCACACCAATGATAGGGCACTATTCCTCCCACTCACACCAATGATAGGGCACTATTCCTCCCACTCACACCAATGATAGGGCACTATTCCTCCCACTCACACCAATGATAGGGCACTATTCTTCCCACTCACACCAATGATAGGGCACTATTCCTCCCACTCACACCAATGATAGGGCACTATTCCTCCCACTCACACCAATGATAGGGCACTATTCCTCCCACTCATACCAATGATGGGGCACTATTCCTCCCACTCATACCAATGATAGGGCACTATTCCTTCCACTCATACCAATGATAGGGCACTATTCCTCCCACTCACACCAATGATAGGGCACTATTCCTCCCACTCATACCAATGATAGGGCACTATTCCTCCCACTCACACCAATGATAGGGCACTATTCCTCCCACTCATACCAGTGATCTTTTATTTACTCCCTCTGACCACTCTCTGCCCCCCCTTAAGTTTGAAGGGCAGTAAACTGTCCCTTTGTTTCAAATGTTTGGAGACCCCTGATCTAGACTTTTGATAGGTATGGCATTGCATTGCAACATGCCCTCTCAAAAGCAATAAAAACAGACCCAGATATATAGCCTTGGGCCCCATGATTTTACATTCTCAGAGAAACCCTGTGCTGGTTATCATGGCAATCGGCCATTTTCTACTTTCTGTTTGAGAGAATGGAAGTGAGAATGTTTTTTCTATGGGCATTAAGAATAGTTAAAGGCTCTGTAGGCGGCCTGGGAATATGATTTGGCCAAATATGTCCCATCATGCTTTGCTAACAGGTTAGAATTCTCTGAGCAGGTAAGGAAATTTCCCTTTCCATGTTTGCAAGGGATATCATGTAATAAGTGAACCTTCAGGAGTTGATTAGGATTTTGATTTGCTTCTGCAGAAACCTATATTTCCAGTGTGTGTCATAGCATTATGTTATACATTTCTTTTCTTACTTGCTTTGTTTTATCCGAAAGTAAACCTGTTAGGCAGTTTTTGAGTCACTGACCTGGAAACAAGTATGCAGATCAAGAAAGTCAGACAACATTTTTTTTATGCAAGCTTGAGAAAAAGGCTGTGCATGATAGTCAGGCAAATATCATTTCAGGAGCAGAACCTTCCGGCCTCTCAGGACAGGTTTTTTTTAGGAGGTCCATCTATTCGAAACTCTCTGTCTTTTGAGAACTTCACTGGTAGGAGACCCCGAGCCAGCCTGTTTGCAATGGTCACTATAAGGGATTTGCCACTCTTTAAAATACACTATATTGTCAAATGTATTGGGACGGCTGCCTTTACACGCACATTACCATTAATGGCATTTCAGTCCGTAGGGTTCAATATTGAGTTAGTTCACCCTTTGCAGCTATAACAGCTTCAACTCTTCTGGGAAGGCTGTCCACAAGGTTTAGGAGTGTGTCTATGGGAATGTTTGACCATTCCTCCAGAAGCGCATTGATGAGGTCAGGCACTGATGATGGATGAGAAGGCCTGGCTGGATCAAATTTTGATTTTACTGACAAGGGAAAATTCCTTGTTTTCTATGGTGTCAGTTCACACCACAACATTGCAGCATCTCTGCAGTGAATAAGACTTTATTAAATTATCACCCGTGACACACATATGTACTTTTAAATGTGTGCAGCTAAAACTTAAAATTGAAAACTGGTTTAATAGATCCTTTTTCAGACTAGTAAGGTAATTAGTGTTGATATTTCCATTGTGCACATTATAATTTTAAATTAATTCATGGTCTGCAATTTTCTTTTTTTATTAAAATTTTAGCTACGTTCTGTCTGCAGTGTTTCTTGTAGGTGCCACCTGCTGGTGAAATCTAATAATGCGCTGTGACCATGAAATGTAACTGTCTAAGAGAACCAATCTGAGTAGTTTGACTTTAGTCTGCAAAGCACTGCATACAGCAATGTATTCAGGTCATGCTGTCATGGAACCAAGACGTTTTAGAAGGTGATATTCATTATTGGTGATATTAATATTTCTCAGAAATCCTCTTTAAAGTAGTTGTAAACCCTTACATATACCCAGTGAAGTGACTAGCCTCAGGTGATACACCGTCATTAAACAAATGCTCCTTCATGGGTTGTACCTGTTTCTCTAGCTTCTGAGCTTTCAGAAGACGGGACTGAGAGCTAAAATTACACTCTGCAGAGCCTTGTCAAGAGAACCCCTGAAAGCTGATTGGAGGGAAGGGGCACCCCACCCCCTTAAAACAGTAACAGAGCTGAGGCTGTTAATCACAGGCTGTGTGCTGGAGTTCCCTCCCCTGTCACCTTTTTTATTTTGGTGTCAGAAATGACTCCTGCTAATAGCAGAGAAACGAGACACTTGGTGCTCTTTATTGAGACAAGTACACACTATAGAGGAATACGCTTTGTTCACATTTCATTTCTGAGGTTGACCATTTTAAGCCACGTTGTGATTTTTGTTGGCCTTTACCATTATTTAAAGTGATTATGAACATACTGTACAATGTTATAGAAACGTACCTATCCAGCGGTCCCGCAATGTTGGCACCCTAGCTGAATTTTCAATCGGCTCTCGGGTGCTGCCCCTGCCATTCCTTGTAAGGGAAGACTTTACTGCTGGTTCCCTACTGCGCATGCACCAAGGGCACTAAGCTTTATGAATGGCCAGGCGGCAGGGGGAAGGAAGAGGGGGGCCGAATTTCCTGTGGCGAGGTCTCTCGGAAGTGGAGACTGATACCTGTCAAAAACCTCTCCACTGAAAGGTGCCAAAGATGGCAGTGGAGGGGGGAGAAAGCAAACAAGTGGAGCTTCCCATTTTGGGTGGAGCTCCGCTTTAAGCAGAGGGAGTGTTCAAGAGGCAGGCTGTGATTGGTCAGGGGTGTGGTGGCTGAACAAACTACCCAACACTGGCATGCTGTGTGTCCGCACAGTGTCCTGTACCTCTGAATGGCCAGCCAAAGGATGAAAACTGACCACGCTAACACAGATCAGCTTTTGTGCTTTGTGTGGTCAGTTTAGAACAAGGAAGAGAGGTGACTGGCAGGATAAACTAGGTACTTCAGATGGAAGAAGTGCATGAAAATGATAAGAGACTATGATTTTATAAAACACACATATGTGGACACACACCTAGAGAAAAAAAATAATTAGGGTAACATAAACTTCAGTTCTTTGGTAAAGGTGTATATTATGTTCCATCCAATTTATCAAGTATTTGTGTGTATATGTATATATATATATATATACAGTACAGACCAAAAGTTTGGACACACCTTCTCATTCAAAGAGTTTTCTTTATTTTCATGACTATAAAAATTGTAGAGTCACACTTCAAGAGGTAGTCACCTGAAATGGTCTTCCAGTCTTGAAGGAGTTCCCAGAGATGCTTAGCACTTGTTGGCCCTTTTGCCTTCACTCTTTGCCCAGCTCACCCCAAACCATCTCCATTGGTTTCAGGCCCGGTGACTGTGGAGGCCAGGTCATCTGGCGCAGCACCCCATCACTCTCCTTCTTGGTCAAATAGCCCTTACACAGCCTGGAGGTGTGTTTGGGATCATTGTCCTGTTGAAAAATAAATGATGGTCCAACTAAACGCAAACCGGATGGAATAGCATGCCGCTGCAAGATGCTGTGGTAGCCATGCTGGTTCAGTATGCCTTCAATTTTGAATAAATCCCCAACAGTGTCACCAACAAAGCACCCCCCACACCATCACACCTCCTCCTCCATGCTTCACGGTGGGAACCAGGCATGTAGAGTCCATCCGTTCACCTTTTCTGCATCGCACAAAGACACGGTGGTTGGAACCAAAGATCTCAAATTTGGACTCATCAGACCAAAGCACAGATTTCCACTGGTCTAATGTCCATTCCTTGTGTTCTTTAGCCCAAAAAAGTCTCTGCTTGTTGCCTTTCTTTAGCAGTGGTTTCCTAGCAGATATTCTACCATGAAGGCCTGATTCACACAGTCTCCTCTTAACAGTTGTTCTAGAGATGTGTCTGCTGCTAGAACTCCGTGTGCCATTGACCTGGTCTCTAATCTGAGCTGCTGTTAACCTGCGATTTCTGAGGCTGGTGACTCGGATGAACTTATCCTCCGCAGCAGCGGTGACTCTTGGTCTTCCTTTCCTGGGGCAGTCTGCATGTGAGCCAGTTTCTTTGTAGCGCTTGATGGTTTTGTAACTGCACTTGGGGACACTTTCAAAGTTTTCCCAATTTTTCGGACTGACTGACAGACTTTCATTTCTTAAAGTAATGATGGCCACTCGTTTTCCTGTACTTAGCTGCTTTTTTCTTGCCATAATACAAATTCTAAGGCCCCTTTCACACATATGGTCCGTTCAGTTCATCAGTTCAGTCACGTCAAAATGTATCAGTTTTCCATCCATTTTTCATCCGTTTTTCGTCAGTTGTTATCCGCTTTTCATCTGTTTTTCATCCGTTGTCATCTGTTTTTCATCCGTTGTCATCCGTTTTTCATCCGTTGTCATCCGTTTTTCATCCGTTGTCATCCGTTTTTCATCCGTTGTCCTCTGTTTTTCATCCGTTGTCATCCGTTTTTCGTCCGTTGTCCTCTGTTTTTCATCCGTTGTCATCCGTTTTTCATCCGTTGTCCTCTGTTTTTCATCCGTTGTCATCCGTTTTTCATCCGTTGTCCTCTGTTTTTCATCCGTTGTCATCCGTTTTTCGTCCGATCCGTTTTTTTGACGGATGAAAAATGGGGCATTCACCCGCTCAAAAAAACGGACATTGACGGAAGTGGATGAAAATGGATGTTAACTGATGATCATCCGTTGTCATCCGTTTTTACATAGAGATACATTGATGTCCGTTTTTCATCCGTCAACGGATGGATGAAAAACGGACAAACGGACAGCATGTGTGAAAGGGGCCTCACAGTCTATTCAGTAGGACTATCAGCTGTGTATCCACCTGACTTCTGCACACCACAACTGATGGTCCCAACCCCATTTATAAGGCAAGAAATCACACTTATTGAACCTGACAGGGCACACCTGTGAAGTGAAAACCATTTCAGGTGACTACCTCTTGAAGTGTGACTCTACAATTTTCATAGTCATGAAAATAAAGAAAACTCTTTGAATGAGAAGGTGTGTCCAAACTTTTGGTCTGTACTATATATATATATATATATATATGTGTGTGTGTGTGTGTGTGTGTGTATATATATATATATATATATATATATATATATATATATTTTTTTTTTTTTATCAAGCCAGATGCTATAGCACAGCAATGCTTACTACAGTTGTTTGTTGAGCCCTGTGGCATCTGCACGTTAAGGAGTTAATTGGCGTCTTGCTCTTGCAGAGATATAATTATGTAAAATGGAACCGTGCTCAGGAAATCTCTCTGGCCATTGTATCCTCAATCTTCATGATTGTTTTAGATGTAAACCTTGGTTTGATTGTGAATAATGCCATGGAGTAAGAGCTCATCTCTATTTGGTCTAATCCTCTTTGTGCCACAGACAACAAGCAGAGGAGGCCAGGAGGTGGGATGGGGGAGGCCATTCACAGTTACACAAAGTTGGTAAAACTCTAGCAGATGTTTTGTGGATTTCTCCCGTTTTATGAGCGTGCGTCATTCATCTGATTGCAGTTCCTGTGACAGACTTAACGTTTACTTCCTAACTAGTAAATACACAGAGAGGAGTCAGTGATTCCAGATTTCCCTCTTCTCCTTTCATCTCCTGTACAATTTACTGGGAGCTGCGACTGTCCTATGGAAGAGGGGAAGAACTCTGCTAAGCTGTTTATGGCCACCTAACCTTCTTTTCATTTTAAACAGCAAAATCCTTACTGTAAAAAAAAAAAAAAAAACAACATGACACAAATACCCATCTCAACACAAGATGAGATCTGAACCTTAAAGGGACTTAACAATATCCTTAGTCTCCAAAAATAATCTATACGCATCAACTACTAAAGGCCTTGTGCCATGAAATTGTTTCTTACTGTGTTTTCTTGTCTCCTTGTAACTTCCTCCATGAGCTCCCAAACCTATTCTTTTCCCCTGACTCTTGTTTGAAATGAGTAGTGCATGTTCGTTGCGGATGTTTTCACTGCTCTATGCACACTACAAATCACATAGTCCATCTCAGGAGCTAGAAAGAGAGGGTGGCTACGTTCCAACATACAGTGGAACCATCGAGAATAAATATAGCCACCCTATAACAGGAAGTCCGATCACAGCGGCAATAAAAGTATTTTAGAGGAGGAGGCTGAGAAGAATAGAAGGTGCTTTTTCCACAGTCGTCTTCCAGAGCACCCCATTCAACAGCAACAGGAAACACATCACCAATACAGGAAGTCCCTCTGCTGAACTGGTCAGTTTTATGTGTTTCCTCCGGACGGAGGAGATGCATCACCTGGAAGCTGGGTGAGGCCTGTGTTTCTCTGGCTTTCTATTATTAGTTCCACTCACACCTTTACCTACTTGGCTCCACTGGGAGCAGCTAGTAGGAATATCTGCAAGACGGCCCTCCAAGACCCCTCCTCGGCACAGGAAGGTGTTAGCTTGGTTCCCTTTCACCTTCTGTGCCTGGCGATGGCCATGAGTGGAAGCAGCATACCCTCTTGACAGGAACCTAAACAGGCAGCGCGGGTCCCCAGTACAGGTGTCTGGGTGCGTGCACTGTCTGCACTATAGGATATTTTTTTAGCAAGGGCTCACGCAGTACAGAATAGAGGGGTGCACTTGGAGGCTTGTTCTAGTGGATTTTTGGCATCCCTAATCAGAGTTGTATAAAGTACTCTAAACCCATACTTGAGTAAAAGTACAAGTGCTCGATCAAAAAGTGACTTGAGTAGAAGTGGAAATGCTCGATCAAAAAGTGACTTGAGTAGAAGTACTAAAGTATTCAACATTTTTTGTACTTAAGTATTGCAAGTAGTTTTTTTAAAAAAATTTGCTACTCAAGTACTGAAAGTAAAAGTACAAGTACTGTGTTATGTAGTTATTAAAGAAAGAAGTCAAAAGTTTGAACATCACATTGTTTTTTATTATTTCAACTGCAGCTTTTATTTTTACATACAGTAGCATTTATTTTCGTATGCGCTGATAATACACATGTTTTGAGCTTCATGAAACCTGCCATCTACTGTTCTGGCAGTGGTCATTTTTATAATTGTAACGAGTAACTATGCAGCACAAAAAAAAAATATCGGAGTAGAAGTATTGAAATCATTGAAAAAATGTAGTGAAGTAAAGGTGGAAGTAGGAGAAAAAAATTCTACTCTAGGAAAGTACAGATACCGCCTTTCAGTACTTAAAGTGGAGTTCCACCCTATTTTTATACTTACCTCCATCTTCTCGCTCCGGGTCACCTGAAAAATAAATGGATAATCGCATATTTTTTTTTTTTTTACTTACCTCGTAGCGAAGAAAATATACTTACCTTACTTCCTTCTTCCTCCTTCCTCGGCCGCGGCCCGTCGTCACTTCCTGGCTCTGCAATGATTCCTGGGAGCTGAACGTCATAGCTCCCAGGAATCATTGCGCCTGCACCGGCCCCGACGTCAGTTCCGGGTCGCGCGCGTCATCCCCTTCTAAACAGCTTCTGGGCATGCCCAGAAGCTGTGGAGGGGTGACGCGCGCGACCCGGAAGTGACGTCGGGGCCGGCGCAGAGCATCGTGGGACCACAGAAGGCGGAAGAAGACGCCGAAGAGGACGCGCTGGCTTCAAGCTGCCCACATCTGAGATGGCAGCGCTGGACAAGACGTTTGCAAGGTAAGTATTTCGTCTTGCAGGTAAGTGCAACCCGGGACAGATCAGAGGCTAGCCATTGTGGAATGCACTAGCCCTGACTGTCCCGGGGGTATTAAAAAAAAAAAAAACAAATCCTGGGTGGAACTCCGCTTTAAGTACAGTAGTGAAGTAGTTCTACTTAGTTACTATACATCTCTGTCCCTTATATCCCTGAAGTTCTGTAGTCCTGTCAGCATTTTAGGCCAACACCTTCCTGCTTGGTCTTTTCAGGTGGCAGTAGGTGAACAAAGTACCTTGAGTGTCTCCATATAACAAGGTTTTTTTGCATAAAGCATGTTATTCTTACACAGTTGAGATTAACATGGGTCCCTGAAGGGATAATGTATGTCTCAAGGCACAGGGCTTTGTCACATTCATATACAAGGATGTAGGTGGTGAAAAGTCACTATAGACGTATGCCTTTGTAGCAGATCCCTGTGTTTATTTTCTATATAGGGTGGTGATTTTTTTTTAGGGTGGTGAATAATAAATTATATATTATATAATTTTTATATCTCCACCATAGATTAGACCTCGTCATTCTATGTAGTGTCTGTTGAGGCTAGTCTCTTTTGAGAATTTAAGATAACTGGGTCCACCATATCTATGATAATTATGGTAATTCCAAGGGTGGTAATGGTCTTTGGACTTTTAAGGACCCTCCTTATTATAGTAAGTTCTTGTTAATCCTCTCATGGGCTGTCCTGGAAGACGACTGGGGAAAACCGGAGTTAGACTTACCAGTAACTCTTTTTCCAGGAGTCTTCCAGGACAGCCAGGTTCCCGCCCTTGTGTTAATGTTTGTTTTAATGTTTGTATATGCTTTAGAGCCGGTTCACACTGGGGCGACTTGTCAGGCGACCTGGTCGCCTGACCAGTCGCCGCGGATCGCCTGCCATAGATTAGCACAGGACCCGTTCTAATAGGAGCGACACAAGTCGCTCCGACTTAGAAAAAGGGTCCTGAGCTTCTTTGGGGCGACCTGGAGCGACCTGCATTGACTTCAATGATATGAAGTCCGTGCCGGCCGCTCCGAGGTCGCAGTGCGAGCTGCGCACTGCGACTTCACAGGTCGCCCCGGCAAGTCGGGTCGCTGCTATGTGAACCGGCTCTTAAGGTTTCGTCCTTTGGGTTATTGTTTAGGCTCCATGTACATGGGACGTTGTAAATGGCCATTAAGGAGCAGTTGGGAGTTTTTTTTAGAAGCCCCTGAACCCATCTACATTTTATCTTATCTGTCCATGTACACAGGGTCGTTTACAGTCATTTGCAGGCAGTTGAGTTCAGGGACGTTTTTTGGAACGCAATTATTTGCGTTCGAACGTGTGTTTCCCGGCTTTTGAAACGCAGAAACGCGGCAGAACATGACCAAACGTGACCGAACGTGATGAACGTACGTTCAGCCACGTTATACGTTTTTTTTCTTTCATTCAAAATCAATGGTTCCCTATGGGAGCCTATTGATTTGAATGGAAGTCGCACCGCAAGTCGGATCAGGATGATCAGACTTGCGGCGCAACCTGCGCTGTGAGAATCTTAAGGGGGAACTCCACGCCAAAAATGAGAAAAAAACGGCATGGGGGTCCCCCCCAGTTTCCAAACCAGGCCCTTCGGGTCCTGTATGGAATTTGAGGGTAGCCCCACGCCGAAAAAAACGGCGTGGGGTCCCCCCCAAAATCCATACCAGACCCTTATCCGAGCATGCAGCCCGGTAGGGCAGGAAGGGGGAGGGGACGAGCGAGTGGCCCCACCCCCCCGGACCATACCAGGCCACAAGCCCTCAACATGGGGGGGTGTTGGTGCTTTGGGGCAGGGGGAGCTCTGCACCCCCCACCTCAAAGCACCTTGCCCCCATGTTGATGAGGACAAGGGCCTCATCCCCACAACCCTGGCCGGTGGTTGTGGGGGTTTGCGGGCAGGGGGCTCATCGGAATCTGGAAGCCCCCTTTAACAAGGGGGCCCCCCAGATCCCGGCCCCCCTCCCTATGTGAATGGGTATGGGGTACACTGTACCCCTACCCATTCACCCCATAAAAGGCAGTGTATGTAAATAACGACAGGAGACGTTTTGGGAAGTTTATTAAAAATCTTCATCCGGTCTTCTCCTGCTCTGGTCTTCTCCCTCTCCTGGTCTTCTGCTCTTTTGCTGTCCGCTCTTCTGCTGTCCAATCTTCTGCTCTTTTTCCCTCGGCTCTTCTCTTCTTCCTCCGGTCCTCCTCCGACGATGTCTCCGGTGATTATGCCGGTCTCTGGTCTCTGCAGCTTGTTATATAGCCATTGTGGGCGTGGTCTCCCGGTGACATCACCGGGGCCCCCGCCCCCTTATGTCTCCCACGCCCATGATGTAATCGCGCCTCCGGCCAATCAGATGGGCGGAGGGTGCGATCCAGGAAGCAGGACGGCCGAACATGTCGGCCGTCCTGTCGCTGAGCGGGCGGCACTGCAGGGGCTTCGTTTTTATGTAAGCTAGCATACTAGCTCATTATGCCTTTTGTAGGTTTTTTTTTTCTCATTTTTTTTTTCAGAGGGTTTAATTCCTCTTTAATAGCATCAAGGATCACCATAGCCAGTCTGTGGAAATCATCTGACGCACCTATCGACTGTCATTTCCAGGCTAAATATTCAGCACAATTTGAATAGATTCTAGCTTATAAGAATTATTCTACCTCCACTTTCAAAAAGAAATTGATTACCTGGTTATCTCACTCTAAAGCTTCTGCTTATTTAACCACTTGCCGACCACCTCACATGGATTTACTGCGCATAATCATGAAGATCTATGTGACTATGTGAACGCGGTCTCTGTGATTAGACATAGCGGGAGCCAGACTGCTGGAGAAGCGGGCTCGATCGCTACCAGCCTCCCACGATCTCCAGATAAACTGACAGGAGAGTCGCCTGCCTATATAAACAAAACAGGTGGCTCTCCTGTCACACATTCACAGTGAGATAGTGTGTTTCAGCTAAGCTGAAACACTGATCTCTGTGTGCCTGTCACAGAGCCACCCCCCCCCCCCAAAGTTTGCAAGCACATTTAGGCTTACATTTAGTCCCTTGATCACCCCCAGTATTAACCCCTTCCCTGCCAGTGTCATTTATACAGTAACAGTGCATATTAACACTGATTACTGTATTAATGTCACTGGTCCTCAAAAGGTGTCACTTAAAGTCAGATTTTGTCTTCCGCAATGTCGCAGTCCCGCTAAAAATAAAAAGTCCAAAGATCTATCCCATAGTTTGTAAATGCTATGACTTTTGCAAAAACCAATTAAAATACACTTTTAGGGATTTTTTTACCAAAAATATATAGCAGAATACATATTGGCCTAAACTGCTAATAAAAATTCAATTTATTTTTCAATTTTTTTATTGGGAATGTTTTATAGCAGAAAGTCTAAAAACTGCAGAGGTGATCAAATACCACCAAAAGAAAGCTCTATTTGTGGGGAAAAAAGAACATCAATTGTATTTGGGTACAGCATCGCACGACTGCGCAATTGTTAGTTAAAATAACGCAGTGCCGATTCGCAAAAAAAAACGACCTGGTCAGTAAGGGGTAAAACCTACCAGAGCTGAAGTGGTTAAAGGAGTGTAACCTTTATATCCCCGAGTATGGAACACACTTGATTTTTATGTGTCTTTTCCTCCGCTCTAATGTAGACTACAGATATGCTCAAAAATGTTTCCTTGTATTTGTTTTGTTGTGGTATCCCACGTCATTGCTTTTCTCTGGTAAACTTGATGTCCACTCCATGAAAAATTGATTGTTTAAAAAAAATATTAGGACTTACCTGTCCAGGAATCCAGCAGTGTCTTCACCCAAGCCAATTTCCAACCAGCTATCAGGTTCTGCCACCATCACCTCCTCTAAGGGGAAACCAGCAGTGAAGCCTTGCGGCATCTCAGCTGGTTCCCTTACTGCGCATGCGCGAAGCGTGCTGCGCTCTGTGAATGTGCCGACTGCGGGGAAAGAAAGAGGGGGGCCGAAATTCCAGCTAAGGTACCTGCTCCCCACTCACCCCAAAAAGGTGGCAAATGTGGCAGCAGGGGGGAGGCAGACAAGTGGAGCTTCCCCTTTTAGGTGGAGCTCCGCTTTAAAAGAAAGGTGGAGAGGGCTGAACCATGATGAGAAACTGATAGGAAATCCAGCACTGTCACCAACCTACCTACAAGCCTACTACCTACCTACCTACAAGCCTTGAGGGAAAATGCTCTAGTAAGGATATTCATTCCAGCTGCAAACAATAGATGAATTCTCAGAGAGGAGACACCAAGAAGTGGCTGGAAATGATCTTTTTATATTATTATTCTGTATATGACCATTTTAAAGCATGCCTGAGTAAAGGATGAGTTTTTGGTTAAAGATTTGCTCTTTTCATACACATTTCATTGGTGTGGCCATCTTTATTTAGAATTCTCAAGAAATGAAGAAAATATCCTCAAAACTCACTTGCATATCATTATAAATAGTATGTACACATATGTTTGTAAAATCGCTGAATGCCTTACTTTCCTATTCATTACCTCATTATACTAAGCTGAGTCCCTCTTGACTCCCAGTGATTCAGAAAAAGTAATTGAAGAGCTGATGTCCATTTGTGGACTTTCCACACACCTTAGAGCAGTAATGAACCCAAAACCAAAAATGTATCATATTGCAGCTTACCAGTAATTAGTTGCGGTGGCTGCATTCACTTTCTTTTTTTTTTAGGCATTTTTTTCCCTGTCACTGAAGTACTGGCTTTAAAGCGGAAGTATCGTCGCTTTTTTACCTTTTACCTACAGGTAAGGCTATAATAAGGCTTACCTGTAGGTAAAATAATATCTCCTAAACCTGCACGGTTTAGGAGATATTTGCCCTGCATGCAGCCGCTAAAACCAGCGGCGCATGCACTCTGAAGGTCCAGCGGACCTTCAGAGCTCTTTGCCGGCTCCTTGCCGGAAAGTGAATCCTGCGCGCATGCACAGAAGTGACGTCATCGCGCTGTGAGTGGCCGGAGCCGCCGAACCCGGAAGAGATGCCAAGGGAACATGACAGCTCCCTCAGCAGTGTCCGGGCGACCGTTTGGGGGCTTTGTTCTAAGGTAAGTATTTCATAATGAGCTAGTATGCGATGCATACTAGCTCATTATGCCTTTTGTCCTGCAGGTTTTTTGTTTTTTTTCGGTGAGGATACAACCGCTTTAAAATAGAAAAGAAGGCTATTTAATTAAGCAATATTTAATGTTCCCTTCAATTGTCAGTCACTTCTAAAGGATATAGAGCTTAGACACCCAGAGGTACCTGTATACACCTGCAGCAGCTTTCCTTGTTCTTTCTACACTTAAAAGAGATGGGCTTAAAGTGGTATGAAACCCAAAACCAAAAATGTAATATATTGTAGCTTACCAATCCTTAGATGTGATGGCAGCCTCAGTTTTCCTTTTTCCCTCTGTTTTCACCTGGTGATCTGGTGACCACTCTGGATGAAGGAGCACAGGGAGCACCTTTGGACAGCACCATTGTCAGTCTGGGGGTAGGGGAATGTTAGTTGTTCTAGCAAATTTAGATACACTAAACAAAATAAAGCTGAACTCCAGCTCACACTTTATAAGCAACAGTTTTTTTTTCTTTTGGGATAAAGGTTTTACGTGAATAAATAGCTGATCATTGTAAGCACCCCTGTCAGGGGTAAATGGTTTGTCTCAACCCTGTAATTGCTACATCTGGAAGAGAGATTGTTCTTTTGAAAAACAACTCATTGGCTATATCACCAGGTGAAAAAAAGGGAAAGAAAAACTAGTAAAGAAAACGAATGCAGCCACTACATCTAAGAATTGGTAAGCTGCAATTTAATAAATGTTTGCTTTTGGGTTTAACCTCTTCCCGACCGCCGGCCGCCTTTATACTGCGAAAGTGCGTCCCTTCTGCGCAAACCAAAGTAGACATACATCGATCGCGCGCCTGCAGCTAGGGGGCGTGCGCGCGCCGCTGGTGGCGTGCTCCCGCCCCCACTCGGCAGCGGGGAAGCCGATGCACGGGGCAGGCGGCTTCGATTGCCACCTGACACCCGCGATCGCTCCCCGCTGAGAGAGGACGGGCAACTGTTGTAAACACAGCTGACCGTTCTTCTCCCTGAAATGATCACAGAGCTCATGTGATCCTTCTATATAGGAACACAGGTCTCCTATGATAATTTCACAAGCCAAGCCCCCCCCCAGTTAGAATCACTTCCCTAGGCTCACATTTAACCCCTTGATCACCCACAATGTTAACCCCTTCCCTGCCAGTGTCATTATTACAGTAACAGTGCATATTTTTAGCACTGATTACTATAGTAATGTCACTGGTCCCCCCAAAAGTGTCAAAAATGTCAGTTAGGGGTCCGATCTGTCCGCTGCAATGTCGCAGTCCCGCTAAAAATTGCAGATTGCCGCCATTACTAGTAAAAAAGAAAAAAACAATAAAAATGACATAAATCATTCCCGTAGTTAGTAGGCGCAATAACTTTTGCGCAAACCAATCAAAATACGCTTATTGTGATTTTTTTATTGTTTTTTTTTTACCAGAAATATGTAGCAGAAAACAAAGTGGCCTAAAATGTTAAAACATTTTGATTTTTACATTTTCTTTTTTTGAGAATGTTCTATAGCAGAAAGTGAAAAATATTGTTTTTTCAGAATTGTCGCTCTTTTGTTTATAGCGAAAAAATAAAAATCGCACAGGTGATCAAATACCACCAAAAGAAAGCTCTGTTTGTGAGAAAAAAAGGACATCAATTTTATTTGGGTACAGCATCGCACGACCGCGCAATTATCCGTTAAAATAATGCAGTGCCGAATTGCAAAATATGGCCTGGTCATTAAGGGGGAAACTCGTCCGGCCCAGAAGTGGTTAATGCCGCTTTGAGTGATACTTCATTTACATATCGTTTATTCGTGTGGCCCTTCATCTCCTGCGGCATCTGTTACAAGGGAGTAAGCAACACCCAAATGGAACAGCTAATCCCCATAGAGTTTCTATTTCTGGTTAATGAGATCGCTCACCATCCTTGTCCCCTGGTAACACTTTTGTACACAATTGTATTTATCAAACCTAAAAGGCCGCATTTATTTTTATTTTTATACGGTATATGCCGGAAATCTGGATATGTTCCTTCCATCTTTTCTTTGATAAATGTCAGTAGGCGTCTATACCTTGAAGAAAGTGTTTTGGTTTGTTTGGTCTTTGCAGTTAGGCAGTGCTAGGAAAAGATGTGGTGAATCATTAAACTGTGATATCGTTAGGCTTTGTGAGTACACATTGTTTTGTGCATGAGGAAGTGGTGCAATCCAGTTTCCAAGGATTTAGCTGTAATGCAGGTGTTCTACTGCAGAATGCACATGGAATCAGACCAAAGAAGGTGTCCTCCATATTCACTAGGCGAGTGTTTTCTTTATTTTTAAAGCTGAAGCTTATTCTGCTTCTATTTTGTTTTTCCCGATTCCTCCTTTCTGCCCTCCTTAGCATACTAATCCCTGGATCCTCCTCTTCTCAGGTCCCTCACCAGCGCTCCTGGCTCCTCTTTTCTGCTGGGTGCCACCACAGTGAAAAGCTTGCTGTGGGGGCACCCAAGCAGTCGTTCTCCTGACCCAGTGTTCTAGAATTTTGTCGGACCCATGAAAATACCGGACCTTGTCACATCCGGTGACACTACGTCATGAAACAGCTGATGTGAGTCACCGGTGCGCATGCGCGAGTCACCACTGCACATGCGCACAAGACATTCTCGAGGTTTGGAAAAATTATAAGAGATAGCGGACAGCTGACTGAGAGGAGGCGGGGCTAAGGTGGAATGGAGGACACCGCCGCATCATCGAGCCCTTACAGGGGGTGGGGCGGGGAGGATTGTGAGAGCGGGGGGTGGAGGCACATGCAGAGCTGACTTGAGGAGGCGGGACGGAGGTGCGGCCGTGTAATGAATGCAGGGCTTCAGCGGCTCCTTCTGTTCTAAGTATACTTTATAATGAAAAATAAATAATAATAAAAAATAAATAATACATTAAGCCCCCATTCACACTGGGGCGACGCTACTTCGCACCGCGACCTCCGAGGTCGCGGTGCGAGCAGCGCGCCGCTACCTCGGAGCGGCCGCCACGGACTTCGTAACATTGAAGTCTATGGCGGTCGCCTCCTGGTCGCCCCAAAGAAGCTCCGGACCCTTTTTCTGAGTCGGAGCGACTTGTGTCGCTCCTATCAGAACGGGTCCGCAGCTTCCCTATGGGAGGCGACCTGCGGCGACCTGTGAGGCGACCAGGTCGCCTCACAGGTCGCCCCAGTGTGAACCGAGGCTAAGAAATACTAAATGTAATTAAATACTAAAGATAAATATTACAAACCAAATATTTTGGATAGAGCAAAGGAGAGTTAGAACATCCCTTAGATTTATTTTTGCCATCTGTGCCCAATTGGGAAGATTTAACTTTACTTCAAATCCCGTCACCAAAACAGGAAGTGAGAGGAAATCCCTGAAAATTAAGGGAATCCTTTGGGGTCTCCCAGGTCACCAGAACTAATGTCCCCATTGGAAGATTTCCCCTCTATTAATTTTCTGGGGACAACCAAATATTTGGGATTTTCTTTTACTTTCAACGATGATGGTAAACACACACATAATAGATGTTCTAATCCCTCTTCACTCTGTCCAAAACTAAAAGGAAAAAAAAAAGTTTTGCTTTAGTTATACTTTAATTAAACCTTCTGTTTTCAATATATAGCTCATTTTAGACTGAGTGATGTCATCACTGGGACTTGTTGCCTCGCTATGCAATGCAGACAGATCATGGCTGGTGGGAGGGGCTGGCAGGGTGTAGCACATTGATTCCTGAAAACATCACTGCATTCTGCCTGAGTAATCCACTAAAGGTGGATGACAGCCTGGAGAAGTAGGCGTTCCTGGGCAGGCTGCCTAGGCTAAAATGACCAGATTTTTAAAATGAAATCCAGGGACATTTTTTTTTTTTTTTTTTTATTGGCAAATGGCACAGGACTGAATAATACACAGAGCACTGGGCACAGGACTGAATAATACACAGAGCACTGGGCACAGGACTGAATAATACACAGAGTGCTGGGCACAGGACTGCATAAGACAGAGCGCTGGGCACAGGACTGCATTATGCACAGAGCTCTAAACACAGGACTGGATAATACACAGAGCGCTGGGTACAGGACTGCATTATGCACAGAGCTCTGAGCACAGGACTGCATAGTACACAGAGCGCTGGGCACAGGACTGCATAATATACAGAGCTCTGGGCACAGGACTGCATAATACACAGAGTTGCTGGGCACAGGACTACATCATGCACAGAGCTCTGAGCACAGGACTACATAATACACAGAGCGCTGGGTACAGGACTGCATAATTCACAGAGCATTGGGCACAGGATTGCAGATTACACAGGGTGCTGGGCAAAGGACTACCTATTACACAGAGCACTGGGCACAGAACTACATAATACACAGAGCGCAGGGCAAAGGACTGCATAATACACAAAAAGCTGGGCACAGGACTGCATAATACACAGAGCGCTGGGCACAGGACTGCATAATGCACAGAGCACTGGGCACAGGACTGCAAATTACACAGGGCGCTGGGCAAAGGACTACATATTACACAGATCACTGAGCACAGGACTACATAATACACAGAGTGCTGGGCAAAGGACTACATAATTAACAAGGTCTGGGCACAGGACTTCATAATACACAGGAGGGTATTAGGCATAGAATGCAGGGTTCAGAGGTTTGCTATGCACAGAGGACACTTCTGCCCCACCTTAATAGCTCACCTCTCTACCCTTCTCTCACAGATTATCTCTGTAACCACCTCTTAGCCCTTCCCCCAAAACAGCTAAACTCTCCATCTCTCCATGCAGCTGCATCAGTTCTGACCCCTGCTCCCCCATTGCCCTCACCTGTGAACAAACAGACCCCCCCCCACCCCAATCTGCTCACCTCCCGGTCTCAGCCCCCCACACAGTAAATTTTTGGCTCTGCTTCTCCTCCACTGAACAGCAGCAGGAGCTGCAGTGAGATCGCCCAGCAGAGGGTGTCGGCCTCTGAGCCACTAGGCTGTTTCTCAGCCAGCAGGGGATGCCCTGTCTACATTATTCCAGCCCTGAATCCAGGGACAAAACCGGGGATAGACTTGGTCCAGGGACCGTGTCCTCAATCCAGGGACTGTCCCCGGAAACAGGGGACGTCTGGTCACCCTAGCCTAGGCCCCTAGGCAATTCACACACTATTAAAATAATTGAACTCCAACAAAATGGAAGGGGCGAGCTTGAGGCAGTAAAGCTGGGGAGGAAAGCTGGGAGCACTGTAAAAAGGTGGATTTGGAAGGAGCCAATGCATGGATGAAAAAAGCCCATAGGAGTAAAGAGTAAGTATTTCTGGTTATACCTGCAACCTCAAGACGTAAAAGGATACTGAACACACACTGTTACTTTACATGGTCCCTTCTATGTCTGTATATGGAAGATGGCACTGTAATTATTTTAATTAAAAGAAACCTCTAAATACCTTTTTCCTAATCAATATACAGCTGTCACATGACCCAGCTCTTTCCCAGCCTGTCTGCAGGGAAACAGTGGCAGGAGGAGCTTCTAGTCTTTGAAATACAGAGTAAAAATAAACAATATCAAACTGTTTTAAATTGTCATACAAATATATATTTGAAATCAGATATTTATAATTTTTTGGCAATAACATGATGTGGGCGGATTTCTTAGAATAGGAGGGAGGAGAAGTCTCCATTTATCTACTTGTAATATCCCACCCCATTGTGTTTAGTTGGTTAGTGGGCATAGAGGAGGAGGAGGAGGAGGGAGGGAGGGAGTGGACTGTCTTTTACCACTGTGTATATAACCACATGTGTGACTCTATAGTCACATGAGGCCCTCAGATGTGATAGGGAAGAAATACTCAGCATAGAAACTGCCAACACTGCGCTGCAACATACCAAGCTGCATTGGGGACATGGACAGGAGGGGGGAGACAGAAAACAGCAGAATCAACCAGTTTTTGCAGAATACAGAAAACAAATCTCATAGTAACTGAGTGAGTATGAACAGCATGTAATACACCATTTATTGATAGTTTTTTATGATGTGGGTTTGGTGACACTTTAATGAACTGTTAACCATTACAGTTCATTTATTTTCTTGTGCTCAGAGTTGGGCTTTGAACATTCCATTTAGTGCCCGTTCACATACGAGCGACGCTACTTCGCACCGCGACCTCCGAGGTCGCGGTGCGAGCAGCGCGCCGTGACCTTGGAGCGGCCGCCACGGACTTCATAACATTGAAGTCTATGGCGGTCGCCTCCTGGTCGCCCCAAAGAAGCTCCGGACCCTTTTTCTAAGTTGGAGCGACTTGTGTCGCTCCTATTAGAAAGGGTCCTCAGCTTCCCTATGGGAGGCGACCTACGGCGACCTGTGAGGCGACCAGGTCGCCTCACAGGTTGCCCTAGTGTGAACCGGGACTGATGATGCTAATTGCCTGGCATTTACGTTGACTCACCTTGTTTTAATGTTTTGAGTCCCTGACCTGGAACAACAATGCAGGTAGGGTCTCTTGACTTTTACTCTGACACTGAGTTGGGTCGGCAGCTCAGTGTACTAAAGTCATTGGGTCAGTGTAACAGCCAGTCAAATAGCATCTTCAAAAGGATGTCAGAAAATGCAACTCCCATCTTTCATGACTGACTTACTTTATTTTCAGGGTTACCCAGTTGTTGCTAGGTGGATGGAACTGCCATTAGGGTGTTGCATTGGTAAGCTTGACCAAAGTCATGGTTTTAGCAGGGCAGCACATATTTGTGGACGTCTTCTGTTAATAGCTGAGGATTTAAAATACTTTTTATTTGTTTGCAACATATAATTATCATATTTCATTGTTTACTATTCTTCTGCTTGTTCTTTTGTTTAAGAAGCACATCCAATACCCTAGGGATGACAAATAGAGTGCATGTACAGGATTAATGAATGCTGTGGATGGATTGTGGCTTGGACCTCTGCCTCTTGTCAGCAGAGAAATGCAGTAATCTTCCTAAAAATGTACCACTTGTTGTATCTTGTTCCTTCTTGGAAGTATCTAGGTAGTCATATGCTGTCATCCCAAACACGAGCCAGAACTTTGTTTTGAGCCCCGGCCATGTGTTCTCCTTTGGTTACCCATTTATTGGTTATCAGTAAAGCCTTTTTTATGGCACAGGTTATCATGTATATTTCATCATTTAAGTCCTGGATTAACCTGGCAAAAGTAATATAACAGGAAATCCAAATGAGAATGAATTTGGCTGGAAAGAATCCTGCAGTATCTGTTAGAGTCCAAGATGTAAGCTTGTATGTGATTACCTGTATCACTCATCTTCACCCAATCGTTAGGTTTGTTGAGTGCAATGTGGGAGAGTATGTGTGCATTCCTGCTAATGGATTTATCTTGAAGGGAAAATTGAAGATGGTCAGGCCAGGGCAGCCTCAAGTGCTAGGTGGGAGCTCCAGATTTGATAAGTAATGGCTTGTTCATTCTTTACTGTTAGTTACCCTTGCCTTTACTGAAAAGTTCCAGCTGTAAACTTTCCTTTCTTCTCCTTCTCCATCTATGGCATGGACTATGAAAATTAGTTTTGACCATTTTGAACGAACTTGAACAATTCACAGCATGCTGGACTATCCCACACTGTTCTTATGGCACTTGGAGGCACGCTGAGCAGATCATGTTCTCTCACCTGTAAATGGATTCACCACACATTTATAAATGTCAAACATGGCATACCTCAGCACGCCAACATGCTATAGTAGGTCAATAGTTTATAAGGTGAAAAAAAAAATTCTCAAAAGAATATCAGAATATTGGAAGTTCCATCAAAAATGTGCATGCCCCTCAAGGAGGAACCCACATAGAAGAAACTACAACCCCTGACTTTGATAGCGTCATAGATTTCAGTCGTTGAATGACCAAGCTGTAACCTTTCCAAATATACAGGCAAAAAATTTGGGGGAGCATACCCATGTATTTCTAAAGCTGCTATGAACCAAAAGACATGTATATTAAAAAAGAATAGCGCGCAAATGCAAAAGAAATAACTACCAAATCTGAAGACAATCCATAAATAAAAATGGGGGTTTGGTCCCACCATATGGCCATATCGTGCTCAAGCCCACTACTGCGTCAAAGTACCCCATTATCAGTGGGTCCTACACTATCCATGAAAAAGAGATGAATCCAGCCTTTCTAACCCTTGGAGATAATACTCCTTGCTGGGAAGGATGTGCAAATGCACTACAGGGGACTCCTCCTATATCCACTTGATGGTGGACACTGATTGAGCAGCAGCTTTAGAAATACATGGGTATGCTCCCCCAAATTTTTTGCCTGTTTATTATGTATTCGGTCTGACCAGACTATCGAGGTTGAGCAACCCTCCCCACCCCCCCCACACACACCTGTACTCAATCAGTGTCCACCATCAAGTGGATATAGGAGGAGTCCCCTGTAGTGCATTTGCACATCCTTCCCAGCAAGGAGTATTATCTCCAAGGGTTAGAAAGGCTGGATTCATCTCTTTTTCATGGATAGTGTAGGACCCACTGATAATGAGGTACTTTGACGCAGTAGTGGGCTTGAGCATGATATGGCCATATGGTGGGACCAAACCCCCATTTTTATTTATGGATTGTCTTCAGATTTGGTAGTTATTTCTTTTGCATTTGCGCGCTATTCTTTTTTAATAACCTTTCCAAATATACCCATGTTGCGGCCTGTGGCTAATGATTGGGGGGGGGGGGGGGGGGGGCAGGTCCTATTTGTAAGAGGATCCATAAAGATAAGCCTGGCCATAGCCGTGAGCTGTGAAAGGCATAGGTGTACTTTCAGCAAAGTGAAGCTTCCTGACAGTAGATTAAAGATGGATTAGAGTCAAAATTTTTACAGGAAAACTGAGTACATATCTAAAGATACCTTAAAAATATACTGTACATGCTTGAATAAGAGCACTCATTTTCCCATTTACTGACCAATATTTCTTACCTGTGGGGCATTTCACATGTAACCTTTATATGACTGTGCCAGTTTACTAAAAGACATATTACGGTAAGCTGTATTCTTCTGTAACTTCTGCCATTTATTGTTCTCAACGTAAAAATTCCTATGTGAATGTTGCTTTATTTATTCATCTACTAACTAGAGTGAATTTTTAATTTCAGAAAAAAGGCATTCATCAGTAGATGTCTTGAAGAAGCTGAAATACCCACCCACTATGCTTGCTGCGACCAGGCTGTCTGCCATGCTAAATGGCAATGATGAAGTGTATGCCAACTCAATGGTGGTGGATGAAGTAAGATTTGGTTATATTGGAGAATATTTTCAGACAGATGATTGAAATAAAAAGTCTTGATAGTGTGTCTGGATCTTTAAAGCAAGCTTGAACTGTAAAGTTGGCTCTACTGTAATGTACTATACCGCAGAGCTGTAAAAATCAGGTTCTTTAATACCCCTGCTCATGTGACCTGCATCTAGTATGTTAGGTGACATGAATTACAGGAGCTGTGCATTGTGGGGGACCACCTCAGTATAGTCATTCATTTTTACTAATGATTCTGCTGGTCTAAGCTCTTGGATATAGTGCTGCACTTTGGGAAAGGATTTTTGCATTTCAGAGATGGGTTTTCGGAGAGGATTTTTTAATAGCCTTCCTCCATCTTGTAGAATTTAGTAGAACTATTTAGATTCAGAATACTTTATTATTCCCAACAGGGAAATAATAAACCTAACCCTTTGCTTTGAATGTAACATTTTTTTCAGTGTGGGAAAATGGGAGGGATGCTTATATGCAAAAAATCTGTTCTAAACTGGACACCCAAATATTTTCTGTTGTCTGTACCCTTTTCTCCAAGCAGGGTTGACTGTTACATGCTGGGTAAAGATAAGTGAATTTCGGCAATTTTATTCTGCCACCAGTTCAGGGAAGTGTACAAAAGTATGTGTTTCAGTGGACAACATACAGTATAATAAGCTAGTAAAGAGGTGTATTTGTCTGCCATTGAATCCACATGGGGCATTGGAACAAACTCTACCCAATAGAGCAAAATGGCTGAGATCTTCCCAACCCCTCACTACTTATACTTGGTTATTAGGGAAGCATCTAATAAGGAAGAATGTTATGGTAGAGCAGAGGTCTCCAAAACGATGACCCTTTCCTAGCCTTTATCTAGCCCTTGGAGCACTATTCCTCACAACGCTAAAAGGTTAGGGCTTGAGAACATTCTGGACTGACTCGATCAGTCACTGGTTGTGGGTGATTGATAGTGTGGATGAGCAGAAAGAAGTCCATTTCTATGGTTTGTTCCCGATTTGTGGGTGGTGGCAGTGAGCCCTTTTGGGGCTTGGGCTGCTGCCTTTTGGTAGGGCCAAAAGGTCGTTTGCACTTGTAGACTTAGAAAGGTTGGTGTTAAAAGGAGCACCAGTGTTCAATAATAGTGCACAAAGCACTATTTAGTTTCTTTACTCCCACTGTCCACCAAACCTGAGGAATTATTTATTCCCACTGAATCTGGGTGATTTTCTACCCCCACGGGCCACAATTCAGCTCCCCTCCCCCCCTAAAGTCTGAGAACCGCAAACTGGTTCTTTGTTTAGAAAGTTTGGAGACCCCTGAGTTAGATGAACACAGTAGTCTTGCACCATAATCACCTCTGCATGTAAAAGAATAATGGGATCCTGTTCACAATGAAAATCGAAGCTTTGCCTGTTCACTGTACAAATTATATTGAAGTGAAACAGCAATCTACTGCAAACCTGCCTTTATCCAAAGCAATTCACTTCTCTCTAATTCTGTGCAGGAGGAGCAGCCATGCACAGCTTCAATTACATTCTTTCACATGACATTGAGTATACATTGTATGTATACATTGTATGTATGCATTGTATCAGTGATTATGCATCATATAAAGTGTACTGTTTTCTTCTCAGTGCTGTCCGCACATTTAAAAAAAATCCAGTGTCCTAGGTGGGAAATGAATTTTTTGTTGTTTGATTTATGTAAGCTTTTAATTCTTTTAGGTGAATAATTCAGAGATAAACTTCATTCAATTGAACAATGCTGGCTGTGAAGTTCCCTATACAGACCAATTTGACTCCACCCCGACATCTGAGAGCTCGGTCAGAGATACCAGTCCCTCCACCTGTGCTTCCCCTGAGAATTCCCGAGCAGAGGTAAACAATGCAGACAGTGCAGACTCTCCCGCCTACATCTCGCCTTCAAGGCTTTCCACACCTGCAGCCAGTAACCGCCAGTGCAGAACACTGGGATACAGCTCCGAGAGAAATGCAGCTTATGTGGCCTACAAGAAAAGAAGGTAAGGAGTAGAATGTAGAAGACTTTATATCTTTAGTATACTGCCACACCACTAAATAAATAAAATGAGCAGGTAAAGATTGCTGATGGGTAGGTTGGTTTAATCCACTCTACTGTGTTAAACAATACCTGTATACAGTAATAAAGATTGATGCAAAATGAAAAAGTATTAAAAATGGTGAGTCTGTAATAGTTGATCTAACATGCTTAGTAAGGTTACATCTTAGCAATTTTGTGCAAACAAATATTGTAGCAATACAAAACACACACACACACAAATTCCAAAGTAAGACTGCATAGCCAGCAATAAATAAAATGTGTAAAAGCTTTGATAGTGGCTGTTTACCTCTTGCTGAATGTGCTTCCATGAGAAAAAAGCTTCAGGAAATAGTGTTTTCTGAACTTGCCTAACCAGTAAATAAGGAATATAGGCCTTCTTAAATAATGTAGCAAAGCTGGAAGTGTTTTCAATTGAACACCTGCCACCCCGATGTTATGGTATCTGCATTGAATGATCAGAATCTACAGCCCTAATGACATCTGTCTTTATTCATGCCTGTAAACTAACCCTTGTTAGTGGCACCACCACCATCAAAATTCTGCTGCATAGATCATTTATCCTGGGGCATGTACAATATTAAAATTTTGACTTTTTAAAATTTGCCACTGAGTCGATGCCTTGCAGCATCCAACTATGCAAATGCGGCCTAAGCAGCTGACCGAGAGATGCCTTGGATTGTAAGCTGAGCTGGGGATGCACCTTAGTAACAACGTTTCTAAAAGTCTCTTTTTGTAGGAAGCAACATTGTAACAGACTCTTGGTATTACTTGTTCTTTCATGTGTCAGAATTGATTGGCAAATTTACATGATTGGTTGTGGGTTCTTTACACTAAAACGCTGTCAGATTAGCGAACCTGTTTTTTGTGTGATATAAAAAGAGAAGAACATTTCCTACTTCCTCCCAGAAGCACTGAGCTTTTTTGCACCCTTCAGTCACCATGCTCTAATTGTTTTGTTGCATTAATTAGTTACTTTCCTGCCAATAATGGTGCATAGCACTTTTTGTGTAAAGCATTTGTAAAGTCATTTTTTTCCTTTTAAAATAACAAACATGTTATGCCTACCAATGGACCTGCACAGAGCAGCTCTGATCCTTCTCTTTTCTGGTCCCCTAATGGTACTCCTGGCTACTTTGCTTTTTGGTGTGCAACCATAGGAAGCTGCTTCCTATGGTGACACACTTGTGGGCTCGATCCTGAATTACACTGTCTGCATCTATAGACACACAGTGAGGCTTGGCCCGGCCCCCTGCTCCCTTGTCACAGATTTGACTGACAGCAGGGAGAGCCAGTGGCTCCCTCTACCTCAGAATCGCTGCAGCTGGCCACAGTGCTGGATGAAAATCAGGCTCAGGTAAGTGTAAGAGGGGGTGAGGGGGCGATACATACACTGAAACATTTTTTAACCACTTTAAATACCAAGTCTAGTTTTTTATGTTAAAAACAAATTGCCAAGCTGAATTTTTAAAATCCACAGTTACCACTGCAAAGCCCTTTGTCTGGCAGTGTCCCCTGCAGACTCAACACAGTTTTCTTCCAGGTTGAATGACACCCAGTGTATTCAACCCACTTTGTGTGATCCAAGAGCATCAAGGACCAGACCCCCGGGGTCATATCAGGCTTCCCTGGACTTTCAGGAACATGCTATAGAGTGGCACCATGACATTAAATGGCATTGCTTCCTTAAATATTTAGAACTTGACTAACATCAGAGCACTTATGAAGTCATGCCACCAGTTCCAAAATTGCTGGAAAAGAGATAATTATAACGATTTTTTAAGAAAAAAGCAAATATTTTGGGGTCTAGAAATAAGGGGGACAGATAGGTATAGTTGGGCTTTAGGAGGTTGCTGCACAAACCTGCAGCAGCTCGTTTAATGTTGAAGCCTACCCACGTCCTCCTGTTCTTTGGCAAATCTCATCGGCAAACAAGGGAACCCATCAAAATATAGGACCAATAGGAATTCAGGAACAAGAGGGAGCTTGGAAACTACGAGGCCGGTATGTGTAGTGGGCACCTGCTAGCATATATAGTCACAATAATTGTCCTTTAGAATCTTTCATTACTATACAGGATATAAAGTACAATATGGCAGTTTTGATGTTGTACCATCCAAAATTCCCCCTGAAAAGCTCTAATTATATCAAGACTTTGTTAAGCAATTTCCAGACCTCCTAAAAACCTGCTTTTTCCCATGCTAGAGCATTTTAAAAATATTTAGCACCTTTCTTGACAAGTTTATATTCTAATAACAGTGAGTTTTATGGTCGTCATTCCTTTAGTGGAACTCCAGCCATGTTGTTTTTTTCTTGTTTCCACTATGTGCAGAGACCTGCATTTTTCTGCACTAGAAAACACAGGCCTGTGCAAGGGTACACAGATAACGGTTGTTTCCTATTCACACCAAAATGCTGGTGTCATATGTGGTGCAGAGCTGTGCAGAAATATCCAATGTATATGATTTTTTTCATGACACACATTAAACATGCATTAATGGAAGTGAAAGGGATGGCACCGGAAATCGAGAAAAAAGGCAAAAACCTATGGATGGATATACATGCACACATTTTTTTTTTCATGCGTTTTTATTCATGCTGTAATGTAAATGAGCCCTTAAAACCTAGCTCCATGTTTTAGTGAACTTTAAATAAGTTTGTTTAGACCAAGCTGTATACTGTATGTATCCTCAGCTATATATAGTATATAGCACTGTGTTCTGGCAGTGGGACGGGAACTTTCTGTCCCAGTCCCGGAACAAAATCAAATCAGGCTGAGCGCTGTTTAGCCATTCACAGAAAGCTTTGTAGTTTTTTTTAATTGGTGCAAAGCTTCCTCTGATTGGCTGAGATGAAGATCATGATGTCAGTAATATGCCTATCTACCTCAGCCAATCAGGGAAAGCCTTGTATTCATTCAGAAAATCTAAAGCTGTCTGTGAATGGCTACGCAGTGCTCAGCCCGACTAAGTTTTTTTCTGGGAACAGGATGGGAAGTTTACATCCCGCTGCCGGCACACAGCGTTGTAGACTGTATGTAGCTGATGCTACTGTACATACAGTTCATACAGTGGTGACAGCCACTGCATGTATTGTTGAAAGAAATAGTGCTTTTTGACCAACTTGGTCTATACAAACTATTTAAAGCATGGGTGTCCAACCTTTTGGCTTCTCTGGGCCACAATGAGTGTAGAGAAATTTTCTCGGGCCGCATATAAAATAAATACTATAGTTAAGGTATATAAGTAATAAAATGCCGCCACGCCCCCTGCACTAATTTAACACAACTAGAGGATGATCAAATTAAATGGAATCAGTATGCAGAGGATTACGTCTTCTGAGGGATATTAAAGGAACACTTTAACCACCATGACCACTTCAGTGATTTGAAGTGGTCATGGTGGTAGGAGTCAGAAACACTGCACATGCTCGCCCCCTCCCCCTCCTCCCCTCCGAGGAAGCCTCTGCCTACCCTTAGTTGGAAGCTGCTGTGGCCGTGCCCCCCGACCTGACTTCCTTCCTCCCCAGCAAAAAAATAATTGTCAGGGGGTAGTGGGCCACATTGCCTGTGGTTCTGGGCCGCATTTGGCCCTCGGGCCGCAGGTTGGACATGCCTGATTTTAAAGTTTACTAAAACCTGGAGTTAGACTTGAAGTTTGGGATAGACTGGGAAAGTGCTAATAACTGTCATAATGGGAAGGCTTTATCCAGGTTAGGGAAATTTCCCCTCAATTCCTTTCTCCGTGGCAGGAGCTTGATATTCTTTATAGAATATGATGCTGCATATTCCCAAAAAAGATCAATAATAGGTTCAGTTGTATTGTTCAACACTACATCCCAGAAAAATATGTAGAAAACCAAGCAAGAACAAAAAAACCTAGGTAGTTGCACCCCTCTGATAAATGTGAATGTGCTTTATTTCTATTACTTTTTGGTGTTCTTATACAGCGTTTAAGTGTATTCACGAACAATAGGTCTTTATCAGTACCTCTATACAGTGCTTAAATGTATCTATTAACAATACAAGGGGGTGCCTCTCTGGGGGCTGTAAAGTTTTGTGTGTGGCTGCTGCTTTTACCATTTTGTATGGCTTTTAAGAGTATTGTACCCTAACTCATTTTTATGTGACTATGTAATAAAATTCATTGTTTGTATCCATATATGTGTTTGTAAGTTTATTCTGTTAGAAGGATTCAATACCTAAAAAATCAAATTTATGTTTTTGTTTGATTTCTACATCCGTGTTTCTCAACCTTTTTTCAGTCAGGGCACCCTTTGAAATTCTGCACATTTTTGAGGTACCCCATTCTAAAGTATAAAAAATGAAACTAAATAATTTACATAAGGAAGCAACATCCACGCAGATAGGACACCTGATGTTACAAATTAATTATTCTTCCAAAGCAAATATACCTTTGCACACTGGTAGTGACTAGTAGTCCAATGTTTTTCTCTCTCACTCAGCCAATGTGACCCCAGTGCTGACAGAGATGGGCAAAGGAGTAGCAAACAAGGATCCTGTCAAGGCACTTGACGTCCTCTTTATCAACCAATGACATCATTGGTTGTAATCGGTTGTAATGGTGTACAATGAAAACCTTTGGCTTTGTATAACTAAAAGGCGGGCTTTATCCATCTGCTGGCTGATATACAATTTTTGGGCAATTTTTGGCATTTTGCCAAGGCACCCTGAAGGAACCTAAAGGCAAAACAGGGTGCCTGGGCACCCTGGTTGAAAAAAGGCCATATTTTCTTTTTTGGGTTATTCAGTTGCCTTGTGACAATGAAATAAAGGGACAACATATACCACAAGCTGAAAGAAAAATTGGGTATGGTCACATACAGAACACAATCATATGAGCATCCTTCACCTACTTGTCACTATTCAATTTGGTAGATCAGAAGGTTCAGACAAGACCCAATGAGGAAATACATTGTAATCATTATAATAAATTAATAAATACAAAATGAAATACGATTGGGAAATCTTGTAATCATATTGTAACATGTGTGAATAAGATGAGACTATATTGCAGTTACCCTGAAGCTAGATGTGACTACTGTCGGGCATTTGGTTTTTGATGTAAAACCTTTAGAAAAGCATTTGCAGGGTGTGGACTATTAGTCACGGTTACCTGAAGCACTTTGTTCTGTGACTGAACTTCACTCATTACTGTGACACAAATATGTCAGGGATTTACCTCCATGGTGACAGAAGTGACACCAGAGACAAGTCATTGGAAGAAAATTGCTTCTACACTACTGTAAACTGCTTTCACGACTTACCCTGTGAGCAATGTTTTGCTTTCCTTAAAAGGTTTTTCAGCTGTGCTTCAGTTTCACAACTTGCCAGTTGATATTTAATTCACCAGCACACAAAACAACCTTTTACAGCTGTCCTATAATGGGCCCGAATGCTGCTGTTTTATTTCCCTCTCAAATTAATAAAACAGAGCAACAAATCAGATTGGGTTTTTTTTATATGAAAAAAGGAATGTGTTTGCTAGGGACCATACCAACCTGTTTGCTTTGGTTTTGTTTGGTTCAGCTTTCTGAAACGGGCTGGGCACTGTTTTTTGCCTACCCGTGTACCAGTTTGTCAAACCTGGAAAGTGAATTTTATAATAAACCTTACAACGCTAATTATTTAGACCATTATTTCTCAACAAAGGTGCCACGGCAGCCTGGGGTTCTGTTTGGGCTTCCCTGGTGTGCCACAAGCACAGGACTTGGTTTGCCCTGGATCAGTACTATGAGTTGCCATGCATGGTGTGTGTGTGTGTATGTGTGTATGTGTGTGTGTGTGTGTGTGTGGGGGGGGGGGGGGGCGGCTGGCCACCCACCAGCACCAAAACAACTCTAAATTACGTTCTAGGGCCATGCAACGCATGTTACTTATGTAGAGCCACCTGCAGTATTCAGGAGAGGATGACAGTCCTGCTCCACCTCTTGCCCTCTGCCATGCTTCTGAAACCAAAAGAAAGGGCTCTAAAGTGAAGAAGGGACTATGTGATTAGGAGGGGTTCTGTGATGAGGGCACTAACAATTAACATTTTGTTTTTTCCGTTTTAGACTGGGGTACCCCGGGATTTTGCATTTTTTTTAAAAAGGGTGTCGCAACTGAAAAAGGTTGAGAAACACTAATTAGACCTCCACTGTTTAGAGGAGCCTGGTGTGCATCACTGTCAAGTGGGGTTTTAAAGTGGGACTTTAGTCTCCCACTCAACAATGATTATTTTTAATCTTCATGCTGCTAGCATTAGTAAATAGATAGGAAAGTATGTCATATTTACTTGTTTTAAACTTTTTTTCTTCACAATTTTTCAGTTACTTTCTGGTTTCTTGCCTAGGCAAATGATGCCATGCATACCAGGAGTCTTCAGGAGAGGAGGGGGGTTTTCTCAGCTAAGCACACCCTCCTGTCTGTATGCCTTAGCTAAGGGCAGATAGATTCCAGGAAGTAAATGCTACATGAATCATTTGCCCTTACTCTAGACGGTTATGGCCAGAAATGCTAGAGGGTGTTTTTCAAAGTGATTTCTCAACAAAGTAAAGCATGGAGACATGGATGGATGGGGGAGTTTCCTTTTGAATATTAAAAATTGATCAAATAGAGTTTTTGGTTTGTGGTGCTCAGATGCATTGAAGATCCGCTTTAAGGTGGGGTGCTACATTGTTTTTGGGCCTACCACACTGGCATACAGGTCAACGAAAATTTAGCATTGGCATGAACCTTCAGTCAAGGACTTACTAGTCCCAGGGTCAGACCCAGTTTTGTTAATCACTGTGGGCATTTGGTTGTCTGTTGACTTTGTTTATATTGATGATCTTCATTTTCGGCACTGCTATTTACCATGTCAATGTCACAGGTCCCATAATAATAATACGGGACTGGTTGTTGAGTAATATCGTGCTGATTGGAAAGAATTCTGCAAAGATGGATGGTGCTACTAGTGCAATGAAATATTCATTAGGAAAAAGTATAATTTCCTACCGGATGACCGTATTCGACCTATAGCCTGGTTTTGGCCTCTGGTTATCGTAATTGAGCTTATAAGCTTAGCTGAAAAACATGGGAAATAGACAGTTTTTTAATAAATATTTTTTTGAAAAAGAGATAGAAAAAAAATGGATTAACCTCAAGAATAGCTCTTTCCATTGGTTTCTGTGTCTCATTAGAAAAGTCCCTATAAAATGATCTTTTAATAACCAATATCCTTGAATCATGGCGGTTGGAACTTCATTCTAACAACAGTGGAGCTCCTTCAATCCTGTGCTTCCCCCCCCCCCCCCCTTGAGTTTTAGAAGAATTTGGTTGATTTGGGATGGAAAAATAAGAATTCATAAATGTAACCTTTTTTGAGTTCCTGGTGCATCTGGTATTTTACCATTACATTATTACTTGAGTATTTAATATTATTTATTGTGTTTTGTTGCGTCTTTTAAAATCCTTACAGATACCTCATGCCTCTGACGTTCTGATCTACCAAATGGAGCAGTGACTAGAAGATGGAATTTTTGTAGTTTTATTTAGGTTGAATTATAATGTGTTAGATGTGCTCATATGATTGTACTCTTTGATCAGAGCTAATTTTTTCGGTAAGTGGATCAGTCACTTTCCAGCATTTAGTATACAGCTGATCTGCAGGAACATTCAGTTCCAAAAAGTTGTCTCAGATACCAGTTACATTGGCAGTTTTGGAGGGAAAGGGGAGAGAAGCCCCAAGTGCACCCTTGGTGTAATACAGTTTTAATGATCCAGTAGTAAAATACATAAAATGTTCCACTCACAAAGGTATCAATAGAACAAGCTAGAGGACAGTGAAGGCTCTGTGCAGTGATGTCCTGCCCCCCCATGGAGCTGTCAGTCCAGTGTCAGAAGGGTGTCACTGGAGTGCGGTGCAGTGGCATGGACTGACAGCTCCACCAAGGGCAGGACATCACTGCATAGAGCCTTTCCCAGTCTCATGCTTGTTCTATTGTTACCTTGGTAAGTGAAACATTAATGCATTTTCATTTTTGATCATTAAAACTGCATTACACCAAGGGTGCGATTGGCGCTTTTCTCCCCTTTCCCTCCTCTCTTGCAGCGTGGGTCTCTAAGTCCTTTTTTGGACATAAAAGCCTTGCATCCCTCTTGGAATACAGTCACCTGTTTCATACACTTCCAGGCAAAGTGTTTTTATCCACCATCCTGGACATTTATATGGGCAGTACACCATCATATTCTTTATTGAACTGTTGTATTTTAGGCATTCACAGGGAAGGGTAGCACTAAGAACATTGTTTGTCTTTCGTTTTATATTGGCAGTTTTGTATGTGTTACATATATTTTTTTTTATTAATACATATTTACATAGTGACGTTGAGCATCTCTTGTTTGCAGTTCCAGTTTAGATGGTCTTGATGCAGACAGTGAAGGAGAGGGGACATATAGCAGGTATGACAATGCTGGCTCTTCTGCTAAAGAGGACTCTTCTGGCCTTCTTGGGAACAGTGGTGATGAACTGGACTCCCCCGAGGCTAATCCTGATTTCCAACTTAGAGCAGCTGGAACTCTACCCTTCGCACAGAGTAAGGTATTGTCATTCACGTCACATGCTTTGTCTCTAAGAGTTTTCACCCAAGAAGCAAACCCATTTTATGCCACATTAGCAGTAGGAACAAATGTGTAATGTTCCAGAATAAATGCATTTTAGGTTCTTTAGCTTCTGTAATCTATCCAGGCAAATCAAGCAAGTTTGGAGATATAGCTTTGCACCTTTTTGCCTTTCTCCTTTTAGTATTTGTGCAGCTTTATTGGTTTTACCAGGGTCCTGTTAGTGTATACTTACATTTCTTTTATGATAGCTGCCTGCAAGCACAGAACTCTCTTGTCTGAAGGTGAGTTCGGAGATCCCTATGTTCACATAACACTGGAAAACTTGTTTTCCTCCCTCCTTTTCTTGCTTTGCATGTTTACTTCCAGACAGCCGAGCTACGTCAGTCATTCTTTTGCACTACAAGCTTTAGAAATGCCTAGACCTTTTTGTCAGGCATCTTTAAAAATAAAGTATGACAGGATCTCAGTGCTGTGAATACTTGCAATATCATTTACCTCTCTTGCCACATAGCTGTTACCTTCACATATCCTATTAAAGAAATTACGGTACTTCTGTGAGTTCACTTATTTATATTCAGATAGGTAGTGACACACTGAAGTGTTTAGTCATACTTATAAAGTAAAATGAGCAAGGAATGCAATAGGTACATATATTTTTCACCACAAAATAAAAAACTTTTTTTTTTTTTGCAGGACCCTTTGACCTCTGGTCTTAGATTCCGCTCTTACTCCTATTCCTCACCAAAAAATTTTCTTGGGAAGCCTCGCTTAACTCGTGACCTTTCCATTGGTGACGCTGGGGATGGTGAGTATAAATCACTGAGTGCTACACTGCTTAATATCAGCAATGTTGTATTTGTGTTAAAGTGTATCACCCTACCCCCCCCCCCCAAAAAAAAAAAATGGAGTCTGTAGCTTACCAGCCCTTGGATGAGGTGGCTACATTAGCCTTATTTTTTCAAGCTTTTTTTTTTTTCATCTATTTTCACCTGGTGATCCTGGTAGTATAGTAACACACTTCCAGTCCAAGGATGACAACAGTATAAATCACAGAGCCCTGCCCGTCTCCTTTTCTCCATATCATAGAGAGAGCTAACTTAGGCCCCTTTCACATGGGTGCCTCCGTCTTGCGGATTCGGCTTGCACAGCAGGGGATCACTCTGATGATCCCCGTTGAGCAGGCTGATGACAGGTCCGCTGTACTATGCAGAGTGGATACGGACACAGTCTTGCTCTCCTCTATGGGGAAATCGGGGGGAAATGGACCACCTGTCTGTTTTCATCCTATGCGATCTGATCCGCCAGATAGATGGAAAATAGGGATAGAAAATAGGACCACCATCCGTCTAGATTTTGTGGGCAGGCTCAGATCGGATGGCTGCGGGTTTCAGCAGACATGTGTCCTCTGACATCAGCCGCTCCATAGGGCAGACTGAAGGGTCCAGTCAGGTCCACCTGAAAAACCGACAGGCAGACTTGATGGGACAGCCCATGTGAAAGGACACTAAGAACTGAAAGTTATCAGCTCACTAGATTTCTGGTAAGATGAGCAAATACTTTGTTTCCTTATCCAGTAGATTTTAAAAGAGGCTTTTAATGGAATAAAATGTACCAAATTGGAGAAGTTACATTTTAGGGTTTAGATACACTTCAACTGCACATTATTTAGGATAGCAAAAAAAGAATATGCTGGAGGATCTCTCCAGTGTCCCTTGGGAGTGCGGTGTGTACCAAACTGTTCCCTTAGTGGTCTTCAGTTCTGATTTCTTCAAAAACATTTGATTTCTTCAAAAACATCTGATTTCTTCAAAACCAGCAGGCTTGTACTTAACTTGTCTGATTGTCTGGCCTCCCGTGCTGCCTGCATCCAGGCTGATACAAATCTAGTGCAGGGCTGCCAGCGCCGTAACGTCTCATATACCTAAATGACACTGCTCCTGCTGTACTGGTATCTTCCATTCAAGTCTATGGTACTTTAATGTAGAAGTAGCCTGGCACTTGATTTTTACATACCTGGCTGCAGAAAGAGCAGGAGGCTTAAGTTAGAAACTGATTGGCTAATTGGCTACGGCTATATATATATATATGTCTATATATAGATATATATAGATATAGATATATATCTATAGATAGATAGATAGATAGATAGATATAGTGAAAAATGTAGCAACAGTTGGAACCCCTACCGGGGGATTCCTCTACTGGAGTCCACAAGAGATGTAAATTACCAGCAGATGAATGAACCTTTTTATTGACTCATATCAGGAATATTGGCTTTTGATAGATTGACTGTGTAAAGAAAAAATGTAGTGTATTCGTAGTAAGCTAACATTTTGAATTATTGTTCAGTGTCTATTGTAAAGAAAAACTGTACTTTGTTACTTTGTTATCCTTTAACTTACCTATTTAAGTCTTGTACTCACCTGCCCACCATCCTACCAGATCCCCACACAGTTGCTGGATTTTTCTGTGCATGCTCAGAAAGCAAAACAGACCACAGCCAGGAGAGTTTGCATTGTGTATGGAATTGGTAGGTGTGTGGACAGGTAAGTAAAAACTTGGGGGGGGTGCTTCTGGGACAGGTTGAAGGATAACTGTATGAAAGTACTAAGGTTATATACTTCAGTAATGGCAGCTGTAGAGAATTGGAGGGAGTCGAAAAAGGTGAGTATATGCTGCTGGGGAGGGACAAACCTTTTGGTTTGCCCTGCATGGACAAAATACAGTCCTTTTTGATGGGACTGCCACATTGGAATTGTTTGCTTTGAATGTTTTTGGTATTATATTAAATGTAGAGATTTGAAGATTAGACTGGAGTCAGGGTTTAAAGCTATTACAATGACTCTACCTATCCTAATAACAGCTGTTAAGATATCAGTGACATTAGGAATACATTATTTTCAATGAGTTGGCCATCTAATAGACTTGCAATGTGAGAAAGTTTAGTAAAACGCATCTACTGCAAAGAAAAGCTTGAAAATGCAATGAGCTAATATGGCAGCTTCAATGTAAATACAAATGATAAATAGAAAAATAATTTTGAAGGCATTAACAAGCAAAAAAAATGTTTAAATTGAGCTAAAAACTATTTATGAAATGATAGTGTTTATTTGCATGACTTTAAAGCTTCATAAATTGTGGGCCTGGTGAATGCTTTGCTGCCTAGACTTTCAGATGCAAGGCTTGGAAAGTATGTTTGTTAAGGTTTTATTCCTGCTTGTAGATTCTGTGTTCAGTGTCAGCGGTCGGTCATTACTTCAGGCACTTTCACTGTCTAAATCAGTATCTCTCCTTCACGCTGGTAGTAAGTAATGCAATGGTGTTATGGGATACTAGACACGGGTGTGCTGCATGAGTCTAATATGCAAAGACAACCTGCGAACTGTCATCAGATGAGGAATTACTAGTTTTGATACAGTTTAACAACTAGCAGTTCCTCATGGGCTGGAAGGCCGCAGGTTGCCTGAGCCTTCTCTATGGACACTGGAAGGAATTTACCATAACCATGTATAGAGTACTACATGCTTCCTCCCTCCTCTACATGCGGTTGGGTTTTCATCACGCAGTCCCACCTATTCAGATTTTTTTAGGCTCCATCTAACATGCTGGCTGTGTAGCTCCCCTTCTTGCCTTGGGTTGAGATTTTTTGCACGTTGGTGAAGGTGATGCCAGCTGCTAAGGAGTAATTTTAGTCTACAGAGTGACATTACATTTAGAGGATAAACGGCAGATATAAATCTGCAAATTAGGGGATGGATTTAAAAAAAAAAACTAAAAAGTTTACAATAAAACATTCCTTATGCTTTAAGTCTTGGTATGAGCTTTATTGCATGGTTACATTGGTCTGACTTGGACCAATGTAGTATGTATATCTTTTAACTGAGGGATCACAGTGGAAACTGACAAACATGTAGTAGTTGCTGCTACTAACGCGATCACCACAGTCTTCTGGGTCCTGTGCCAGGTGGTTTCACTTCTGCATAGTGACCACAGAGGGCTCACTCAGCACTGCCGCCATTCAGAAAACACCTTGTATTTTTTCATTAAATATAGGGCTTTCTCTGATTGGATGAGGTGGAGAGTGTGACCCCACTGCCCTGCCTCTCTACCTTATCCAATCAGAAAATGCCTTGTATTCATAAAAAAAAAAAATACAAGGAATCTTGTGATTGGCGGGTGTGTTGAGCAAGTGACCCCCTGTGATCATTATGCAGAAGAGGAGCTGCTCAGGACCCAGAAGATTGCAGCGATCGCTGTAGTGGCTTCTACTAGAGTGATTGTCTGTTTCCCTGATGGTCTATCAGGTATGAACCATGCATACTTCTACTTATGTGGGGCAAAGCTGGACCAGTGTAACTATGCAATAACGATTACTCCTAGACTTCAGTTTTTGCAGCATCTGGAAACTTTTCCAATATGTCTCTTCAACAGAAGTTGATTAAACGATCAACTTCTGCCAAGTGGGAGGATGCAGACACTGATCAAAGTAAACATACAGATTAGACATTTTATTGTCATTTGGAACACACTCATTTTGCGTTGGTGACTCGGAAATGATTTATGTTAGAGGCAGCCAGGAAGCTAGCGTTTTCTACAAGAAGTTAGTGGCAGTCTACATGTTTCTATCAGTACAGGTCTCCTGTAATGACCATTTTTTTATTTCATATTTTGCGCTTTAAAGTACACATTGGATGGTTGTAATTCCTTCCATTAGTCCTTCTTGCTCTAACAGGTGGTGGGATCCTCTTCTCATAAACTTTTACAGGATAGAGATATGCTAGAAACAAAGGCTGCGTTTTGTCAGTTTGCCATTTGATGTACTGCAATGTTCTTTATAAAAATTAAACGTTTTATCCGCATTTTTATCTGCTTAGGTGTGTCTTAATGTGTTCTTCCAAAATAGAAAATAATAGCAAATATTAAAAGAATATCTGTATTATTCTCTGTAAATATTAACTGTAATACAGTATGTAAGAGCTATGAAAATGTGGAATAGACTCACACAGGACCTGGTTCTGGCCAGCTCAGTAGATTGTTTAAAAAAGAGCTGGATGCAATCTTAAATACACAAAATCAGTATAACTGGATATTTATTGGGAATAACAATAGAGATTGTTGATCCAGGGAATATTTGATTGCTTTCAGGGAATCAGTAAGGATTTTTTTGCCTCCCCTCTGGAGCAAATTGGATCATGCGTTATAGGGTTTTTTTTTTTGCCTTCCATTTGGATTAACTGGGTGACTTCCATAGAATTCTGTAAATGTGTTTTTTTTTATTTATTTATTCTGTTAGTTTATTTTGTTTTCTATTGATTGAGCTAGAAGGACTTGTGTCTTTTTTCGACCTGACTAAGTAACTGGGCCAATGAAGATGGTTTTATTTTCTAGCTTTATTACAGTTGCCCACACAGGATTTTGTGTTAAAGTATATGTAAACAATCACTTTGTAAAAAAAAACATTCAGCTTAAAATAGAAATGAAATGCGTTGGTTGTCACAGGAAATGCCAAACACTCTTTGCCTAGATGGTTAATAAATTAAATCTAGCTGGACCTTTTTGTGAAAGGCAAAGTTCAAAACTTTTCTGATTGGTAAATAGCAGCTGACATACGCATGTGGGGCTGCTATGTGAAAGCTGGGTTTAGGCACAGTGTACATCCCCAAGGGTTAGGGAAATGTACAAAGATGAGCTGCCATGTTAATTTTTTTTTTTAAGATATGTCTTGTCAGTGCGAACACGTGTCAAATGTGTCACAGTAGGCATTAACCTAACATTTCTGCAAAATTGGAAACTCTGTAAAGTCTTGGGTCAAGGGAATGAACACAGTGCTCACAAGACAGCTAATACTCAGTTTAGATTGATACTTTCATGATTTGAAGTATTTAAAAATGTTTTGTGATATAAAATATAATACAGAATATTCTGTATTTTATGAATAATTGAGCTGCAAAATCAGAAGCGCAAATGGTAGTGGTTGTTGTCTTGATAGAGACTGGATCTCCATTTGAAATGTGTAGGGGAATGGTCCCCTCTAGTCTTTCTGTTCAGTGTCATGCCAAATGTTCTCCACCATTGTGCTGTGAACGGCTGACACGCAGCGTGATATGAACCATCAGGGACAGCTGGTTGATGTGCCTGCTACACAAGGTGTTATCTTGCATTTTCAGTTTGTTGCTTTGTTTGGTTGACATCTTAGAAGATAAAATGACCACCACAGTTGGTTATCTATTGGTAATACTGTATATATAATATACCTTGAGACAGAATAGAGCGTACTCATGTCTATACGTTTTTTCTGTTTTTCTTTCTGGCCTCTATAGCACTGTGTTAAAGATGTGACCTGATTATTTTTTTTTTTTATACAGGATTTATATACAGTGCCGTGAAAAAGTATTCACACCCCTTGAAATTTTCCACATTTTGTCATGTTACAACTAAAAATATTTTATTGGGATTTTTTGTGGCATATAATTGTCACGTGAAAGAAAAATGATAAATGGTTTTCAAAATTTTTTACAAATAAATATCTGCAAAGTGTGGCACGCATTTGTATTCAGCCTCCTTTACTCTGATACCACTAACTAAAATCTAGTGTCACCAATTGCCTTTAGAAGTCACCTGTATGTAATTTATTCTCAGTATAAATACAGCTGTTCTCTAAAGCCCCTAGAGGTTTGTTAGAGAACCTTAGTGAACAAACAGTATTATAAAGGGCAAGGGACACGCCATACAGGTCAGAGATAAAGTTGTGGAGAAGTTTAAAGCAGGGTTAGGTTATAAAAAAATATCGCAAGCTTTGAACATCCCACGGAACACTGTTCAATCCATCAACCCGAAAATGGAAAGACTATGGCACAACTGCAAACCTACAAAGGCATGGCCGTCCACCTAAACTGACAGGCCAGGCAAGGAGAGCATTATTCAGAGAAGCAGCCAAGAGGCCCATGGTAACTCTGGAGGAGCTGCAGAGATCCAGAGCTCAGGTGGGAGAATCTGTCCACAGGACAACTATTAGTCATGCACTCCACAAATCTGGCCTTTATGGAAGAGTGGCAAGAAGAAGCAGGTGTTGAAAGACAGCTTTAGGAAGTCACATTTGCAGTTTGTGAGGAACACAGAAAACATGTAGAAGGTGCTCCAATCAGATGAGACCAAAATTGAACTTTTTGGCCTAAAAGAAAAATGCTATGTGTGGCGTAAAACGAACACTGCAGATCACCCTGAACCACACCATCCCCACCGAGAAACGTTGTTGTGGCAGCATCCTGTTGTGGGTATGCTTTTCTTCAGCAGGGACAGGGAAGCTGGTCAGATTTGATAGGAAAATGGATGGAGTCAAATACAGGGTAATCTTAGAGGAAAATTGGTTAGAGTCTGCAAAAGACTTTAGACTGGGGCAGACAATGACCTTAAACATACAGCCAGGGCTACAATGGAATGGCTTGGATCAAAGCATATTCATGTGTTAGAATGGCCAAGTCCAGACCTAAACCCAATAGATAATATGTAGCAAGACTTGAAAATTTCTGTTCACAGACGCTCCCCATCCAATCTATCAGAGCTTGAGCTATTTTGCAAAGAAGTATGGGCAAAAATGTCATTCTCTAGATGTGCAAAGCTGGTAGAGACATAACCTAAAAGACTTGCAGCTGTAATTGCAGCGAAAGGTGGTTGGTTCTACAAAGTGGCTGAATACAAATGCACGCCACACTTTTCAGATATTTATTTGTAAAAGATTTTGAAAACCATTTATCATTTTTCTTCCACTTCACAATTATTTGCCACTTTGTGTTGGTCTATCACATAAAATCCCAATAAAATACATTTTCAACTTTGGTTGTAACATGACAAAATGTGGAAGACTGTTGATCGCTCATTTTCTCGGTCTTCACTGAGCAGAAAACTGGTGACTGTCAGTAATCGACTCTCTGCTCTGACTCTCAAGGCTCACTGGAGTATTGGGCCTTGGGGGGGGGGGGGGGGGGGGTGTGGCTTGCTTGCTCAGTCTCATAGCAGCGAGGCTGATCCAGCTGCTGGTCCAGGCATCTCTGGGTGGATCCTGACTGCAAAGTTGGATCTTTCTCGAGTCTGGACCGGCTGAGTTAGGACAAACCTACATGAGAAGTAGGACCAAAATAGTTTGGCCACACTTCTTTAAAAAGTGCCTACCAGTGCTTACAGTAAAACTATAAGCAAATTATTATTATTTTTTTTAATTTTGGGTAGAACAAGGGAGGGTATAACCTCCTGTTGGATTTTTTTATTGCCATCTGTATCCCATTGCAGAGATTTCCCTTTACTTTCTGTCCCATAGCCAGACAGGAAATAGAAGGAAATCCCTGAAAATGAATTCAATTCCTTGGGACCCCCCAGGGCACCAGAGCTAGTGTCCCCATTGGAAGATTTACCCTTTTTTCTTTTATGGGGACAACCCAAAATGTGGGATTTTCTTTTACTTTCACTTTCAATGATCATGGTAAACAGAACAAATAGACCGGGTGAATCTCCATAATGGGGGTACAAACAGCAATAAAAAGGAACAGGTGTGTTCTAATCCCTCTCCACTCTATCCAAACCTGAAAAGCTTTTGTTATACTTTAATTGCAGGCAACTTGTGGTGCCTGAAAGTTGTGTTGGTGTTCAAATCAGTCCCATTGTGAAGCTTCATGGGTCCATAGCCTAGGCAGTACACAGGACCCTTGACTTCTCTCCATGTGTAGATTAAAGAAGTTGTAAAGCCTTAAAATAATAAAAATGCTATACTTACCTGCTCTGTGCAATGGTAATGCACAGAGCGGTCTCTTACCTCCTTTTCTGCTCCTCCTCTTCTCTGAGTGCTGCTTTTGTGGAGTCAAAACATGGAATGGAGGTACGATTACTGGCAATGTTTTTCAAATGTCTTAATATCATTGAGCCGATTTTTCCACTCCGATTTCAGGCTCAATAATGCAGAGCATCTTGTATCTGTATCCAGATCCAGTCCCATACCATCATTATTTTGTTGTCAAATCTCAAATAGTAAGAAACCATTCTCTAGAACAAGGGTATGAAATGCAAGAAGACCCCCTTTAGCTGTTGGCAACCAGCAAATCTCTTCTGACAGTTTTTGTAAATGTGTTCCAGTATACACGTAATCAGGAAAGCATCCTTCAGGTGTGGAGGAAACAGTGACATAATCAGCATTTGAACCAGCAGAACGTATAATTATTACGTATTTTATTTACAGTAGGAAAACACTCTATGCTGTTTGGCAGAGGGAAGCGGATCAAGTTTATGTAAAGCTAAAACAATGTCAGCCTGGTACTTGGCCAAACCTTGTGCAGTGTTCTCCCACTTGTAATAAAACTCAATGAGAACTTTACTGAAGCATTGTCGGTGTGTCTATATATCACGTTCGAAGCCTGAGGCATTTACACCACTTCATAGGATGCAAATTTAATCCAACCTTATTTGTGTAGTGTTTCATACATGCCATGTGAGACTGTAGACAGGACTCTGGAATAGGTAACTAACAGAGTGCCATAGACGTGATGTTTAGAAGTGTACTGTTAGTAAAATATCCCTCTGGCCATAGTAACCAATTACCTTTCAAATTAAAGCAAAGAAGCCAGCTTACTCTTCATATAGCAGGCCCTTACTAACATTAAACTCTCACTCTTAGGGTTCTTTCATGTGACTACTTCTGTATTGATTATGTTGAGATTAACTATACTAACCATTATCTGATCCATTGTGACATGATCTTTAGGTGGAATGAGGGCATGTGGTGGTGGATTATACATTTCTTCAAATAGTTTATACTGTGAAACCTAACCTCTTCCTCTTGTCTTACTAGAACGAGCGTACAGCCTTCCTGAACATTCAAGAGAAAAAAGGTATTTCAATATCTCTGCTTTGGTATATTATGTGTGAAGACATTAAATTGCACCCAAGGTCTTACAACAACACCTTTCAGACCCCCCACCCTCCTTTCCGCCGTCAAATAGAATGTGTTAAAGAACTGCTGAAATACTTGCTGGTCTTTGAGAAAAAGAAGCTTTGGAAACCCATGGTGCCCTGTCTAATGACCAGATACCTGGGAATTGGGTCATGTGATTTCTACACACTTCACAATGGCTGATCATCCCCTTAGGCAGATGATTACATGACAGCTGCAAGGGGTTCCTGATCATTTAATATGGGATCTTATATCAATTAAATATATTTATGTAGAAATGTTAACCCCCCCCCCCCCCACAACACACACAATTCCTGACTCAGAGCAAGTATGTACAGTAGATAAGGACCTCTGACTTGTATTCAAGCTTCAGATCAATGTTTCAAACTAATTGAGCTAGATACTCAACAGGACAGGCCGGCAACTATTGGCTTTAGATCAGTAATGCCAACCTCTATCTTCCTAAAGAAAAGTTTAATTTAGATCTTTGTTTCTGTGCCATATTCTTTTTATTTCTTTATTGCTGCCTGCTTTGCTTTTTAAGAGAAGAACATTGCATTTTGGCTTTATTTTTTTACTTAATCACAGTATCCTGATAAAATCTCTATTGAAAGATATAGAAAGACTCCTGTATTTTTTCTTTGCTACCTTAAAGTCCAGACATAACCTATTTGTCTTAGACAGACCATAGATGATGCTATTTTCTTTCCTGCAACCACTGACACTGATGGGGGAATCCCTCCCACGGAACTGTTGTGTTCTCCCAGCGGCTGGGGGCGCGGGAAGCCTTCCCTTTCAGAAGAACACCATGATTATTGCTAGCAGTTATAGCTGCTGGCAATAATCACACATAAAAATCCAACATGCTGCTTGTACCTAAGTTGATCGACTTGGGTACAATCAGCCTGCCCATACATGGTTTGAACCAGCTGAGATTCGAACCATCTATTGCCATCTATTTTAATGGGAATAAGCCAAAAAGGAGTTTCCTATAGGTGGAAAAAGATAGAGACACTTCTCAGCAATTTTTTTTTGCCCAGACATAACTTGTTGTTACTGGGAAGAAGCCAAGAATGACTTTTTTTTTATAGGTAGCATATTTTGCCTGTTTTTTTTTGTCTTTTTTGATGATTTTACAAATTTCTTCTGTTTATTTCACCATAAATCCCCTAGATGCATTATGTGATGTGGTATTCTCACCTCTTCTCTGGACGTACTATGTTAATTACAGAAATTGTTGCTTATGTGAGAGCAGCCAGTAGCAAAGATATTGTATGACTCTTTCAACTAATAGAGCAGATCAAATACCTGTATTAGGTTACAGGAAATACAGTTAAGTATATCGATGGCTACATTTTTGAAACATCCTCCTAGTGTCGATGTAAACTTGATTATAGGTTTTTAACAATACATCATTTGGAAGGAAATGCAATATACTGTAGCGCATCAGGAAAATCACAAAGATCTCCCATGAAGTTGATAAAAGTGTTAAGACTGCCGCCACTGTCGCGGCTGGCCTTAACACTTTAATCACTGTGGTTGGCAGGCCTTACTATTCTAGTAAGGCCATCAATACTAGGGTTTATTACTGCGTAAACTGACACCAATACTTGGGGTGATTATTGCGTAAACTGGCACCAATACTAGGCTTTATTACTGTGTAAACTGGCACCAATACTAGGCTTTTTTACTGCGTAAACTGGCACCAATACTAGGGGTTATTACTGCATAAACTGGCACCAATATTAGGCTTTACTACTGCACAAACTGGGGCCAACACTAGGGGTGATTACTGCGTAAACTGGCACCGATACCAGGCTTTTTTACTGCATAAACTGGCACCAATACTAGGGGTTATTACTGCATAAACTGGCACCAATACTAGGCTTTCTTACTGCGTAAACTGGCGCCCACACTAGGGGTGATTACTGCGTAAACTGGCACCAATACTAGGCTTTATGACTGCGTAAACTGGCATCAATACTAGGCTTTATTACTGCTTAAACTGGCACCAATACTAGGGGCTATTACTGCGTATACTGGCACCAATACTTGGGGCTATTACTGCATAAACTGCCACCATTACTAGGGGTTATTACTATATAAAATGGCACCAATACTAGGGATTATTAATGGGTAAACTGGCACCAATACTAGGCTTTATTACTGCATAAACTGGCATCAATACTAGGGGCTATTACTGCGTAAACTGGCACCAATACTAGGGGCTATTACTACATAAACTGCCACCATTACTAGGGGTTATTACTGCCTAAACTGGCACTAATACCAGGGGTTATTACTGCGTAAACTGGCACCAATACTAGGCTTTATTACTGCGTGAACTGGCATCAATACTAGGCTTTATTACTACGTAAACTGGCATCAATACTAGGTTTTATTACTGCGTAAACTGGCCCCAATACTAGGCTTTATTACTGCGTGAACTGGCATCAATACTAGGCTTTATTACTATGTAAACTGGCATCAATACTAGGCTTTATTACTGCGTAAACTGACACCAATACAGTAAACCCCCCTCCATTGCGGGGGTTACGTTCCGGACCCAGCCGCAAAAAGTGAAATTCCGCGAAATAGAAAAACCCTATTAAAATGCATTGTAGGCATGATTTTTTTACTGTCACTGTACGTGTAGAAGCATTTTAAGGTCTTTAAACACACTTTTAAAACAATAGAAACTCATTTAAACACATAAAAGATACTTAGAGACAGAGCAAGAGCTATGAAAAACACAAAAATCTTTCATTTTTAATGATTTGTATAGTAAAATAACATTACAAAAAAAAACGCGAATTACCGGGACCGCAAAAACTGAACCGCGATGTAGCGGGGGATTACTGTACTAGGGGTTATTACTGCATGAGCTGGTACCAATACTAGGCTTTATTACTGCATAAACTGGCACCAATACTAGTGATTATTACTCTAAAAACTAGCAGCAATACTAGGGGTTATTACTGTGTAAACTGGCACCATTACTGGGAGTTATTACTGTGTAAATTGGTACCACTACTAGGAGCTATTAATGTGTAAACTATCACCAATACAAGGGGTTATTACTGCATAAACTGGCAACAATTCAAGGCTTTATTACTGCATAAACCTGGTACCAATACTAGGTGTTATTACTGCGTAAACTGGCCCCTATACTAGAGGCTATTACTGTGTAAAGTGGCACCAATACTAGGGGTTACTACTGCATAAACTCTTTGCTCAAATTGCTTTAAAGTATAAAGAACAGCTTTTAAGAGTTTTCCTCTTTCTCAGGTATGAAGCAATACCTGAGGAAGAAAGGAAAAGTCTTGAAACCTTGTCTTTTCGGTGTTAGGTTAGCACAATAAAAAGGTATCATTGATTACTCTCGTATTTTGTAACCTTATTTATATATACACTTATTTCGTTTTTTTCAGTGGTATGATATGGTGAGGAAAATTATGAGTGCCCCCCTAGTTTTGACTGTGGTATCTTATGTGCCCCCCCCCATTTATTGTTCCTAGAGCCGCAACTGGGCACCGAAATTGCTCCTTGTCTTACTGAAACAGATCAGTGGCGGAACTAACAGAGTCACAGCAGTCACCATTGCGACTGGGCCCTGGAGTTCCGCCACTGTGGGGGGGGGGGGGGGCCCGGCGCGCCCGTCAGTCCGTTCATTTAGCCGTTTTGGGGGTGTGGCCAACTGCTGAGCACTGGAGTCTCAGGAGTCTGAAGCCCCGCCTATTCTCTTCAGGCAGAGACTGAGAGACCATGTAGGGAGGAGGACACTGAAAAAAAATGTCAGCTGACACCAATAGAGTTAAGGGGGAGGAGCTCTTCCCTTGCAAGGAGATCCCATGGAGGCACGTGTAGTGGATGCTTAGGGGGAAAAGACTGACAAGGTAAGTGAAAAATTGCTAGTGCAACTGTACCCATCCTCCACCACCTCTGCCTCTTAATGACTCCCCCCCCCCCCCCCACCACAGATCTCATCCCTAATCAGTAAGAGGCAGAGGTGGGGGAGGGAGCATGACACCACCGATATTACTAATCCCACCCCCCTCACCCCCACCGTTGTCACTAATCCTGCCCCCCTCACCACCACCGCTGTCACTAATCCCACCCCCCCTCACCACCACCGCTGTCACTAATCCCACCCCCCTCACCACCACCACTGTCACTAATCCCACCCCCCTCATCACTATCACTGTCACTAATCCCACCCCCCCTCACCACCACCGCCATCACTAATCCCACCCCCCCTCACCACCACCGCTGTCACTAATCCCACCACCCTCGCCACCACCGCTGTCACTAATCTTGCCCCCCCTTACCACCACCACTGTCACTAATCTTGCCCCCCTCACCACCACCACTGTCACCACCACTGCTGTCACTAATCCCATCCCCCCTCACCACCACCGCTGTCACTAATCCTACCCTCCTCACCACCACTGCTGTCACTAATACCACCCCCCCACCACCACAGCTGTCACTAATCCTGCCCCCCCCTCACCACCACCGCTGTCACTAATCCTGCCCCCTCGCCACCACCGCTGCCACTAATCCCGCCCCCCTCACCACCACCGCTGTCACTAATCCCGCCCCCCCACCACCACCGCTGTCACTAATCCCGCCCCCCCACCACCACCGCTGTCACTAATCCTACCCCCTCACCACCACCGATGTCACTAATCCCACCCCCTCACTACCACTGCTGTCACTAATTCCATTCCCTCACCACCACCCATGTCACTAATCCCACCCCCTCACCACCACCACTGTCACTAATCCCGCCTCCTCACCACCACCGCTGTCACTAATCCTGCCCCCTCACTACCACCGATGTGACTAATCCCACCCCCTCACCACCACTGCTGTCACTAATCCCGCCCCCCTTTACCACCACCACCACTAATCCTACCCCCTCTCACCACCACCACTGCCACTAATCCTACCCCCTCTCACCACCACTGCCATTAATCCTACCCCATTCACCACCACTGCTGCCACTGATCCCACCCCCTTCACCACCACCCCCGCTGCCACTGATCCCACCCCCTTCACAAACACCCCCACTGCCACTAAATCCCACCCCCTCCAGCACCACTATTGCCACTCATCCCATCCCACTACAGCTGCTACTGATCCAATCCCACCACTGCCTCCACTCATCCCATCCCCCCACCACTACCACCACCACTCATCCTATCCCACCACCCCTGCCACTGATTCCATCCCACCACTATCCCTGCCACTGAACCCATCCAACTGCCAATTCTGCCATCTAACTCATCCCACCACTACCACTCATCCCATCCCACCACTGCTGCCACTGACCCAATCCCCCCACCCCCACCACCACTGCCACTGTTCCTATCCTCCCCACCACCACTGCCACTCATCCCATCCCCTCCACCACCACCACTGCCACTCATCCCATTCCATTTACCACACCACTTCTGTTGCCACTGATCCCATTCCCCCCCACCATTGCCACTCATGCCGTCTCTTTACCGCTGTCATTTATTCCATCCCCCCATCACCGCCACCACTCATCCCATTCCACCCCCCATCACTACCACCACCGCTGTACACCTAGATAGGAGGGGCAGGGGGGTGGCATATAGAGGAACCAATCCCCTATCCGCTGCAGGAAGAAAATTTAGGGGATCAGTTCCTCTATATGTCGCCCCCGCTGTCCCTTCTATCCAGGTGTACAGGGGTGACGCATGGGGCTGGGTCGCCCCTGGGGTCATGGGTGCCCTTTAGGGTTTCTTGCATCGGGGCCCTGAAGGTTCTAGTTACGCCTCTGAAACAGATGATAGTTTAAATCAGGCTTGCAGTGGTTGTACCAGCTCTTTAAGCAGATGAGGGGAGATAGAGGTATTTTAATGACCTATACAGGTTAAAGTACTCCACCCCATATTACAAGGTAAAAAGGTATTTGCATGTTTATCTTTATTTGTTAGTGATTTTGCAATTCTTTTCTTCAGTCTATTGTAGCAATGATAGGTGTTTTTAGAGGTTCAGTCTCACTTTTTAAAGCTTTATTTGGATAAAAAAAAAAAAATGTCTATACATACAGCGTTGAAACACTCTTGAAGCAAGGATCTCCACCGTGTGACACTCCTACTAAAAAAAAAATCCGATATCACAACTTAAACCCTTTGTCTTACAAAAGTTTAGGCAGCAAATATTAGTTATCAATATCAGTCAAAAAGTCAGAGTTCTAATCTAATTCCCTTTAAATTGTTTGAGGATTTTTGATTGTTTCTCATGGATTTGATTTACTAAGCATGCAGTCTGTACTCATAAATAAGTCCTAATATGTCCTTCAATGTTTTTTTAATTTTCCTTTTTTTTTGTTGTATATATATAAAAAAAGAAACATACCAAAAAAATGAGCCTGACCACAAATCTGTCTTGGTATTTTCCATTGTATAACTCATGAATAGAAGTGACTTAAATACAAAGGTATTTCTTACATAATAGGAATTCCAGAAATAGTAGTCATGAACGATAACAATACAGATGTTTATTGTGGTGTCAAATATAGGATATAATCGCGATGTGACAAGTCATTACTGCATGTTATTTCATATTCACTGTGCATCAATACACACAGGTAGCCTATACCACATATACAGTGTCACTCAACTTCTGCTGTTGTCTGACCAAGTGAGTGCTTGAAAAATACATTGGTAACACTAAAATATGGTCCTGGGTTTTATGCTGGCCTAAGGAGCCCATAGACCTGAGATGACAGTCTCCCCATCAGGTGTTATAGCCCTGATCTGGTAATATTCAAAAAACAAACAAAAAAAACCCCCAAAAAACGATTGCTATCATTTTCCTTGGGCTGGGACTGTGTGTTGCTCACCTTACGTCTTCAATGGCCCTAAATGGAACCAGTGTACAAAGAATATTGCTGTTTAGGGAGAAACTGACCCAGGACATAAGGCATTCATTTTAGGCACAGACTTTTGGCCGTTCTCTGATATCTATTGACAGCTTAAAGAGGAGTTCCGCCTTCCCCTAAAACAATTAAAAGTCAGCAGCTACACATACTGTAGCTTCTGACTTTTAATATTAGGACACTCAAGTGATGTCGGCACCCGAAGCCGATTTTGGTATCGGCTCTCATGTGCTGCCGCTGCCATTCTGGGAAAGGGAACCCGGCAGTGAAGCCTACTGCGCATGAGCGAAGCGTGCTGCACATTCCTATTGACTTGGCAGCAGGGGGATACTTCGCCACGGGCCATGTCCCAGAAGAGGGGAAGGGGTACCAGTCAAAAACAGGTACCTGCCCCCCCCCCCCCTGAAAGGTGCCAAATGTGGCACCGGAGGCGGGGGTGGAAGCAAAATAGCGGAAGTTCCATTTTTGGGTGGAACTCCGCTTTAAAGTATAGCTAAAGGCAAAACTTTTTTTTCTTAGTTTTGGATAGAGTGGAGAGGGATTAGATTCCCTGTCAGTTTTTATTGCTGCCTGTGTCCCTGTTAGGGAGATTCATCCTCTCTATATGTCCTGTTTACCATGATCATTAAAAATGAAAGTAAAAGATATAACCCAAATTTTGGATTGTCCCCAGAAAAGTAATAGATATGAAATCTTCCAATGGGTACACTAGTTCTGGTGACCTGGGGGTCCCCAAAGAATTCCCTTAATTTACAGGGATTTTTCCTCACTTCCTGTTTGGCTATGGGAAAGGAAATGAAGAGAAATCTCCGCAATGGGATACAGATGGTGAAAAAAAAAAAATCTATATAACCCTCCCTTGCTCTATCCAAAATGCTATAGTTCTACTTTAAGGCAATAGCTGTACTGGGGTTCAGCCCATTGGAATTTGTATGGATTTCAAAAAAGTACTGTGGTTCCCTCCTCAAGAGTGTGAGAGGGAATGAGCGCGTTGAGTAAGAGTATGACTGCTCATCGATAGGCACATTTTGGAAGGAATGGTGAAATAATCGACAAGCATGAACATGGCAGCATGCTAGGTACAAAATGATTAGCGATTACAGATCTTGTTCAAAATGGCTTTCAATCTGCTGGAAAGTCAGTCTTTGCAGACAGTCCTTTTCGATAAATTGTTATTACATGTTTGTCTTAAAGATATCTGATACTTTTCAGTACACTGTTCAGTACACAAGTTCAAACACTTGGAAATAATGCCCAATTACCTAAAAATGATGAGTCATAAAAACCAGGGTAATACATTTCTGTTGCTCATGGCCACCCCTGTGAGTGTGCTGGTATGTGTGTTTATTTGGTCTTATTTTACGTCTCACTAACTACAGTACAATGTTATTTTTCAGGATTGAAGAGGAGGAATGGGACAGATACATGGCACCTACAAAACCTGAAGCTGAGAAAAACAAAGTGAGCCGGACTTTCAGCTTCCTGCGGAGCAGGATGAGCAGTACGAGGAATAAAACCAAGGTGAACATTGCCCCCTGCTGCTAATATTAGGCCATAAGTGCAAATAAGTCTTTTCTTAGGCCTCACTTCTACTCTTAAATTCCTGTTTAGGAGCTTTTGTCTTTTTTTTTTTTGGCCAAAGCCCCCAAATGCAACTCAATAAAAGCTGTTGGGTCTGCACACATAGGTTTTTACCAGAGTTTAAAAGCTGCACAGTTTAGAGACAGTCAAAGCTCCCCTCCTGAATGCAGAAGAATCGCAATCAGGAGAGGAGCTTTTGGGCATAAACAACACCAATCGCTCCTAAACACTAGGTGCATTTAGCTCTTCAGCATTTATTAATTTCAATGGACAGAATAAATAAAAATTCTGGCTAAAGAAATAAACTCCCAAACACCAAATGCTTCTAAACTCTGCTAAAATTACCTAAACTGGTTTGAAAAAATGCAGTTGGGTGAGCATTTAACGCTGATTTCTCCTGTCAGGAGGAACAGCATTTACAATAAACCAGTGTGCAATAGGGCCTTAGACAAACTTGCATGTAAATTAATGCCTACCGTCTGGTTTTCAAGCAGTGTTTGCTAAATTAGTGCACCAAACCCCAGGCCAGTGCCAATGTATCCTACTACAACTTACAACATAAGACTCGTTGTTTAGTTAGTAAGTGACATACTAAACAACTGTTTGTTTGGAGTTCGCTTTCCTCCTTATTATTAAATATTTTTCCTCCATAGTTTTGCTATTGACCTATATCAGGCAATTGGCTTCCCTTAAAAATTGGACCTGGTGTGTGTCTGTACAACCATGGTACAAGTAAAATGTAAACCTCTACTGTTATAGTTTCAGAGTTAACCACTAGACAACCGCCCGCCACAGATATACTGTGGCAGACAGCCGCTCCTGGGCGAAACGTCGAACATGTACAGCGCTCACTAGAGAGTCTAGGGGGCGAGTCAGCAGGGAAGTCAGCGCGTGTGTCAGGCGGCTCCGATTGCCGTCTGACACCCTCAATTTCTCCCCGCTGAGAGAGAAGGACGGTCGTCTAATGTAAACACAGCCATCCGTCCTTCTCCCTGGGATGATCACAGAGACCAAGTGATTCTGCTATATAGGATCGTATGTCTCTATGCAAATATCATTGCACACTGTACACAGTAACAATGCTTTAAAACACTGGCATGTTCCGGGAAGATTATGTATATGAAATGGCTAATATTTATGTGAAGAGCTAAGAAAACGATAAATAGACTGTAGAATCACTTTAAAGATTACTCTAATTGTGGGGGGGGGGAAATGGCACACAGAGGGTCACCAGTACTGCCTGTGTGACTATAATTTGCAGTTAGATGCTGGGGACTCAGCAGGGGTTTCCCCACTGAAAGCAATCAGATGCTGACAGCTCCCACAGCTATTCACGACTGCTTGCATGTAATCGCTCATGATGCGATTACTTGTGAATTATCAGCCCTGGATGCATGGGCATCCGCAGAACTTTTTTCAGGGGGGGGCATCATTTTAAGGTCACCCGTGCTCTGCCCCTTTTTGACAATGTCATAAAGGGGAGGGGATTAGTCATTATCAAATAAAGCAGAGGCATGCAAAGGTTTAAGAAACCTGATGCAAAAGCTTAATAGAAGAGCTGTCAGAGTCCTGCTCTCCTCTATGGGAGATTGGATAAAATGGACCGCCTGTCCGTTTTCATCCGATTCGATCCTATTAGTAAATACAGCTGGTACTACTTGTCGTCCTCCAGGCTGTATAGATAGATCTACTCATTATAACAGTATATAACAGCAGTAGATGTAGTATTTATTAAGAGAAATTAGAGATCTGTGAGACTGGGACTCTATAGGTTCAGCAAACAGGATCCCAGGCGCAGCTGGTACTTGTAGTCGTCCCCCCCCCCCCCCCCAGGCTGTATAGATCTATTCACTATAATATTAGATGTCATATGTCTGTTTTACAATTAGAGATTAGTGACTCCATAAGCAAAGCAGACAGGAGGACCCCAGGTGCAGTTGGTACTTGTAATCCACAGGCTGTACAGATCTGCTCATCATGGTATTATATAACAGCAGTAGATGTCTAATGTCTTATGTGTGCAGTACAAAGGGAGATCTGGGGCTCTATAGACTGAGCAGACAAGATCCCTGGTGCTTGCAGCTGGTAGCCTGGTACCTGTAGTCCTCCAGGGCCCAGGCTGTAAAGATCTGCTCAGCTCACTACAAAATTATATAACAGGCAGCACTGCAGGCCAGCAATAGATCATGTAGTATGTCACAACATGGATGGATGTCAGTATTTATTATTGATTGTTGCAGGCAGCTGGTACATGTAGTCCTCCAGGGCCCAGGCTGTAAAGATCTGCTCAGCTCAATCATTAGCACTATATATTATATTTTAGGCTTCTTTCACACGGCGGCTCAGGATTTATTCTCTGCTGCGGCACTTTTTTTTTTTTCACGGAGCGGATGACACTTGTGTCATCTGCTCCGTATGTCCGCATATCATCCCATCCGTTTGCGGATGATATACGGACATAATGTAAGTCTATGGGCATTGCGGATGTCAGCGGATGACACCGCTGACATCCGATTTTCCTTCATTTCCATTTTTTGTAACGGAGGAAAAATAGGGTTCTGTTCCATTCCAAAAAACGGAACAGAACTGAAAGGAAGAAAATCGGATGTCAGCGGATGGTATTCCGCTGACATCCGCAATGCCATTCACTTACATTATGTCCGCAAATCATCCGCAAAAAAATAGGATGATTTGCGGACACACGGAGCGGCCGTGTGAAAGGGCCCTAACAGGCAGCAGGCCAGCAATAGATGTACTAGTAATAATGTCACTCACATCACCTGTAGTCCTCCAGGGCCCAGGCTGTAAAGATCTGCTCAGCTCACTCAGCACAGCACTATATATATTATATTTAACAGGCAGCGACGCCCATGGGCAGCAGGCTGGCCAGCAATAGATATACTAGTATTAGTAGTAATAATGTCACTCTCACAATCTGAGTCACATGGATGGATGTCACCTCAGCAGTAGTATGACAGACAGTAATTCATTGTCAGTGACAAGACAAGAAGACTCACTTTCACTTACTCTCTATTCACCGCTCAGGTGGTCACTGGTCAGTGGGCACACTCATCGTGGGTGTCAGACTGTCAGATCACAGGTCACTCACAGGCACAGCAGGTGGTGAGGTGAGGTGAGGTGACTCTCACTCTCTCTCACTCCGATTCCCGGCCACAGCGCTGCCTTTCCCGCCTCCTCTCCAGTCACGCACGCTGATTCTCCTCTCTCTCCTCCGCGGGCCGCAGCTCCGCCCCTTGCTGAGCTGACTGACATCAGCAGCAGCCAGCAGGGAATCCCCGGCCCGCCCCCTGCAGCTGTCGTAAGGGCAGCAGAGGACCGAGGCCGAGTACTGAGAGAGGAGGGAGCCGGAGCCGTAGCCAGAGCCAGCGGGCGGGCGGGCGGATCAGCGCCGCGCTCGTGTGCTGCTACGGCAAAAAGAATGTGAATGTGATGATATGCAGGATTCCAGGGGGGGGGGGGGGGGCACTCGCCCCCCCCTTGCCCTCCCTTGCGGACGCCCATGCCTGGATGCAGACTGTCTGCATCCAGGGCCAATCATTCACAGGTCATCACTCCTTGTAATCACTCCTGTCAGCCTTCTTTTATTTTTTAGTGGGGCTTGGTGGCCCCAGCTATTTGCTGGGAACCCCCAATGGGTCTCCCGCACCTGATCCCAAATGGTCTCATTCACAAGTGTGAATGGGACCTAAATGTATTGTTTATTGAAATATAATGAGTTATTTATCTACATTATGCTGATTGGTGCACTTTTATCTAATTTGTATGTTCCTTTTATTTTTCTTTGTAAGATATTAAATGTTACATTTGGTCATAACATTTTACAGGGAAATTATATTAAAAGTAACAGTGTTATAAGTCTTAAGAGAAATGAATTTAATTATTGTCTATAATTACAAGCATTAGAAGATAATAACATTACAGCTAATGTGATATGACTCTGCAACATGATTATGCTGGGATTGCTGTTATTAATAATACAGTTAATATTTATAAATATAAAATACAGAATAACATAAAATAATATTAATTATTTAGTGCCTTTTACTTTTTTGTAACACTTTTCAAACTAATGGCCCATACACACTATAACCATATAATATGAGGTCAAACCTAAACACTGTCAATTTGTATGCAATCTGGCAGGCCCTTGCACTACATAGAAAAGGTAAATCTGAAGGAAAAAGTCTTCAGAAAATCTTAGTGTGTATGGCCCTTAAGAGCTGGAATTACAAAGTAAGGCCTGAGACACACCTTTGTTATGCAGTGAATTGCTGTCACACATGCATTAATGCTCATTCCATGCTTTCTGGTGCTATTTCCTTTAAATGACTCCCTAATGTGCAGAGCGTTTTGAAAAATTGCTGCCATCTGTTTTAGGCCTCTTGAACACTGTAGCTTGAAAAAGCTCAGTACAGCATTTTTTTTTTTTTTTTTACTGATCTAAAATGCAGCCCATTGTTTACAATGTGCCTGTACACACAGGTGCGTAAACCGGCACTGTGTATTCCTGAGTAAAAATAAGATAGATCTGCTTTCCTGGTAAGTATTTTGCACCAGTACACACAAATGCAAATATATTGCCTATGCGCATAAATATTTAGCATTTTTATAGATTTTGCCAAGAGGAATGCATTGCGCGCGAATGTGCACGAATACGTGTAACACAAACGCCTGAAATTATGGCCAGAAATGCTGATGCTCAAACATCAGTACCGTGTGCAAGAGGCCTAATTGTGCTGTTCTGCTGTGGTTAACTGTCGCTTTTTGGTCTGTCTTTTTCTTGTCTTTCATATGTAAATTTTCTTGAAGACCAAAACAAAGGATACAAAAGAGAAGATGAATCGCCACCAGTTTGTACTGGGTACTTTCTCTGGTGTAGTTCCATGTTTGGTATGTGAGAAAGCCCTCCTAGGGAAAGAATCATTTCAATGTTCCAGTAAGTACCAGTGCACAAGATATCCTACATTTATTGTTAGAGCTTAATGGACCAGCAAACTCAACAGTAATATTCAGTTATATGTGGACACTGGAGAGCTGTATCATTCAGTGGCATCTAAAGCTGTATCCATAGATGTCAGATAAGCCTCCATTTCAGACATACTGGGGAGAGATTTACTAACACTGGTGCACACAGAATCTGGTGCAGCTGTGCATAGTAACCAATCAGCTTCTAGGTTTTAGTCCCCGTTCACATTGAACTGATTTGACATGTCAAATCGCATGCCAAATCTGAGCCTATTGCTGGCAACGCACCATCCTAAATTCCTAAAAGAAGTTCCTGCACTACGTTTGGTGATTTTGGAGGCAATTTCAATAGACATATATGCATGAACCCACACAGATGTCTCTCAAATTGCCCCTGAAGTTGGACTGAAATGCTGAACTTTTGCACAATGCACAATTTCAAACCCGTATTTAGCGTGAATCTAGGCTTATTGTCATAGCTCAATTGAACAAGCTGAAGTTAGAAGCTGATTGGTTACTATGCACAGCTACCCCACATTCTGTGTGCACCAATTTTAGTAAATCTCCCCAACTGTATACTAAAGATTTTGGTGAGTTCCATATAGATATGTTTTTCTGATGTCTTCTGGTCAGTTATGTGATATGTATCATATTCTTTCTGTTTGGTCTTCTTCCAAAGCTGAGGGTTATCTTGAGTGATGGGTGCAGTGAGTGCAGGATGCCGTGCTCAGGGGCCATAGTACCCTGCATTAAGTCTTTTCTCGATCTTTGGGCCCTGTCCCACTAGCGGGACAAAAGTGCATCAAAAATGATTTGCCGTTAAAGCCTATGGGTGCACCCAGGGTCAGTTTTAGGTGCGTTTCTGCTTGTTTTTAAAGCGGATTTTCACTGCATCTGAGCACCACAAACCAAAAACTTGATCTAATTCATTTTTTATATTCAAAGCAAATTCCCCCATCCATCCATGTCTCCATGTTTTTTTTTTATGAGAAATCACTTTGAAAAACACCCCCTAGCATTTCTGGCCGTGGTCAACTTAAGGGCAAGGGCAAGAGTAAGGGCAAATGATTCATGTAGCATTTGATTCCTGCCCTTACCTCAAATATGCATGCAAAAGAGTGTGCTGAGCTGTGAAAACCCTCCTCCTCTCCTGAAGACTCCTGGGGATGTATGACATAATTTGCCTAGGCATGAAAGCAGGAAGAAACTGAAGAAATGTAAAAAAAAAAAAAAATTTAAAACAAGTAAATATGATATACTTTCCTATCTATTTACTAATGCTAGCAGCATGAGGATTAAAAATAATCAATGTTGATTGGGAGAGGGAAGTTCCACTTTAAGGAATGGTTCTCCTGAACAATCAGTGAATAGATGGTAGTTTAGGAGCCGGCACAGCCTCTTGTCATCAGTAGCTCAGTCCGGCCTTCCCCTGCTTCCTCCCCTCAGATGCAGGGAGCCATTGCTCCCTGCAGTTCTATCCGCTGTCTCCCCACCCTTCCGGTGGTAGCATTGTTCCAGAGGTGGAGCATACTGACCACAGGGAAGGAATTATCACTGGTTGTTAAAGCCAAGCTCCAGTCCTTTTTGTGTTTAATAAAAGTCAGTAGCTACAAAAAGTGTAGCTGCTGACTTTTAATAAACCGACTCTCACCTGTCCCAGGATCCAGCGACGTTGTCACCTGAACCCTCGATTCTCTACCTTTCCTCTTGCTGGAGCCGGCATTACACCTGTGGGCACTGGGTGCGCACAATACATGTGCAAGTCGCATTGCTCCTCACACCTGAATGGTTGGGCAATCTTCTGGGACCTGTGACTTGTCCCAGAAGATTGCAGGAAGGGAGGGGGAGAGGAGAACTTCCGCTCAGAATGCCTAGGTGGTCCAAGTGGAATAGAAATTGTGTACCTGTCGAAACTAGGTACCCGCTCCCCCCTCAAAAAAAATTACATTAGGTTTTGGCTCCTTAACAACCACCCACTGGTACCCTTAACAACCAATGAATAGCTGGTTGTTAAGGAGCAGGCCTCAACGGCGTCCTTAACAACCAAATATTCACAACTGCATGCAACCCATTTAAAATGCGCTATGCGTTTTTAAAAATGTATAGTGCATTTGTAAAGTGTTGCAATGTAAAAATACATGCGCTGCAGTGTGAAAGGGCCCTTTGGGTTGAGTGATACTGCGAGCCATCCAGTCTGAAAAACTTAGGACATCTTGTTGTTCTAAAAGAGGCTCTGGATCAAACATAAGCATCACAATCAGTTATTTTTTTTTTAATCTCCAGGGAGACATTAAAAATAAATAAATTACTCCAGGTTAGGGTTTAAATGTCAGTCAAAAGTCTAGTTGCCTTGTGAGCGAACTTTGATAACAAAGATGATGATTCACAGAGGAATAATAAATATGGAATAATAGTCAATAGAACATATAGAACAATAGTTTTGTGTCAAAACCAGCGTTGTTTAGAGCTCCCCATTAGTTACATTTTTTTTTTTTTACTTTTCCTGATTGCATTGTTTTTTCACTTGTTTTTTTACTTGTGATAACCCATTTAAGTTTACTCTTGATTCATTAAATATTTAACCAGTATTACAGTCCCAAGGTAAAATGCATTCTTGCCACACACTTCGTGTTATTAGGATGAACAGTAACCAAGGCCATCTGTGTGTATACAAGTAGTACTTTACATTCAACCAGACAGATGTGACAAGCTATTCACAAACTTCTAGCTACACTGTGTTTGTGTAGTTGATAAAACCACTGATTGCTTGTTTATTTTCATGGTCACCTAATTGTAACCACAGCCTCTGAAAATTGGCTTTGAAGTTTACATGTTTAATTTGGTAAATTTAATATATTGCTGTTACTGATGTTAAAACACAAAGCCTCATTTAGGGTATGTTTACTGATGGTTCATGGTCTGTGTACATTTGACGAGTGATGTTTGTTGAACCTAATGTGCCCATGCCACTAGGTGTTCCATAGCTGTGCTCAGTGGTGGCCTGCTAAAGTGAATGATTTCATTTGTGGATAGCGACTGCTGGTCAAAATACTACTGCATATTTCCTTTTTGGCTTCCAACTGTTGTTTTTTCTTTGGTGATTTAGTCATTTTAGTCCAATTTATACTCGTTTAATAGGAATTTTCCTTCTTTCCAGATTGTAATGTGAATGTGCACAAGGCATGTAAGGATTCTGCTCCAGCATGTACAAAGGTGATACAAATTATTTGGATGTTACCTTTACATCTCAATATGATGTAATGGTTGATGTGTACCCACGTAGAAGGAAAATCGAAATGCTACCTAAATTTTGGCTCTACATCTTGGTGACTCACTGACCTGGAACCAGCATGCAGTATGGAAGTTCCAACTTTTTCAGATTTCACAGGCTATATGCTTGTTCCAGGTTACTGACTCACTAGGGAGTTAAACAAGAAGGATTTCCACTGTTTAGGATCCCATAGCATATTTTGCTACATCCGGCTCACGAGACACATTCCATTTGTGCCAAGCTTTCAAAAGACTCCATGGGGGTGGCATGGTGTGGCACCTTTTCATCTCTGGCTCATGACTTATGTTTCATCCTGACAGCACAAAGCACAAAAAACAATTGGGTTTGCATGTGTAAATATTTGTAGATCACAAACTCATCAATCATGCAGTTTGTATTTGAACATTTTTTAAACCTGACATTTGTAATGTATCAGCCATTAGATTAAATAAATGATATGATATGGCATCAACACTACTTTTGCCTTTATTGGGTAACCAGCCAAATTAATGCACCTTTTATTTTTTCTTTCTTTCCTTCTAACAGAAATTTCAGGACCGGTACAATACAAAATACAAACCAGCAGTCATTTCAAGTAGGTACATTTATAACTTTATCATTCATTCTTGTTATTGTTCCTTTTTTGATTGGTTCAGAGTCATATCGCAGTCTGTTGAGCAAGGGAAATACCCCACTGTGTTGCTATATAGTAGGGTCAGAATTATGTGGACAGTTTTTCTGAAAAGTCTACATCTTCTTTAAAGGGTAACTCCACTTTCAGGGGAAAAAATAGCAAATAAAGAAATAATTATATAGCGTATACCAGAGGCGTAACTAGAACCTTCAGGGCCGCAGTGCAAGAAACCATTAAGTGCCCTCCGGACCCCTGGCTGGGGCCCTTCCCTTCAAGCCTGGTTCTCTCCCCACTGATCCTGGGGCCCTTTACTCTCGCTGCGGGGCCCTTTATTACGGTCCCGCAGCGGGACCCCTTCACAAGTTCTGCAGTGAGCCCCCTTCCTGCCATCTTGGGGCCTCTCCACGGTGGTGGAATGCCAGGGCCCGGTTGCCAGTGTGACCTTTGCGATCCTGGAAGTTCACCCACTGGTGTCAGTAGTTTTTTTATTTTTAGTATTTTAATTGTATTATTGTTTATCATTTTATTTTATTTTTTTACAATGTCACTGACTATGACTCTGTCCATTAAGAAAAGGAAGGAGTGGGTAAATTACATATTTACCGACCCCTTCCTGGTTCTCTATTGTGACACATCCCCTGCAGCAGCCGGCAGGAGAGGGGGACCAGGGGAGCACACAGGGGCCCAGAGACAGCAGAACACAAGTGAACTGGAATAGAGGAGTGGCAGGGGCAGCATACAGAGGAACCAATCTCCTCCATTTTCCTCCTACAGGAGGAAAAAGGAGGACGGTGATTTATCTACATGCTGTCCCCGCCTCCCCTCCTATCCTGGTGTACAGGGGAGCCGCACAGGCCCCCTGGAGCATGGAGCCCAGTTGCAATTGCAGCCCCTGTAATTACGCCCCTGGCGTATACATTTGCAACACAAGTCATATTGTTATTGAATGTTATTAAAAATTATCTTTTCTTTTCAATCTGCAGCCGCTGTTATTCTCTGAAAATGCAATGCAATATGGCTACCCGGAAGTGTTCTGTACACAGAATGTGTAGTGAACACACCCCAGAAACATAATTTCCTGCTTGTGTGATTGGCTCACCGATATTCCCAGAAGTCTGCCTAAGATACAAGTCAGATTTAAGGCATCCCCTGGAACAAAAATGTCATTTTTGGTGAGATTCTCCCAAAAGGAACATGACTAAAGGGATGCAGGCCCAGCAGAATTCCTCATTAGTGCTCTGCAGGTGCATAGCTGATTAATAATTATGAAACCACTCCCATTAGATTCACTTTCTCACATGGGCACAGAGAAACACAGAGGGGTTGCTTTAGAATAAAAAAAGGCAGGAATATGCAAAAATGTTTGTTATCCTTGCAATGTACATAGATCACCCAGAGGGGAATGTTTTTTTCTCAACAAAAGTGGGGTTACGCTTTAAAGCTGAACTCCAGGTATGATCTTAATTGCATACTTCATTGATCCAGCTTGGACCAATGTACCCTAAGTATGTATATCTCATGCCTGAGGGACCGCTATGTAAGAGAGAAGGTGGAGAAGAGAGTGGCCCAGGAATCAGGGAGCCAAAGATCAGGGATCTTGTTAGCAGGAGGATGTCAGGGAAAGGTGAGTTTATTATCTAATTATTTTACCCCCACTGGTACTTGTTATGCAGAGTTTTAGGGAGAGAAGAGGGGCACTTTCAATAAGCAGACCTTGCCACTGAGATAAGGTTCATAAAACTTTTTATAGAGATACAGAATTAAATTGATGTGCAAGCCATATTCTAGCATGCATTTGCAGAGAATGCAAATATATTCTCGACTTTTACAAGTGTAGTGTTCTATATTATATTATTGTTTCTGTGCTGTTATCAGATTCCTCATTCAAGGACGTTCCTCAATCGGTTCCTTCAGCAATGCCTCCAGCAACTTCTGTGTCTGTTGGCTTTTCTTCTGGAAAGAAAGATACTGCACAGTCATCCCATCCCTTGTCCAGGAGTGTGCCTGTACCGACTGCTGACAGGTCTGTGACACTGATATATTAAAATATTACACACTGTTAAAAATTATAATAAACTCTAAACAAATGAAAAATTGCAGGAAATGAAAAAGAAGCAGTATTGAAGACCAACTCTGAGCTGGCATTCAGAGGTACTCCAGTACTCAGAGTGGGGCATGTCTGTGTTGGGAAGCCGTCATGTATGTGACAGCGTTCTGTGATGACTAGACCTGAACCTTGTTGTACCTCTTCTACAGCTTGTGTCTTATCTGCCCCATATTGCCATTATATCCTCCAGAGCATTTGCATTTTGCAGAGCAGAGTAGGGACTGGCCAGAGAGGGTTTACTTTGATGCAGTTGGCCAGCTTAAACATGTATTTCCATGTATGTGAACTAAAAATCCCTGTTTTATTGCAAAGTTTGCTCGAAAAGGCATATAGCAGTATGCAGAGGGTTTATCCAGAATTTATATTTTTCTGCACTGGGCTCTATTCCCAGCCCATTTCAGCTACCGTAAATGTAAACAAAGGGGCTGGGGATAGTGGTGATTTCATTACCCAAATGTTGCAATGTACATTTGTTGGAAATTGCTTGTGTCACTGGGTGAGTGGAGCCTGATGATGAACTGAGAGATTAGATTCCCATTAGGTCAACTTTACTTTTGATTGTCAGTGCATATCAGTGGGTGGATTTGAAAGCCACTTTTTAACTGAATAGTGGCTATAGATCCATCCACTACCATGCACTATCAATCAGCAGCAAGGCTGACCTGATAATGAGCTAGTCTCTCAGTTTCCATCAGGCTCTGCTCACCCCTAAAACAAACCTCCTTAGTCTGTGACTAGGAAAGTTGGAATTTAAGCATTATAGTCAGACAAGGCACAGTTCAGACATGTTTTGATTGCCTCCAACCACTTATCTTCAAAGAAACATGGTGGTAGACACTAGCTAGTGTAAGCACACATTGCTGCTGTTGCAATGCAAAGGAATATTTAACTCAACAGAGTGTCGTTTGCCAAAATCACCAATTGAAGTCAAAGGAATTGTGATGCAACCTTGTGGTATTGGGTAAGAGGAGCATCAACCAAGAGTCATAGAAGCCAGGGGAATTGAGTTTTTTGAGAAGGAGGGGGTGGTCCACTGTATCAAAGACAGAAGAGAGGGCTAAGATTAAGAGTATGGAGTAGTGACCATTTCTTTTTTTTTTTTTTGCAGTTAGTAAGCTATTAGTGAGCAGTTTCTGTGAAGCATTGGAGGCAAAATCCAGATTGCAAGGGGTCAAGAAGGTATCAGTGAACTGGTAGCTCAGGTGGTTGTAGACCAGGTGGTCTAGGAGTTAAATTTACTAGACCCAGTTTTGACCAACTCAACACACCAAGACATACACTATAATGTCAAAAGTATTGGGACGCCTGCCTTTACATGCACATGAACTCTAATGGCATCCTAGTCTTAGCCTGTAGGTTCAATATTGAGTTGACCCACCCTTTGCAGCTATAAGAGCTTCAACTCTTCTGGGAAGGCTGTCCATAAGGTTTAGAAGTGTGTCTATGGGAATGTTTGACCATTCTTCCAGAAGTGCATTTGGACGAGAAGGCCTGGCTTGCAGTTTCCTTGTCTCCAGTCATCCATGTCTTTATGGACCTTGCTTTGTACACAGGTCCAAATCATTTGGTGGAGGGGGGATTATGGTGTGGGGTTGTTTTTCAGGGGTTGGGCTTGGCCCCTTATTTCCAGTGAAGGGAACTCTTAAGGTGTCAGCATACCAATACATTTTTGACAATTGCATGCTCCCAACTTTTGGTAACAGTTTGGGGATGGCCCCTTCCTGTTCCAACATGACTGTGCATCAGTGCACAAAGCAATGTCCATAAAGACATGGATGAGCCAGTTTGGGGTGGAGGAACTTGACTGACTTCAACCTGATAGATCACCTTTGGGATGAATTAGAGTGGAGAATGCGAGTCAGGCCTTCTGGAAAAATGGTCAAACATTCCCATTGACACACTCCTAAACCTTGTGGACAGCCTTCCCAGAAGGGTTGAAGCTGTTATATCTGCAAAGGGTGGGCCAACTCAAGATTGAACCCTATGGACTAAGACTGGGATGCCATTAAAGGTCATGTGTGTGTAAAGACAGGTGTCCCAATTCTCTTGATAATATTGTGTATGTGTATTAAAAGAAAATGTGTCGTGGCAAGAATAAGATAACTTTGTATTTTGATTTAAAACAGGGCATTTTATTGCTTTTATGAAACTTCAAACAAATATCATATTGCTGAATTCCATGTCATGATCAGACTCAGTTTTATATAATACACTTTTTTCTGCAGTACTGTTTTTATTGGAGGATGTAGTAACTGTTTATATTGTAGACACCACAGAGATTTAGAGAGAAAATCGAACCATTTTCTTTATCAATTTTTAGGCGATTGGATCAGTCTTTGGAATCGGATGGTGACACAAGTGGCTCCAGATCCAGGTCTCAGTCGGATGAACTGTTACAAAATGTGGGGACCCCTCCATCGATAGATGCTTTTCCTATTGAAGGTTGAATTACAGTTATTCTTAACATGAATTTTTATTGTTTTTTTCTGTTTTTAAATGATAATTCACCAAAGCTGTTTTTTGTAACCTGCTCAAATCTAAAAAATTACATTTAGTCCACATACAATGTACATTCACAGAGCAACTGGAAAATCAATTGGCTTTTAAATTGTTAGCATCCCTGCCTTGCAGCTCTGGAGTTCTATTTTCAACCCCCCCCCCAAAGTATAATATCTGCATGCTTTTATATTTCTCCCCATGTTTGCATTGGTTTCCTCCTAATCTTATTATGCAGAGACATATTTAATTCCAGTATTTTTACAGTATCAAAACTCTGTATATAAATACCTTCTTCAGTCTTCCAACTTATGTGCACCTATCCACAGCTGCCAGCACTATGATTAGAACAGCGTTGAAACACAATAAATAATATATCAATATCTATACAGTGCTGACATATTATACAGTACTTTTACAAAATACTGGCATTCATTGTCCTCAATTTCTGTCCTCACCACCTTCACTAGAGTCAATTTAAAAGGATGCAGTTTAGCTAACTATCAGGTTTTTAGATTGCGGAAGTAAACTAAATTACCTAGAGAAAATCCAAGTCAGCAAATTATAACGCATGCATTTTCTATGTAGATGGTGTGGTTGCATGCTCCAGTTTATATAGTTAGCCTGTCAGTAACAAGGTAAAGAAGCCACATGGAAGCACTAATGGAACTTTGGGTGGCCATTGTAACTTTAAAACTTTTTTTTACCTATACTTATCAAATATTATGATTACCATTTGTTCTGTTTAAAATGCCGCTTTGTGCATTGACATAGACTTCTTAGTCTGTCTTGACAATATGGTCACCTGCTGACTTGGCACCATCCACAGGCAGTTAAACTCTTCAATAAGACACAGAAGTTGAGTGTAATTCAATTTTGGATAAGTGCAGTACAGCAGATGTTTTCCAGTCTTTTAGGGTGTAAGAAGACAATGACTCGCTATACCTTGTTCCTGCCATTACTAACACTGACTAAGAATGTACCAACTATCACTGAACAGGAAGGGAGAAAGATAGGAATGTATCAAGTGCAGAGGTAAACAATCAACAGAAAACACATTATAGACGGCAAAGAACAGCTTTCACGGATAACTTTCACTTATTAGACAGTATGTCATGGGAGTTCAATAAACTATTTGCAATAAAGTGGTTGTAATGGTAAACGTTTTTTTTACCTTCATGCAACCTTTGCATCAAGGTAAAAAGAAAACCTTTTTATGTAAGCCCCCCCCCCCCCCAGCCCTACCTAAATACTATCCTGAGCCTGATCTTGATCCAGTGCTGTGCCCATCTACAGCAGCATTGCTCTTCTTTCCCCTCTCCCACAAGAGGATCGGCAGCAGCAGAAACTTTTGGTTCCTGCTGCTGTCAATCAAATCCTGTGAGCAGAGAGCAGAGGGCGGGGCTGAGTTGCACTAAGTGTGCCAATAGACACACACACAGTGCGGCTCAGAATTGAGCACACACAAGTGCCTCCATAACAAATGGCTTGCTATGGGAACACTTGGACAGCAGGAGGAGCCAGGAGCGCCGTCGGGAGACCCAAGAGGAGGCCCAGGGCTGCTCTGTGCAAACCCATTGCACGGAGCAAGTAAGTATGACATGTTTATTATTTAAAAAAGAAAAAGAAAAAACTAAGCCTTTATAATCACTTTAACCTCTTCCTTCAGAGTAGAGGTTATATGATCACACAACCAAGCATGGGTACATTTACATAAAGTCACCTAACCTAACTACAATAGTTTGAGTGACATGCAAACCAAGCAGCAAGTAACACACCTGTGAAATGACTGTGAAGGACCTAATGACTCATATAAAAGGGTGACTGTATGTCCTTAATATTTTGCCAAGATGTTGTGGATGCGGCCCTATGGAGTGACTTCAGCAGCGATGCTCTAGAGTTTGAAGCGGAGTCATGGAGTTTAGTTGTGGATTCCTCCTTCTGTAATAAACAAGAAAAAGATGTGATTAAAAGACAAGATGTTATCTACGGTGAGTAGATTTGTAGAATTACAGACGTGTTCTAGTTTACCGTGATGTCACACAGGCCTTGTGCTTTTATACTGGTATATTTTGTTTTACTGCTATTCCACCTTAGTGTGGATCCTGGCTGCTCTCTCCTTCCTCTGCTATCTGTATGAGTCAATTATGTCTATTTTGCCAGACATAAGGCATTCCTTTGAGATGGCCCCACTTTCCCCTCTTTAGTACACAGCAGGTGATGGACAGCCTTAGATGTGCTTATTTCTTAGGCTGTGTAAGGAGGGGGTGTGCCCTTTCCCTCCACTCAGGTCTCAGAATACACTCAGCTCTTTGCTGTACAGTGTGTGATATCAAGACTAGTCTCTGCCTCCTAGAAACTCAGAAATACAATATGAAATATGTACTTTGGAGTGAGGGGAGAGAGCTGCAGATAAACAGGTAGAGCTTATGTTGGAGGATTTAATTCATTACTGTATATCCCCTGATACCAGTCACTTCTGTGGGCTGATGTAAGGTTTTATTATCACTTTAAGAAGAGAGTCTGTAAGGAGGCATTACTCTCCTGGTAGATGGTCAAAGAGAGCTCTGAGAGAGATTACAATTCTGGTTGCATAATCCTACTTCTGTACATTTTGAATGAAGTAAATAAAAAAAAAAATTTGTTGGACTAAGTGGATGGATTCTAAGCAAAGGGACGGATTGTGTTAAGCACAAACAGGGCTTTTGTGGCCCTGCAGAAATTATTATTTTTATTTGTTACCTGCAGTCAGCTTTTAGCAGGTGTCTCATCCAACTGCAATTTCTAGACGGTTAGTACATGATCATCTTTATATTTCATTTTAAATAATAAATTTGACCCTTTAAGCGGTTTCTGTGCTAGATCGGTTAAGGAAATCCATTTCTCCAAACTCTCCAGGGTTGGTTCCTGTTTATGTTCTTCAAAGAGTCATTTTCAGAGTATATTCAGCAGTGTTTACAGTTCTTTGTCAAATGATTTCTTTCCATTGGTGGAATGTAAACAGAAGATTGCAGAGTTTCTGTGCTTTTACCTTCAGATAATCGTCTGGAGACCAAAACAGGAAATCCTGAGTCCTGATAGAAAGGGTTCTGTGCAGGTCAAGCACAATCCAGTGCCAGCAGCATTTCTGCTATGTCCCAGGCCAATCTGAAGGCTGTTTCATAGGATTTGCACAGCTTGAGTGCATAGATGTTGGTCAAGATGTTCATTTACCAAAAAAAATATCACTTGAGCTGTCAAACATGTCCTAAGTTAGGAGCCATGTGCCCAGGCCAGATATGGCTTACAATTATCATGCCATGTAAGGTTTCCCAATGGAGAAATAAGCAGTTGTTAAAGGGAAACTGTATTAGACTTGGGTCTATTTTACTTTTTTAGAGGTCAAATTGAAGTTTTATATGTTTTTTTTTTTACTAGAGGCAGTATAGCAATAGCAGCTTGCCTCAAGGCTAGCTTTCTTTGCTTGAAAGCCCTGATGAAGTTGTCCAGTAAGGGTTGAATCATTTACAATAGCAGGAGCTCTTAAGCTCTGTAACCGCTTCAGCTCCACTAATGTACCTGTACGTCGCTGGAGCTTGAGTAGTTATATTGAGATGATGCCCACATCTGCAGGCATCATCCCGGTACAGCTGTTTAGAGCCAGTGGTCAGCCCTCTTGTTGTAGCAATTCTAGTGGCTATCTAACCGCTGGATTGCATTTACAAGCAGTGAGAGGGGACGTTCCCCCCCCCCCCCGCCACCTTTCGCAGCTGTAGTGTGATCTCCCATCCTACCCACTAGATGATCATAGAGCCCAGCAAAGACCAGATTGGCTTTGTTGGGATCTATGATCTAGCAACCCAGAAGTGAAGATGTCACATCACTTCTGGGTTGTAAAGTGTTGTCTATGGATAGTAAAATTTACATAGTTTGTCGAGGTTGCACAGACTTGAACAGTTTTAAGTTGTAACATGTTTGGTATCAAACCTAACCACAATGATCCTTGTGTTAAACAATCGTTTTCAAAAGTTTGTTTGAAATTGTGCAATTTATACAGCAGATTATTGTGTATTTCCAGCATTACAGTCAGATTGTAGAACCGCTGTACAAATTCCAATAGATTTACCAATAACTGTCTAGTGTGGGAGGCTGTCTAGTGTGAAAAGCAGTTTAACATAGGATTCTTTTTTTTTTAAATTCAGCCAGTGGGTTAAACAAAAAAACATTACTCAATCCCCCCTTCCACACACTTGATGTGAATGGGGGAATCACTTCCACTGAGGTATTGTATTCTGACAGCAGCGAGACTTCCCTTCCATCAGAATACACTGATCAGCACTGGTGGCTGTAGCCAGCAGCGCTGATCTGTGGAGATTTTCCAACAGGCTGGTTGTACAGAAATAATTCGGTAGATTGACTTCTGTACAACCAGCCTGCCCATACATGGAATGGTCCCTGCTAAACTGGCTGAATTTTGATCCATGTATGGCCAGCTTTAGTCTTGTATGCTACTTTAAGCCAGATCCGATTTTTGCTTGATTCCCCCAATAACACAATCAGTGATGATGGGGGAATCCCTCTTGTAGAACTATTGTGTCCTCCCGGTGGGGGCCCGGGAAGCCATCCCTCCCAGGAGAATACAGTGATTATTGCTAGCGGCTATAGCCACTGGCAGTAATTGAATCTTAAAAATCCCACATGCTGCTTGTACCCAAGTCGTTCGATGGAACAGCCTGGGTACATTCAGCTTGCCCATACATGGTTTAAATCTCAGCTGGTCTCTGCTGAACTGGCATTAATTCAAACGGCCTATGGCCGACTTTAGGTTATATTAGGCTGATGGTTTGCGTTGTATGCAACAGATATATAACAGATAACTGGTTTAATCATGAATCCTAATTTGTAAAGAATACTTTTTGTTTGCTAATGAGTCTGTTTTATAATGTAATATAATCATAATAATATTATGTTAATGTGATTATATGAGAAGATAAAAATAGGTTGCAGAATGTTAGGGAAAACCAGCCTTAAAGTAGAAGAAAAGCCTAAGGCCAGCCATAGACTGTTTAAATGTCAGCTGGTTCTGCAGGTACAGAGATTTGAACCGTGTAAAGGGAGGCTGAATGTACCAAGTTGATTGATCGATCAACTTGAGTACAACCAGTATGCCAGATTTTACTTGCAATTATCCCTTGCAGCTGCTATAGCATAGCCCCTAGCAATAATCACTGTTTTCTCCCGGCGGGGATGCCTCCCCCTCTCCCCTGCCGGGAGAATACAATGTCTTGGCAAGAGGGATTCCCTTGTCAGCACTGTCTGTGTTGATGGGAGAATCAGGCAAATTTCTTTCCTGCAACCTATATCTATGGCCTGCCTAACCTATCCTACCCTCTCGTTCTACCTATCCTGCCTAATCTGTATGAAAAAGATCTGTATACTTACCTATTTTAATATGGTCCGGTCACATGATCCTGCAGCTTCAGTTCTCCTGTGTCAGTAAGCAGATGCTACAGGGGAGAGAAGGGAGCACCAAGAAAGGCTGGGCTATAGGTGACGTCGTGGCTCCCAGACTTTTCAGTCATTGTTGAGTGCTCCTGAACTGTAGCTGCAGGATCATGTGATGGGACCTGCACATTTTGAAAAAGGTAAGTACACACATCTTTTTTTTGTACAGGTTAGGCAGTATAGGTGGGAAGAGGAAACATTATTAGGAATAGTTTTTTCATTTAACTGGAAAAAACTGTCTGCTCCAGACGCAGCCACCGTACTAACTATGCAAAGTTAGTACAGCGATCTCCCCTGCTGAGCTGTTGTGTTCTGACAGGCAGGCAACCCCCCCCCCCTGCCAGAACACTCTGATCAGTGCTCTACAAAATTATCTGAGAGCACTGATCGGGAGACTTCTGTCGGACAGGACGGCATACACACAGGCCGAATGTTTGCCATTTTTTTTTCTTTTAACCAGCTGATGTCTCTTCCACCTTAATTATATAATTATTGACCTGAAAAAAAGGTTGATTATTCATTTTCCACCACCTACACATGAGGTTGCTTACATTTTGCAATGCATTCACATTACCCTGTTATGTAAGCCAAAACAATCCTAATTAGTGGACACCGTGTACTTGCAGTCTGCTGATGGAGCATTTGAGACATCTATGAGGTCTAGGTTATTTTAGGTTTGCTGTACTATCCTGTTGTTGTTTTTACTGCCTTGCAGAGCTCATTCAGACGGAACTGCATCATATCCAGACCCTGTTCATTATGTCTGAGGTATTCCGGAAAGGGATGAAGGAGGAGCTGCAGATGGACCACAGCACAGTGGACAGAATCTTCCCCTGCCTTGATGAGCTGCTGGAGAGCCACAAGAGCTTCTTTTACAACCTTCGGGACAGGAAACAGGAGTCCAGGGAGGGAAGCGACAGGAACTTTGTCATCAACAGAATTGGAGATATCCTGGTACAGCAGGTACTGGATGTGATGTCATTGCAGTGACCATACAAAACATGCTTTTTATTGTTCAGACTACTTTCAGGTCATGTTATTTCATTGGTTGGAACACAACAATAAACAAAAGCATGGGCGTCTGCAAGTAGGGGCAAGTAGAAGGGGGCAAATGCCCTCCCCCTAGAATCTCAACTTCCCCTTTAAAGTGGTTGTTGTAAAGTGCCATTTAACACCATCCTGTCTGGTCTGTTTAATATTCATGTGTGCTCCTGTGTCTGTGTATGTGTTTTAAAAAATAAGACGTTCTTTACCAGTTTTCAGACCCATCTGCTCTCTCCTCTCCCCGTCTGACAGCTGCCTGCCATGGGTGGGGCCGAGGATTCCTCGCTGACATCAGTTGGGAGAGGAGGAGAGAGGCGGTGGGTCACGTGAGAGGCGATTAGTACTCTGAAAACTTGTAAAGAACGGCTTATTTTTATAAAACACAGACAAAGGGGCACACAGGGGATATTAATTTTTAAATGAAGCTACAGCAGCAGGAGGGGAGGGGTCGGCCACTGACACAGGAGAAGACAGGCAGGGAGGGAGGGGGGAGAGAGGACAGAGAAGGACAGGAGAGCTGCGGATGATGGAGGCAGGTAAACTGACCATGATGTCAGGGCTCAGCAGCCATGGTATACCGTGGTCAGTTTACAGAGGGGAGGACAGAGCCAGGCAGGATCAGCCAGGTATTTTAGGTGATACGGTGAGCCAAATTACACAGCACAAGCACTGTTCTGTATAACAAGCTTTAAGGAAACAGGATCAATGTATTTTTTTTTTTTTTTAGTTTAACAAATACTTTAAAAATAAATGCTGCCGTTAGCCCTTTAAAAATAAATACTTGAAATAAGTATAATGATCAAGCCCCTCCCCTTCATGACATTGTTGAAAAGGGGCGGAGCAGGTGTGACCTTAAAATGATGCCCCTTTGAAAAAAGTTCTGCGGACGCCCATGAACTAAATTATTGCTCCGTATGGCACAGTTGCTGGATATTTGAAAAACTAAGGAATAATATGATTAAAATCACCTTCTGCATGTTTAACCACTTCAGCCCCAAAACTCCACTTCAACCCCTTTAATGACCAGGCCATTTTTTGCATCACGGGACTGCATTATTTTAACTGACAATTGCACGATCAGACGACACTGTACCCAAAAATAGAGCTTTCTTTTGGTGGGATTTAGGCACCTGTAATGTTTTTATTTTTATTTTTTTTGCATTATAAACAAAAGAAGAGCGAAAAGTTTTAAAAAAAAAAAACAATATTTTTTACTTTCTGCTATAAAACATATCCAATAAAAAAATGTATAAAATTAAATTTCTTCATCAATTTAGGCCAATATATGTATTCTGCTACATATTTTTGGTAAAAAAAAAAAATCTTAAAAAGTGTATATTGATTGGTTTGCACAAAAGTTATTGTGTCTACAAACTTTTTTTTTTCTTAATAGTAATGGCGGTGATAAGCGACTTATAACGGGACTGTGACAGACAAATCAGACGCCTAACTGACACTTGTGACACGTTTTTGGGGACCAGTGACAATGTTACAGTGATCAGTGCTAAAAAATATGCACGGTTACTGTACTAATGACAATGGCAGGGAAGGGTTTAACATCAGGGCTGATCAAGGGTTAAATGGGGTGCTTACTAACTGCGAGGGGAGGTGCTCTGACTGGGGGAAGACTAGATCAGTGTTCCGCTTAGCAGAAACACAAGATCTCTATCTTGTTCCTTGTCAGAACAGTGATCTGCCTTGTTTACATAGGCAGACTGCCGTTCTGCCTCTCAAGGGAACGATCTGCTGGACCCCCTGATTAGCTCCCCCTCTGTCCAATCAGTGTGCAATCGGTTCTCTGACGGCGGGCACGCGCTCTCTAGAGGCTATTGCACAAAATGACGCACAGATACGTGATTTTGCGCAATAGAGCCGACCTGCCGCAGTAAATGTATGTTACGCGGTCGTCAAGTGGCTACCGATAAAAACGTAGATCCTATACAGGTGCTTTGTTGATGCATCTCTCCATTTACAATGTTTTCCAATTTCCTGCATTGCCTGCAGTACAAAATGTTGTGAAGCCTAAAGTGGTATTAAACCCAAAAACAAAACTTTAATATGCTACAGCTTACCAATTCTTAGATATGGTGGCTGCTTTAGTTTTCTTTTTTAATTTTTTTTCTTTTACTTTCACCTGGTGATCCTGCCAGTAACATACTTCCTGTCTTAAGCTGTCCACACACTAGTAGAATTTCAAATGAACCTCAATACAATAATTTATTTGAACACATATACAACATTTTTTTATAACAATTGATGACTTGACAAATTTCAATCCTGCTCCTTTGAATTTTCTCACCACTCTGATTGAATTAGAAAATTTAACAAATGTTCTTAAAATGAACATTTTCAAAAGAAATTCTACTAGTGTATGGCCAGCTTTAGGATGACTTTACCCTGGATGGAGAAGAAACTGAGACACCTTTGGGCAGCAGCATTGTCACCCTGTGGGGAGGGTAGTGTTAGATGCGCTAGTAGATTTAGATGGACTCTACATTAGTGACTAACAAATTAAAGCTAAACTGCACCTAACAGCTGTTATAGTAACAATTTTTTTCCTTTTAGGATAAAGCAGTGGTCTGCGGTCAGGGGGCCAGATGCAGCCATTTTCTTACTTTTATCCGGCCCTTGGGACACTATTCCTCCCACTGACACCAGGGATGGGACACTATTCCTCCCACTGACACCAGGGATGGGATACTATTCCTCCCACTGACACCAGGGATGGGACACTATTCCTCCCACTGACACCAGGGATGGGACACTATTCCTCCCACTGACACCAGGGATGGGATACTATTCCTCCCACTGACACCAGGAATGGGACACTATTCCTCCCACTGACACCAGGGATGGGACACTATTCCTCCCACTGACACCAGGGATGGGACACTATTTCTCCCACTGACACCAGGGATGGGACACTATTTCTCCCACTGACACCAGGGATGGGACACTATTCCTCCCACTGACACCAGGGATGGGACACTATTCCTCCCACTGACACCAGGGATGGGACACTATTCCTCCCACTGACACCAGGGATGGGACACTATTCCTCCCACTGACACCAGGGATGGGACACTATTCCTCCCACTGACACCAGGGATGGGACACTATTCCTCCCACTGACACCAGGGACGGGACACTATTCCTCCCACTTACACCAGGGATGGGACACTATTCCTCCCACTGACACCAGGGATGGGACACTATTCCTCCCACTGACACCAAGGATGGGACACTATTCCTCCCACTGATAACAGGGATGGGACACTATTCCTCCCACTGACACCAGGGATGGGATATTATTCCTCCCACTGACACCCAACGATGGGACACTATTCCTCCCACTGACACCAGGGATGGGATACTATTGATCTTTTATTGAAAAGAATCAAGCAACATATTTTATACAAAAGTAAAAAACAGAACTATAGTACAATATTCCAACAAAAAAAAAAACAAAGGAATACACATCCATGTGCAGAATATATACAATATATACATAATCCACTTCCAACATTCTTAGAAAACTATTTACATAAAGCAGCAGAGAGGGCCTAAGAGGCACAACCCATCACCTATGTATGCAGCCATTTATCAAAAACTGAGCATTAAGAAAAAATCTAGGGTGATAAGAGACAGAAAGCCACACCCGGGAAAGAGACTCCTGGCAGTCAGGGAGGCTTGAAACCCCTCCACGCCTTCAACCAAGCCCTCTGACCCCACTTGTCTCTCTCAAGCGCCCGAATCTTCCCCACCTCATGCAGAATGTCACACACCACCACCTGAACAGGAAGGATTTTACGCCGAAGGGTGACCTGACACCGTGCGTTCCATGTGTAATAACGGACTACTAAACTAACTAAAAAAAGTGTATCCAAACAAAAGCCCCCACCAGTATTGAATGCTCCGTACACCCACTCAGCATAACCCAGCCTGGAGAGGAAAGGAACACCGAGGGCCCGCCCAACCTGTTTGTATACCTCTATGTTAAAAGGGCAACGAAGTAGAAAATGGTCCATAGTCTCCTCCTCACCTGCACATTCCTCCCGAGGACAACCACGATCCATCCCACTGCGGAATTTCAAATTGCCCCGAACATAGAGCCTCCCATGGAAGCACAACCAGGCCAGATCCCTGAATTTAAGGGGGACTCTAGCCAAATTAATCAGTCTTAACCCTTCCCTCAAAATTGGGCCTGGGCAATCCCTTAAGGCCAGTGGGTCATGAAAGACTTCACTCAAGACTCGGCTCATAAGGACTTTCCTCGGAGCGGATCTGAGATCTTCAGCCGACAGTCGCCACTGCCGCAGCAACTTCAGACACGGAGCGACATAGGCTGGGAGCTGACCACGATGACCCCTGAGATTCTTCACTTGGCCACCTTCTTCCCAAAGTCGCAGAAAAGGCCTAAACCAAGATCTAAACATGCCTGCCCATCCAGGAGGTTTCACTGCAAGCATACTACCAATGTTAAACTTGAGAAATAGCAGTGAAAAGAAAAGAACGGGGTTGACCATACCTAAGCCACCCTCCCTCCTGGATAGATAGGTGACATTCCTCTTGATGGGGTTCAGTCTGTTCCCCCACAGCATCTGGAAGAACACACTATAGATCCTAGCATAGAGAGACACTGGCAAGATGCAGACAGGGCTGACATACAAGAAGATCGGTATCAGGTAAGTCTTAATCAGATCAACCCTTTCCCTCAGAGATAACTTCCATCTCTTCCAGCTGACCACCTTAGTATTGGCAACTTCCAGCCTGCCTTCCCAGTTTTTGAGGCCATAATCGCCAGGTCCAAATTCAATGCCTAATATCTTAATTTTTTCCTGGGGCACTGGAAAAGTGTCCGGGAGATCAAACCCCTCACCTTCCTTTCCCATCCAAAAAACTTCACTCTTTTCCTGATTGATCTTGGAGCCTGATGCTTCAGAGTACCGTGATGTCAGAGAGACCACCTCCTCCGCTTCATCTGTCCCAGTGACAATCACTGACACATCATCCGCATAGGCAACAACCCTCAAAGGCGGCTCACCCGGGATTCCCACTGGTACCCCACACAACATGCTGCTCTCTAGCCTCCTGATGAAGGGGTCGATTGCAAACACATAGAGCAGGGGACTCAGCGGACAACCCTGGCGCACCCCAGAACCAACCTCAAAGGACTGTCCAACCCAACCATTAACAAGAGGGAAGCTTTCTGCCCCCTTATACAAAACTTTTAACCAATCGACAAAACCACCCGGCAGACCGTACTTACTAAAGAGCAACCACAGGTACTCATGGTTGACACGATCGAAAGCCTTTGCCTGATCCAATGCCAGTAGATACTTTCCCCAGCCTGCAGCCCTGCACTGCTCCAAGGCCTCCCGGACAGCTAAAACCGCTGTGAAGGTGCTCCTACCCTGGATCGAACAGTGCTGATGGCGAGAAAGCAAAGACTCTGCTACTGCCGATAGGCGCCAGAAAAGTATCTTCGCCAGCACCTTTCTATCGACATTGAGAAGGCTGATGGGGCGCCAATTCTCAATCATCGAAGGATCTTTACCTTTTGAAAGAAGAATCACAGCTGAGAGTCTCATGGAAGGGGGAAGCACCCCCTCAGCAAGACAACTGTTAAAAATCTCTACCAAATGTGGGGCCAGAATAGACTTAAAGGCTTTGTAAAACTCAGCCGTCAGACCATCCGGTCCAGGTGACTTCTTGATGGCAAGCTGTTCAATTGCCCTCGTCACCTCTTCAACTGTGATCTCTTCTGTCAAATTCATCAAAGGGACATCTCCACCATTTAGACCTGGAATAGAGTCCAAAAAGCTTTCCATCTTGTCTCGGTCAAGCTCCTTCCTCCCAAGAAGTTCAGCATAAAAAGACCTCACGACCTCCAGGATCCCTGACCTGGACTTTGTCAAGGAACCTGTACTATCCTTAAGGCCAACGACCATCTTAACAGCTACACCCTGTTTGCAGTTCTGGTAAGGGTCAGGCGAGTGGTATTTCCCATAGTCCCGCTCCAGAACCAAAGAGGTATGCCGGTCATATTGACACTTCCTGAGGAGGATTTTCACTTCAGAGATTGCCCCAGGATCTCCTCCTCTCGAGACAAGAATATCCAGCTTCCTCCGCAAACGTTGGTAGGTCATGTATCTATTAAAATGTTTTTTATTGGCTAGGCCCCTGAAGAATCCAGCAATCCTCTTTTTGGTCAGCTCCCACCACTCAGCCTTGCTGCTACAAAAGTCCAGGATGGTCACCTGTGCCTGAAATAATTCCTCAAAGGATTGTCTAACATGTTCTTCCTCAAGGAGAGTCGAATTTAATCTCCAGATGCCTTTGCCCCTCTGAGGGAAATCTGAAGCATTCAAGACCACAGATAGCATACAGTGATCAGAGAACTCCACCGCCTGCACCACTGGGGGTGAGAAAGCAGAGGCCTCCTTCAAAAAAAACCTATCTATCCTACTCTGACTATTACCTCGATGAAAGGTGAACCCTGTGTCATCCGGGAGGTGCTTAATGTGCACATCCACAAGACCAGCATCCCTAACCATACTATTTAAAAAAACGCTATCATATCCCAGCCGGTCATTGAAGTCCTTCCTGTCCTTGGGCCTAGTCACAGTATTAAAGTCACCTCCAAAAACCACTTGCCGGGATGTAAAAAGAAATGGCTTGATCCTTGTAAAAAGGCATTTCCTGTCCCACTTTGTGTGCGGCCCATAAATATTAATTAGGCGCAGGTCCTGCCCTCCCACAAGAACGTCTAAGACCATACATCTCCCAATCTCCACCTCAATAACCCGCCGGACAGTTACCATGCCGGTTTTAAACAACACCGCCACCCCGCCGTAAGGCTCGGCCGCAAGAGACCAGTAGGATGGACCATACCTCCACTCTCTCTTGGCCATATGAATATCTGCCAAGGAGGTGAGCCTAGTCTCCTGCAAAAATAAAATTTCAGCATCTAATTGGCTGAACAAAAAGAAGGCCATAGAACGAGCTCTTACCGACTTAATGCTGGCGACATTTATTGTCACCACTTTTAACGGAGGGGGAACCGCCATTTGGGTTATTGGGTGGATTGCTTCTTAGCTCCCCTCTGCTGCTCATCACCAGAAGCCTCTCTCTTTCTTGAAGCCTCCTCCAACTCCATTTCAATATCTGAATTCTGCTCAGAAGAATCCCCAGATGAGGAGATATCCCAAGCAGAAGCCCTAGAACGGTTGGAGACAGTCACTGAGGCATCCTGTCCCTGTTCCGTCCTCACCGTCTGTCTCTTCCGCCTCACAACCTTCCTTCTCTCCTCCAGGTACTGAAGGTCAGATTCAGAGATGCTTTCATCTCTTGTTTTCTTCTTCTTCTTTGAAGTCTTCACAGAAGACTTCTTTACAGAGGAAGCCGCAGCAGCACCCTTTTTGGTACCCTCTACCACTCCTGGTGGGTGGGGGGCTTCTTTAAGGTCACACTTAGGAAGGGAAGACTGATCGGGAATAACTGACTCAGGGGGCACAGACTTGGCAGATTCTGACACAAGAGGAGCGGGTACAGTAGGCTGGGGGGACACAGAGACAGACACAGAAGGAAAACTTACAGATACAGGAGGGGTGGGCACAGGGACTAGGGAGGGATCCTGCACAAGACCAGGGGGGTCAGTCGCCGCAGAGGAGGGTGGTACAACAGGGGCCTCATCCTCCATCCTGTCCAGCCTTAACAGATCATCTATCACCTCTCTATCCATATTATGCCAGGCTTCAGGACATCGGCTGTAGGGGTGGCCAAGGCGCAGGCACAGGTTGCACCTTATCGCCTGGGTGCAGTCCCTGGCCACATGACCCTGTCCCCGACACACTGAACAGATCAGTGCTGAACAAGAGGAGCTAAAATGCCCCTTTTCTCCACAGCGGTGACACAGTTTTGGCTGACCGGGATAAAAAATAGTCATCCTATCCCTCCCTATAAAAGCAGAGGAGGGCAGGTGACGGACAACATTCCCATCCCTAGCCAACCTGACCGTTACCGACCAACCCCCGGTCCAGATGCCACGCTCATCATGAATTTTATCCGGCCTGGACAAAACATCCCCATAATTTCTCAACCAGACCTCTAAGTCCCGAGCAGGAACACTCTCATTTGTAAGGACAATAGTAATTTTCTTCACTGTTGACCTTTGGGAAACTGCCACTGGCACCAGACCTTCCCATTCGGGTCTTGACCTGCACCGAGCCATATATCGTTCCCAGAACAAGTCAAGACCCTCTGGTCTGGTGAAACTAACTGTGTATTCCCGGCTTCCAGCCACATGTATCAGGGCATATAGGTCATTAGCCCCAAAACCCATATCTAAGATCAGGTCCACCACCATACGCCTTGCTAGAGGGACTGCACCACCTTCCCATTTAAGGAGGACTACGTTCCGCCTTGGACCCCCAGCAGAAGCCATAGATCCAATACCAGATCCAATGGTGCTCGTAGTGGCAGCCCGCGAGGGAAAACCCTGATTAGAAGCAGAGCTCCTCCTTGATTGTAACCCTGGCTTGGTGATATTGCCAGGAGCACAGCTTACCACCTGTGCAAATGTAGGTTTTTTAGGGCCAAGACCCCACACTGATGTCACATTATCAGGTACACTACTATTATTATTTTTACCAGCTTGGCCTAAACAAGCAGCATTATCAGTTGCACATATAATGGTGGGATCCACCATGCCTGCAATGTTATTAGGGATAACTGTTTCTGATGCAGTACCAGATGTTTCCTGCTGCTGCGCTGTAGAGTCCTGTTCAACAGTGACTGAAATAGTTTTAAGCTCAGCAGAAGGGGGGTTAATCGGCTCTTCTGGGTTTTGTGGTTCTTCAGCAGAAATGTCATTTTTTAAACACAACTTTTCCTGTTTAGAGACATCAGCAGCAGGCACAACATTGCTGAGCATAGGGGAATCACCCTGAGTGTCATTAGGAAACCCATCACTAGGCAAGGTGCTAAAAGGCACAAAAACTGTTTTATCTGTAAGCTGGGGCTTTATATACTTTACTTTATCAGGCACACTCTCAGGTAAGTCCTCCACATCACCAAACACCAGCTGATCTTCCTGCATTGGAGACTCCATTACCTGTATAACTTTCAACATGCCTCCTGAGCCCTGAGATGGCAATGGGCTGCTTACCTCACCTTGAGGGGGAAGGGGGTCAGAACCGGGGGTCTCCTCCTCCACCTCCATCTTTGCAAACCTCCGTTCATTGCAAAACTTCTCCCTGAAGGGACCATCCCTGCCTTCCATCATGGCCACGATAGTTTCTTGATGATCCACATGGACTTTCGCTAATTGGACCTCTGAATCCATGGATCCACGGTTCTTGCTGAACAAGCCTTCACGCTGCTTTCTCAGGCGCTTTAAATCCGCTCTAAGCTTGTAGAGCTTGTCTCTCTCCTTATTGAGGACTTTGATCCCGGCCACCACTCGCTCCCGAATGGATCCAGCATCTTCATCCTCACCAGGTGCAGAGAGATCACCAACCACGGCTTGTCCAGGAGCAGGGGTGCCATCCATCCGCCCAGGGGATGTCTGAGAGCCTCCAGCAGGAGAGGCCCTGCTGGCCTCCATGGCTTCCCCAGAAGGGGGCCAGGAGAGCTGGGAGGGATTTCACCTCACACCCTCTTACACAGATCACCTGGAGCAGCAACAGACACACAGCCAGAGAACCTTCCAGCAGCCACACCCGAAGCTGAATGATGGGAAACGACTCCTCCCACTGACAGCAATGATGGGGCACTATTCCTCCCACTGACACCAGGGATGGGACACTATTCCTCCCACTGACACCAAGGATGGGACACTATTCCTCCCACTGATAACAGGGATGGGACACTATTCCTCCCACTGACACCAGGGATGGGATATTATTCCTCCCACTGACACCCAACGATGGGACACTATTCCTCCCACTGACACCAGGGATGGGATACTATTCCTCCCACTGACACCAAACGATGGGACACTATTCCTCCCACTGACACCAGGGATGGGACACTATTCCTCCCACTGACACCAGGGATGGGACACTATTCCTCCCACTGACACCCAACGATGGGACACTATTCCTCCCACTGACACCCAACGATGGGACACTATTCCTCCCACTGACACCCAACGATGGGACACTATTCCTCCCACTGACACCAGGGATGGGACACTATTCCTCCCACTGACACCCAACGATGGGACACTATTCCTCCCACTGACACCAGGGATGGGACACTATTCCTCCCACTGACACCAGGGATGGGACACTATCCCTCCAACTGACACCCAATGATGGGACACTATTCCTCCCAGTAATTGTCATCAACACCAGGACAATGTCTACTCCCACTGGCCACAGTCCGGTCCCTCTAAAGTGAGAAAGATAGTAAATTGGCCCTTGGTTTAGAAAGTTTGGAGACTCCTGGGATAAAGGTTTTACATAAATTAATAAAAGCTGATCACTGTGAGCACCCCTGTCAAATGTAAATAATTTGTCTTAACCCTCTAACTCGGGGGTGGGCAACTGCGGCCCTCCAGTTGTTGCATACCTACAAGTCCCAACATGCCTCTGCTTCTGGGATTCATGTTTGTAACTGTCAGCCTTGCAATGCCTTATGGGACATGTAGTTCTACAACAGCTAGAAGGTTGCAGTTGCTAACCCCCCCTGCTTTAACTGCCATTTTTGCTTGACAGCTTGTTCGGTTAAAGGACATTTTGAAATAACCGACTTACTGACACCATTACCAGTTAAAACAAAAGGGAAAAAGTATAGTAGAAGTTTAACCACTTGCCTATCACCCGCTGCAGATTTACTGCGGCAGGTTGGCTCGGCTGCGCAAAACGACGTAGGGATAAAAAAAAACTAAATAAATAATTATATAAATCTTTCCCCTAGTTTGAAGACACGATAACTTTTGCGCAAACCAATCAAAATACGCTTATTGCGATTTTTTTTTTACCAAAAATATGTAGCAGAAATCGGCCTAAAAGGATGAAACATTTTGATTTTTAAATTTTTTTGGGGAATGTTATAAAGCAGAATGTAAAAAATATTGTTTTTTTTTTCTGAATTGTCGCACTTTTTTTGTTATTGCGCAAAACATAAAAATTGCACAGGTGATCAAATACCACCAAAAAAAGCTCTATTTGTAGAGCTTCGGCACTGCAAAAGCTCTATTTTGCAGTGCCGAATCGCAAAAAATGGCCTGGTCATTAAAGGGGCAAATCCTTCCGGTCCAGAACTGATTAAGCTACAAATTCTTCTTCTATTTTATCTTGTGCCAGCACCTCTGATCATGGATGCACATGCATTGTGATAGCATCATGTCGCCATGAGTTTCTCTGGCAAGATGCGCACAATGGAGGAGAAAAATATGGAGTTACATTATTGCATTAAGACCCATTTTTGCTGGGTGTTCATAGGTCCCTAGTCATTAACAACAAAACTCCTTATTACAGGCTGAGCTCCTGCCTCCACAATGTTTTTCATTTTGGCCAGATCAGCTCACTGAGGATGTGTTAACTAAGCCATCCATTGTTCTCTATCACCGAGCACCTTCCTGTTTTATGAAACTTTTTACATGATATCCAATGCTGCAGAGACAATTACCCAGACTAGAGCTGGCCATATACTAGTAGATTTTCGTTCCAAAACTTAAATTTTCATTTTAAGAATGTTCATTCGATTTTTTAATAGTAGGGTCAAATTGATATTGGTTTTTGACCACAGTGATGTGACCATTCGAAGGAGCAGGATGGAACATTTTTCTCAAATGATTGAATTTCTAACAATGTATGTGGTTTTCATTCTGCACAGTCCATTCACTCCAAAATCCAATGTCAAATACCATTTTGAACTATATTTGAACAACATTCGTCAAGCCATCAAACGTACTGAGAATTTTCATATAAATGTTCTAAAATCCACTAGTGTATGCCCAGCTGAATTATTCGTATAAATGGCCCCTTCCTACATACATAGCCATGTCGACATATTTAGCTACTTTCCCCAGATCAAATCAAATTTATTGCACTGTTGTTGTTTATGAAAACATACTGTATGTCTACATGACTATGACTACATATCAAGTCTTGACATATTGTTAACCAGTGACACAATTTTTGATGAAATATTACGAAGGAACCAGTATGGGTAATGAATGTTTTAGCTTGGCAGAATTACTGACTGCCTTTGGGTCCATCTTTACTGGGAGACACCCCTTATATAGAATCGGTAATTTTTCCTCCCAGAATTCCTAAACAATGGTGCAAGTGCACAGCAGGAACATACTACCTAGTGCCTCCTCTAACATCTATTTTGGTCTTTGCTTCACATGATTGTGCACCAAGCAATATGAGGACAATGGTCTGAAATTTGATTAGAAGTGATAAATATGATTGATTTTTATAGTCTTCCCCCATTAAAAGAGAAGTATGGGGTATCAAGAAAACCCCCAAAACCTTATACTCATTGATCCGATGCTGCATCTATCCCCTGCCGCCTCTGCACTGAGAACTGGCCCAATAAAGACTGCTGATCGCTCATCATCTCCATGATGATCAGGAATAGTCATCTCCATGCCATCAGTGAGACAACATATCATTCTTTTTTCTTTTTCAGCCTAGCTCAATCAAGCTTAAAGTGGTTCTAAAGGCAGAAGGTTTTTTACCTTAAAATGGTAGTAAAGCCCTTTTTTATTTTTTTTATTTATACCTACAGGTAAGCCTATAACAAGGGTTACCTGTAGGTACAGTAAACATCCCCTACACATGCACTGTTAGGAGATATTTACTTCAGTAGTGCAGGACCGGTGATGTCACCAGCGCATGCACATTGCGCTCTCAATGGACTGTGAGCCATGACTCCCACGTGTATGCATGTAAGTGATGTCAGCGTGGCTCAGCCAATCAAACAGCGGCTGCCCACGAACAAGGAAGGAAGACTGGGCAAAGATGGAAGCCCTGTCAGCGGTGAAAGCCTGCCACTGGAGGGCTTAATTTTTAGGTAAGTCTTTCATAATGTGCTAGTATGCAATGCATGCTAGTACATTATGACAAATAATTTGCAGGCAGAAGATTTTTTTTTTTTTTTTTGCGGTGTGCTACCACTTTAATGCATTTTCTGCATTAAAGTGGAGTTGCAGTCGTTTTTGTGTTTAGTAACAGTCAGCAGCTACAAAAAGTGTATCTGCTGACTTTTAATAAACACACCCTCACCTGTCAAACGATCCAGCGATGCAGCCGGTGGGAGCCTCGGTTCTCTTCCTTCTAGGCACCCGGAGTACCAGTGGGGGACCCCAGAAGTGAAAGATCAAGGCTTCTCTGTGCAAAACCATTGTGCAGAGCAGATAAGTTTGCATTGTTTTGTTAATTTTTTATAAAATTGAAAACTGTGCCTTTTACAATTCCTTTAAATTAAGATGTTTATATAATTATTTCACTGTACATTTTCTTTCCAGTTTTCAGCTGAGAATGCAGAAAAAATGAAGCACATTTATGGAGAATTCTGCAGTCACCATATTGAAGCTGTGAACCTGTTTAAGGAACTGCAGCATAATAAAAAATTTCAGAACTTCATAAAAGTAAGTGTTCTTTTTATAACAAGGCTTACTGAGAACCATTGTAGAAAAAAGCCGACATGGATACAGTGCAGAAATGTTTCTGTACACTATCAATGCCATGTAGCTGATAAAGATTAACAAGAGGAGCTCAGAGTTTCCGGCTTTTTTCTACAGTGGACTTTATTGCATGGGGCTTCGGACATTACATGTAATGTGAGGGTCTATAAACATCCCGTTTAATCTGTATCCAATCAGCCCTTGCACCATATACTATAATATGTACAAATGACAGAAATTCAGGTCTTCTGTGCTCCAGGCATTCATAGATGAAAGAATAGAGCCCTAAATGTGAGGACCACATCGTACAGAGTTCAGCCTCATCCAGCCACAGCCTGCCATTCATTTTGACAGGCTACAGGCAGCAGGGCTGGACGCTTTAACTGTCCCTTATAGGTGAAAATGCCAGGAGGTATGGACTAGAGATCTACCGATTATCGGCAACGCCGATATATCAGGGGCCGATATGCAATTTCCCCGATATATCGGAATCGGCCCATGAAGTTACCAATATTGCCGATATTTAGGGAAAGTGCATGTCCTGGGGTGATGCCTGGTACCGAGGAATGTCTATGTCCTGAGGAATCACCCTGATACCGGTGTCCATAGCCGATGGTTGGCTGACTTATAATGACAACCGATGCGGCTGAGAAGCCACTCGACTGTCATTACAAGGAGCGGGAGGGGACGCCCCCCCCCCGCCGCCTACCGCGGCTTACCCAGGTCTCCCGTCCCACCGGGAGACCCGAGCATCCTACCTCCACCACCGCCGCCGAAGAGAAGACCCGGTGTAGCATGAAGATGTGTCACCGTGAAAGCCGGTATCCCTGCCGCAAGTGCGCATGCGCCGGTCTCCATGAAAAAACCGGAAGTGGTGTCATGACATCACTTCCGGGTACTCGGTGCCGAATTATAAAAAACTGACAGCATTCAAAACAGCCAAACTTGGCATTTTGAATGCTTTTTAGTCCAGGGGAGGGGTTTGGGGTCTTTTAGACCCCCAGATCCCTCCACAAGAAGTACCTTTGGAAAAAAAAAAACATTTTTTTACATGTCCGAAAATATCGTCCGATACCGTTATCCGATGACCAAAATATCGGTATTGGCATTAAAAAAACGATATTGGTCGATCACTAGTATGGACTACAGCTGGATGGCCCCGTGTGCAAGGGGCACTATGACACCTCCAAATATTCACTGTACCGGAATGTTGGTTGTTTTTGTTTTTGCTCTATGCATTCAATAAATAGGTGATATAGCCAGCACAAACTTTTTTTGTTTTGTAAACTGCATGTGCAGACCTGCATGCCATATGTAATTAGGATAATTCAGTATGGATTATTTTCTCCCCTCCCCCAAAAGCATCAGTCACAGACTGAAGACTGATTTCCAGTCTGATCAAAGCTGACTTCATGGCGCAAAGATCATCTGAGGGGGATAACATTATAGCGGTGCTAAAGGGAAAATATGTGATGCACCCTGTTACCAGCATTAAAGTGTTACTAAACCCAGGACCCTTCATTTACTATATCTGGTCTCCCACAGTACTCAGAACATGGAATGCAATAGTTTTAGTAAATATAAACTGCTAAATACCTTTTCTCATCAGCAGTATAAAGTAGTCTTGTGATTTCTATCAGTGTCTGGTTAAAGCTTGTAGGAGGAGTTTTCATTCTCCTCTGATTGTCCTATGAGGCTGCAGGACCCCTGACCCTCCGGACAGTGCTGATCGCATGCACTCTGAAACTGAGCATGTGCAGCTTGCCTCCAAGACTCTTCTATCAGGAGATGGTTTGGTGACAGTGGAAGAAGGGGTGATGAGAGAAGACAGGATCAAACAGCCTTTTTACACAATACAGACGATTAACCCTTTAGGTTCCACACTGAGTATAACAAGCATGCTTTACTGCATATGAAGACTGATTTTACTGTTGTGAGTTTAGTAACACTTTAACAAAGCAGTCTTTTTGTTACGGAGTACCCCCGTAACAGTTTTATTATCTGGTGATCCGGCCAGTAAGTCTGGTATTTTTTAGCTTTTTTTAACAGATCAAGAAGTGCAGCAAAAGTGGCAAATAGAGGATTGAGACAAACCATTTACCACTGACAAGAGTGCTTACAATGATCATGTTTTATTAATTTTTGTAAAACAATCCCGAAAGGAAACAAAAAACTGTTACTGTAAAAAATGTTAAATGTACAGTAGTTTGGGTTTAATTTGACAATCACTTAAAGTGGTTGTAAACCCTTACATATACCCAGTGAAGTGACTTGCCTCAGGTGATACAGAGGTAAACCAATCCTCCTACATAAGTTATACCTGTTTATATTTAGTCTTTTCTTCTCTACATCTGTTAAAACTCCAGAATTCAGCTTGTCTGAGTTGTGAGAAAAAAGGGGGTGGAAAGCTAAAATTACACTCTAGAGCTCAGTGAGGAGAGCTCTGAGAGCTGATTGGAGGGAAGAGACACACCCTTCTTCACACAGCACACTGGAACACAGTTGAGGTTGTCAATCAGCTGGAGTTCCCTCCCCCTGTCACCTTTTTTCTCTTGGTCTCAGGAAAACTTACCATTAGTAATTCATGCAGACAGGGGCAGACTGGAAACTTTCACCCCAGGGGGCAAGCACAAACTAGAGGCCCATGGTGCAGCGACTCGGCCCCCCTTCCACTCTCCCTCTTCCCATCCTCCTCCTGACCCCCATTCCAAGCTGAAGCTCCGCTCCAGATACTCTCTACTTACCAGCTGAATCCGGGTTCCTCACCTGGCCAGTAGGGGGCAGTTGGAGGGAGCTGGGACAGCTCGGTTGGGGCTGGCCGGGGGAGGAGAGTCTTCAGTGGGATATGGAACCGACCTCTGTTCAGACACAGTTTACACCATCCATGCTGGGGGGGAGGCCTGCTCTCTGTCCTTATCTTCAACCCGCACTCAGTAAGTCAGTGGCAGAGACTTTTACTTCTCTGCACCAGGAATCCTTTAGGCATGTCTGTGGCAGAAGCAGTGCAGCCTTTTTACCGGGCATCAGAGTGGCCCAGGGGGAAATTGCCCCCCTGCCCCCTGGCCCAGTCCTCCCCTGCATGCTGATAGCAGATGAACAAAGCAGCAGGCAGAAATGACACTTACTAAAACTGAAGTGTGCAAAATCTGGTGCGAATCTGCATAGAAACCAATCCGCTTCCAGGTTTTGGTGCCAGTCTTCTTGGACATGTCACAGGTCCCAGAAGATTGCAGGACTATTCACAAATCGCAGCATGGCTTGCACCTGGGCAGTGGGCAGCTGGCTGTAAAACTGCAAGCTATCGCAGCCGGGTGCCCACAGTTAAGATGCCAGGGACCGGTGGAAAAAATGGCCCCCAGCGCTGGATCCTGGGAGTGTCTGTATATTAAAAGTCAGCAGCTAGAGTTCTTTTTTGTAGCTGCTTACTTTTAATTTATAGAAATATGACTGGAGCTCCTCTTTAACCGCTTGCCGCCCGCCCGCCGTCATATGACGGCGGAGCGGAGCGACCATTATCCTGGGCACTTTAAGCAGGGCAGGCGCGCGATCGCGTGCGCGCCGCCCTGCACTGCCGGTGTCAGGGTGTCCCCGGGACACCCCCCGTCACCGGCAGGGGGGAAACAGCCAATGGGCGTGGCTGTTTCCCACGTGATCGGCTGTGTTCCAATGACACAGCCGATCACAATGAAGGCGCCCACCAGATGACCGCGCATGCGCGATCGGGAGCGCACAGCGCGGTCGTGTCGGTGGCACTGTGTTCCGTAGGAACACAGCTGTATAGCTGTCACCGGCGGTAGTAAACAGTCACTGACAGTGACTGTTTACTATGTGATCGGCTGTGAATCCATTCACAGCCGATCACAAAATGTAAACAAAGAGCAGACACTCACTGTTACTAGCTCTTCTCCCCTCATACAGCTTCCAGTATGAGGGGAGAAGAGCTAGAAATAGTGAGTTACTGCTCTGTACACATGTCGCAAAGTAAAAATCACACTAATAAAGGTCCCCACACAGTCCTCAGCCCCCCCCAATGTCACCTGTCACCCAACAGTCACCTCATCAGTGCCCAGAAATTGACACCCATAACGTTCACATGTGAGCGCAGCGATCGCGGGCAGAATCACTGCGATTCTGCCCGCGATCCGGAAATCATTGCAAATCGCGGGACGCCTGTGCGTTGCCCCTGATTTGCAATAGCACCCCAAACGCTGTGCGATGTTGTCGCCATTTCCGCCTGCCGAATCGCGGTAACATCGCGCAAACATCGCATGATGCCCAAAAAAGGTACAAGAGTTTCTTTGGAGCGTCATGCGTTGTTTGCGCGATGTTACCGCGATTCGGCAGGCGGAAATGGCGGCAACATCGCACAGCGTTTGGGGTGCTATTGCAAATCAGGGGCAACGCACAGGCGTCCCGCAATTTGCAATGATTTCTGGATCACGGGCAGAATCGCAGTGATTCTGCCCGTGATCGCTACGCTCACATGTGAACATAGCCTAAAGTTCACCGGTCACCAGAGACTGCCATCAGTACCGCCGTGCACTATCGCCCGTCACCTGTCACCCATCAGTGACCATCGCCCGTCACCTGTCACCCCATCAATCACCGTCACCTGTCACCCCATCAGTCATCGTCACCTGTCACCCCATCAGTCATCGTCACTTGACACCCCATCAGTGATCGTCACTTGTCACCCCATCAATCATCGTCACATGTCACCCCGTCAGTGACTGTCATCTGTCACCCCATCAATCATTGTCATCTGTCACCCCAGCAATCATCATCACCTGTCACCTCATCAGTCATCGTCACCTGTCACCCCATCAATCATCGTCACCTGTCACCCCATCAATCATCGTCACCTGTCACCTCATCAATCATCGTCACCTGTCACCTCATCAATCATCGTCACCTGTCACCCCATCAGTCATCGTCACCTGTCACCCCATCAGTCATCGTCACCTGTCACCCCGTCAGTCATCGTCACCTGTTTGCCATATACATGCAATCACTTACTGACCGCCTAACGACTATATGCGTCGGCCATTAAAAGCTAAATACTGGGGTTATGGCAGCAGATAACCCCCATAACCCCGGTATTTTTTGAAACGGCGGGCGGTCGGCTTTCAGATAAGGGTGGTCCCAGTGGCGGATTCGCCGCGGAATTACCCTTACGGTGCAGGGGAAGAGGTGCCCCCCCCCTCCTGCCGCTTCCCAGACGTTTTCCCAGCTTACCGGACCCGCCGGCAGCGGGGAAAACTATCCGGTCCCGGATCCTCAGAGACAGGAAGTCGAGTGAGGGCAAGATGGCCCTCACTCAACTCTATGGTCTTGGAGGACCGGAGCTACGTCAAAAGACGTTGCCTAGCAACCGGTTTAAAGGGCCGCTTTTTTTTTTTGCTTTTTTTTTTCCTCTTTCAACAATTTTTATTATTTTTTTCTTTTTTAGTGTAGTTGTGAGGTGTGAGGTCTTTTTGACCCCAGATCTCACAATAAAGAGGACCTGTCATGCCTATTTCTATTACAAGGGATGTTTACATTCCTTGTAATAGGAATAAAAATGATCAAAACATTTTTTTTTTAAACTGTGTAAAAATAAAAAAATAATAAATAAAATAAATAGAAAAAAAAATTAAAGCGCCCTGTCCCCGTTAGCTCGCGCGCAGAAGCAAACGCATACGCAAGTCCCGCCCACATATGTAAACGGTGTTCACAGAGAGCGAGTGCAATAATTTGAGCCCTAGACCTCCTCTGTAACTCTAAGCTAGTAACCTGCAGAAATTTTTAAAATGTTGCCTATGGGGATTTTTAAGTACCAATGTTTGGCGCCATTCTGTGAGCATGCGCAATTTTGAAGCATGACATGTTGGGTATCTAATTACTCGGCGTAACATTATCTTTCACATTATGGAAAAAAATTGGGCTAAATTTACTGTTTTCTTATTTTTTAGTTCAAAAAAGTGAATTTTTTTCAAAAAAATCGCATTTGGAAGACTGCTGCGCAAATATGGTGTGATAAAAAATATTGCAACGATCTCCATTTTATTCTCTAGGGTCTCTGCTAAAAAAAAATATATAATGTTTGGGGGTTCAAAGTAGTTTTCTAGCAAAAAAAATGATTTTAGCTTGTAAACACCAAGTGTCAAAAATAGGCCCAGTCTTAAAGTGGATAAATGGACAACTTTGTGTAAAGCGCTACTTGGATGTGAGGCCTATGTATGTGGCCAGGCTGTGAAAAAGTGTTACACATGTGGTATCGCCATACTCAGGAGGAATAGCAGAATGTATTTTGGGGTGCAAGTTTTGCTATGTACATGCGATGTGTTAGAAATATTGCATAAATGGACAGCTTTGTGTAAAAAAAATGTTTTCATTTTCTTTCCACATTTTCCAAAAACTTGTGGAAAAAAATGACATATTCAAAAGACTCATTATGCCTCAAAAATTATACGTTGGGCTGTTTGCTTTCCAAAATGGGGTCATTTTATGGGGGTTTCCATTGTCCTGGTGCTCCAGGGCCTTCAAAAGTGCGATGGGTTGTCAGGAAATGATATGTGTAATTTGTGCTCCTAGAATGCCGAACGCTGCTACTTGGATGTTAGGCCTCTGTATGTGGCCAGGCTGTGAAAAAGTCTCACACATGTGGTATCGCCATACTCAGGCGGAGTAGTAGAATGTGTTTTGGGGTGTAGTTGCAAGTATACATGTGCTGTGTGAGAGAAATAACCTGTTAATACGGCAATTTGTAAAAAAAAAAAAATAAAAAAAAATAAATCTTCATTTTGCATAGCATTGTGGGAAAAAATGACAACTTCAAAAAACTCATCATGCCCCTTATTAAATACCTTGGAATGTCTACTTTCCAAAAAGGGGTCATTTGGGGGGTATTTGTACTTTCCTGACCTTTTAGTGTCTCAAGAAATGAGATAGGCCTTCAGTACATCAGGTGTGATCAAGTGTGATCAATTTTCAATGAATAGCACCATAACTTGTGGACTCTATAACTTTCACAAAGACCAAATAATATACACTTTTTTGGGTTTTTTTTACCAAAGATAAGTAGCAGTATAAATTTTGGCCAAAATTTGTGAAGAAAAATGACTAATTTGCAAAATTTTATGACAGAAACAAAGAAAAATGCGTTTTTTCACGATATTTTCAGTCTTTTTTTATTTATAGCACAAAAAATAAAAAACCCAGTATTGATCAAATACCATCAAAAGAAAGCTCTATTTGTGTGAAAAAAAGGACACAATTTTTGTATGGGTACAGTGTTGCATGACTGAGTAATTCTCAGTCAAAGTGTGAGAGCGCTGAAAGCTGAAAATCGGTCTGGGCAGGAAGGGGGTGAAAGTGCACTGTAGGCAAGTGGTTAAGGACTGGGAAGCTGTAATATATTCCATTTTCGTTTTTTGGTTTGGATATGCTTTAATATGTGCAAGAGTAAGAGATACATTTAGTGGAGGACACTAGCAGATGGTTCCTCTCTCTGGGCCCCTATGACATTTGTGCCTCTAGAACTGCTCACCTTATTTGTCCCATTTCCAGGCACAGTAAAAGCACAGATATATTCATTAGTAAAATGGAATTCTTTAAAGCTGAAGTAATGAAAAGTGTTGCCTATAGCAGCCAATCACATTCCAAGTTTGTCCATTGCAGTTTAGAAAATGAACACATGCATCAGAACAGAAAATATTTGTTCTTTCAGTTTTTGAAGAATAATGATGTAATTGTTAAATGTAAGGATAATAAAGTAACACAAATTTATACCATTAACGGAGCCAATTTTTAATTCCTTGAAAGCAGCGAGAGTGAATAAATAATAATTCTGTCTGCACTCAGCCTGCATGAACACTAATATGCATTGTTTAAATACAGCTCTCTTTCAGCAGTTCTGTGTATAACTTGTTGAGCATCTGGAGAGTATCTAGACTTGGCCTACTTTGCTTAGTCTTGAGTACTTTTTTCTGTTGCAGCGCAGCCCAGTCTTGGAAAGCAGATAGGTTTTCCAAGGCTGAGGTGCGACATAGGAGAAAAAGCCAAGCGATTTGCGTAGAAGTAGTCTCGGAGCTGTTTAGCAATTTATTTAAAACATCTAATAAATGAGAGTACACACGGGGAAACCCCTGCCCCTCAAAAGCAGGAGGCATATGCACTTCATAGGTGAAAGTAGGAAACCGTTTAGGAAGAGTAAAATTAAAGGAATATTTTACAGAGGGAAATTATACATTGCCATTGCTTTCATCGCCTTCTGAAAATGTGAAAATGCTATTTGCTTAGCTGTCATGCCAAGCTGATGGCTTGAGTATAGTACAAAAACACTGAACAGGCATTATTCTAATTAGGATTTTTTTTACTAATATGATTTTTGACTACTTTCTTTTTTTTTTTTTTGGATGTCCTTTAAATATCTTTTTTTTCTTTAATACTTTACAAATTCCCACACAGAGGTTTATTTGAAAAGACTCCTAATTTCACAAGGTGTATTTTGACCAAGATTGCAAATAGAAAACCAAAAAAGGTGCACATGACGTGTCCGATCAACCGTTTTCTATGCAATGACCTCTATTCATTTTCTTTGTGAAAATATGAAAGTGTAAGCTAATTCTGATACTGCACTGCCACCCTGTGGCCTTTTATGTGAATAGACAGTAACCCGTTCCCTGATAAAATGAAGCTGTGGCTTGTAGTTTGATCTGAAGGCTTGTATCCCTGTATGATATATTTTGTTTTTAAAGGTGACAAACAGCAATTTGCAAGCTCGTCGCAGAGGTATCCCTGAATGTATTCTTCTAGTAACGCAGCGCATCACCAAATATCCAGTTCTTGTGGAGAGGATATTGCGTTATACTCCAGGTTAGTGTAAAATCTCTAGGCTGGTAACTCACTTTTATTTAAAATGTAAACACCCTTATGAGTGTTTGTTAGTGGTAATATTTTACAAACCTGGTCTCTATGTACTTACATATGGTAGCAGGGTGTTTTTGCACATTTAATACACAATCTGTACTTTACAGCAATATTAAACCTAAAAAGAAACATTTTTTATATTGTAGATTACCAATTCTTATGCCTTGTACACACAACGAGAATATCTGACGAATGATCGTCCATTTTTTTTTTCTTGCTAGTCTCGTATGCAAAATGAAGAGTTTACTAAAGTTACGAAAATTCTTGTACGGCAAAATACAACTACGGAAGTGAGGCTATGTATTATATTACTGTAACGTATTCCTTCGTTTCGCAGCATGCATAGTCTTGCTCTTCCGATTTTTTTTTTGTTTTTTTTTTTGTTAGGACGACTACTGCATCGAATGAGAAACTGTTTTCTCTTTGTCCCTTCGGATGAACTGTTATCCGCTATTGAAAGCTGTGTACTAATGATCGGATTATTGTATGATAAGCTTCCAAAGCGGTATTTTTCATTCAATTTTCTGATCATGTGTACTAGGCAATAGATCACTAGGTTAAAACAGGAAAAAAAGCCTAAAAAAAGACTAATGCAGCCAGTACATCTAATGATTGGTAAGCTGCAGTATATTACATTTTTGGTTTTGGGTTTAATATCGCTTTAATAGCACTGCATACTGCTTGTTCTATACTACTCGCTAATCTTATTTCAAATATTTAGATCAGATCACAAATAGACTATTAATAGGAACTAAAAAAAGCACTAGGGCTCTATTGGATATTAAAAACATAGCGGCTAGCACAATAGCATAATACATAGCAAAATAAACATCACTAAACAATAGTGCAGCACAAAGATAAATTAAATAGTATGTGCAATACAATAGTGCAATGCAAATATATCAAACTCTTGTGTGTCACTACAAATTGAAAAAATAAAACAAAGAAAGCCAAAAACTGAATTCAGTGTGAATTTGATTATGATTGTAATGACAGATGTGGATACCAAACACCACGTTTAACATTAAGAAGGGAATCCACAGCTGTAATTTCCCTCATAATCAAAGAATCACTGAATTCACATTTTTTGGCTTCACATTTGCAATTCTTTTATAAAAATCAAGTGTAGCGCTTAAAAACCTTAACAGTCATAAAATTAATTTTAAATACGCGTGCAGTAATATAAATGAATAAACACCATAAACGTGATAAGTTCTCACTGACTCCATTGATCTTTTTAGCTATCTATAAGAGGGTAATTCTTCCCAATGATCACAAGTGTAAGGAGCATTCTTCCCACTGACGATCACACTGAGTTGTAGATATATTAATTATTAGCAAGGGTTCCCTGACACCGGACAGTTATTTCAAGGACTCCTCTGTGTTAAAAAGGTTAAGAAAGGCTTGTCTATGGTGAAAATTTACCTAAATTCTCATTCTTAGCTTAGATGATTGTAGATTAGAGCAGGATTTTTCATAATGCTTTGCTCTCCTGTGAAAAAGAACTAAGGCAGGCCATACATGGTGTGAATTTCTTTCCTGCAACCATGGGTTGTAGGAAAGAAACGTGCACGATTCCCCCTTCAACACAGACAGTGCCGACAGGGGAATGCCTCCTCCCAAGCCATTTTCTGCTTCCTGCTAAAGCAGCCACTAGCGATAATTGCAAGAGAATCTGGCAGGTTTGTTGTCCCCAAGTTGATCGATCGATCAACTTGGTACATTCAGCCTGCCCACTTGGTTCATTCAGCCTGCCGATTCGAATCTCGGCCAGTTCCTGCTGAACCGCTCAAGATTCAAACTGTGTATGGCTGTCCTAACTCAGGGCTGTGAATTCCTTCTCTGGACCACATTGAGTGTAGAGAAATTTTCTCGGGCCGCATATAAAATATATACTGTACTATAGTTAAGGTATATAAGTAATAAAACGCCGCCGCACCCTTGCCGTGCTGCCGCGCTGCCGCGCCCCCCTACCCCACCCGCACAAATTTAACACAACTAGAGGATGATGAAATTAAATGCAATCAGTATTCAGAGGTTTACTTCTTCTGAGAGATATTAAAGGAACACTCTAACCACCATCGCCACTTCAGTGATGTGAAGTGGTGATGGTGGTAGGAGTCAGAAACACTGCACATGCTGGGATATTTACAGTTATGTGCTGGGGGCTAGTGTCACCCCTAGCACATATGACTTATTCAGCCAGAAAATGTCATGTCCTTATTCATACATGTATGAACAAGGACATGACCTATTATGACAAAACACAACTAGTTATTAAAAAACATATTGCAACAATTTACACACGCTGATGCACATACCCTTTCTACTTATTTTGCAGACTGTTGGCGGGTACTGCTGGCAGTTACTGCTAGTGGGTAATGCTGGCGGGTAATGCTGGTGGTTACCGCTGGCGGTTACTGCTGAGTACTGTCGGTGGGTAGTGCTGGCGGTTACTGCTGGCGGTTACTGCTGGTGGGTAATGCTGGTGGTTACTGCTGGTGATTACTGCTGGTGGGTAATGCTGGTGGGTAGTGTTGGTGGGTACTGCTGGTGGGTACTGCTGGCGGGTAGTGTTGGTGGGTAATGCTGGTGGTTACTGGGGCGGGTACTTTTGGCGGTTACTGCTGGTGGGTAATGCTGGTGGTTACTGCGGGTGGGTAATGCTGGCACTGCTGGCGGGTAATGCTGGTCATGCGGGTACTGCCGGTCATAACGTCGGGTACTGCTGGAGGAAGCAGCGACTGCAGTAGAGAGCAGAGCCACCGCTTCCTGTATGGCTCCTGTCACAGGCAGAGTGCATTTCATATCATTCCACCTGTGACAGAGCCGGAACTATAAAAGAAGCAGCGGCTCTGTCACTGACTGCAGACATCCTAAGTCTCCCGCGGCAGCCGGGAGATCACACAGCACTTGCAGGTGTCTGTGAGCCTCCGGCGGTGGGCCACATTGCCTGTGGTTCCGGGCCGCGGGTTGGACATGCCTGCTTTAATCCAAAGACATGCTGGTAGGAATATTGCCTGCTGCCTAAATAGACCCTGGTATGTGTGAGTATGCATGTGAGTTAGGGACCTTAGATTATAAGCTTCTTGAGGGCAAGGACTAAAGTAAACGTACATTATATATACAGTGGGTACGGAAAGTATTCAGACCCCCTTAAATGTTTCACTCTTTGTTATATTGCAGCAATTTGCTAAAATCATTTAGGTTCATTCTTCTTCCTCATGAATGTACACATAGCACCCCATACTGACAGAAAAACACAGAATTGTTGACATTGTTGCAGATTTATTAAAAAAGAAAAACTGAAATATCACATGGTCTTAAGTATTCAGACCCTTTGCTCAGTATTTAGTAGAAGCCCCCTTTTGATCTAATACAGCCAGGAGTCTTTTTGGGAAAGATGCAACAAGTCTTTCACACCTGGATTTGGGGATCCTCTGCCATTCCTCCTTGCAGATCCTCTCCAGTTCTGTCAGGTTGGATGGTAAACGTTGGTGGACAGCCATTTTTAGGTCTCTCCAGAGATGCTCAATTGGGTTTAAGTCAGGGCTCTGGCTGGGCCATTCAAGAACAGTCACAGAGTTGTTGTGAAGCCACTCCTTCGTTATTTTAGCTGTGTGCTTAGGGTCATTGTCTTGTTGGAAGGTAAACTTTCGGCCCAGTCTGAGGTCCAGAGCACTCTGGAGAAGGTTTTTGTCCAGGATATCCCTGTACTTGGCCGCATTCATCTTTCCCTCGATTGCAACCAGTCGTCCTGTCCCTGCAGCTGAAAAACACCCCCACAGCATGATGCTGCCACCACCATGCTTCACTGTTGGGACTGTATTGGACAGGTGATGAGCAGTGCCTGGTTTTCTCCACACATACCGCATAGAATTAAGGCCAAAAAGTTCTATTTTGGTCTCATCAGACCAGAGAATCTTATTTCTCACCATCTTGGAGTCCTTCAGGTGTTTTTTAGCAAACTCCATGCGGGCTTTCATGTGTCTTACACTGAGAAGAGGCTTCCGTCGGGCCACTCTGCCATAAAGCCCCGACTGGTGGAGGGCTGCAGTGATGGTTGACTTTCTACAACTTTCTCCCATCTCCTGACTGCATCTCTGGAGCTCAGCCACAGTGATCTTTGGGTTCTTCTTTACCTCTCTCACCAAGGCTCTTCTCCCCCGATAGCTCAGTTTGGCCGGACGGCCAGCTCTAGGAAGGGTTCTGGTCGTCCCAAACGTCTTCCATTTGAGGATTATGGAGGCCACTGTGCTGTTAGGAACCTTAAGTGCAGCAGAAATCTTTTTGTAACCTTGGCCAGATCTGTGCCTTGCCACAATTCTGTCTCTGAGCTCTTCAGGCAGTTCCTTTGACCTCATGATTCTCATTTGCTCTGACATGCATTGTGATCTGAAAGGTCTTATATAGAGAGGTGTGTGGCTTTCCTAATCAAGTCCAATCAGTATAATCAAACACAGCTGGACTCAAATGTAAATGTAACTCATGTAAAGTGCTGTGTAAATTGACAGCGCTATATACAGTAAGCCCCTGAAATAAATAAGTATGAAATGTTGGGGTAACATACACCTTAAGTAGACCTAATGGCCTATAATGACGTATGGGTCAACAGCAGAAACCACTGAGCACAGTGAATGACCAGAAGATTGTCATTCCAGGAGGTGTTGGTTTCTGAAATTACTTTAGATGACGATTTCTCTACATTAGGGCAGCGTTGGGTGGCACAGAGAGTTGGAGAGGGAAGTATTTTCCTTCTGTTTTGCAGGACACCTGTTGTTGCCTATTTCATTTTACCAAGCATGTGTTTAATATGACTCTGTTACCTTGCCATGCAAGTTTATAAGAAGGCTTTTTTTCTTAGATCACTATGCCATTGGTGTAGGCTCTTTCCTCTTTGTATCCTGATAAACACTTTGAATGTATGTATGTGTATGTATCAATGTGAGATAGGGACCTTAGATTGTAAGCTCCTTTAGGGCTTAACTGAGGTGAATGTACATTATATGTAAATTGTCTGCATACATTTCTTCTTAACACGTCTCATGTCTTATTGTTAGAGGGAAATGATGAGCACAAAGATCTTTGCCGGGCCCTGTGCCTAATCAAGGATATGATTGCTGCAGTGGACCTAAAAGTCAGTGAATTTGAGAGAAAACAAAGACTTGAAGAGTTTGTGAACAAGATTGAGAACAAGACCTTCACTAAGATGAAGAATGGACATGTCTTTACAAAGCAAGACCTAAAGAATAAAGAGCGGGTGCTACTGTATGAAGGTGTCCTCCTGTGGAAAACTGCCACAGGGAGGTTTAAAGGTATTCACTGTTATCAGTAATAATAATAATTTGTTTATGTAGCAGTTTTCTTTTCAATGAATCACTTAACTGTACAAGGCATTGATAATATAAAAACAATATTACAAAAGGAAATGGATTTATAGACTTCTGTGCCCCATAGGCTTTAGTAAGCACACATATTTTTTGTCTGTTATGGAAATATGTCCTGAGATGAAGCCGATTGGTGGGGGAATATGTTTTACAGTCCTGAGTGTGAGAGGACCAATGTATCCTATGATTTCCTTTGGAATAATGGAATAGCCATGTTTCTTCTGTGTGAAGAAAGCAGGGAACGAGGTGAGGTGAGAGTCAGTGTTGCTGTAGTCAGTTCTGTTAGACCTAGGTTATTCCATATATATTTAGTTTGGATCGCTTCCCACTGCCAAGGAACTTGCTGTACCCCGATCTGGGTCAAATCCTTCACATAGCTTGGCATTGTAATCTCAAAATACTTTGAGCAGATTTTCTAGTCTTTAATAAAAACGTAGCACAAATTATTGAAGAGGAACTGAACTCTGGAATCTGTGCCCTAAAAATGGTAGGCAGAAGGCAACGCTCTAATAACTAATAGTGACAGTTGCCTCTCTGCAGAGGATTTTTTCCCCATTACGGATTTACCATGCCTTATTCTGCACTGTCTCTCTCTGTGAATGCATTATCATATGCCTGACGAAGGGGTCCTGCGTGGCTACGAAATGTTGCATTATGTCTTCTGTGATTATTTTTCAGTAAAAGAATCAGACATAATTGACGATCCATGGTGTGCTGACAAATATGTACATTTTCTCTGAAGGCAGACCAACTTAATAGAAACAAGACTTTGCTTCCCCAGCAACTCACACTACAGATATACAGCTATGAGTCTGTAAGCACGGGAGTGCCTAAGCCCCCTCACATACCAAAAGATGCACCGCATATTGTTTTGGGAGTAATTTTAGAAAAAAGATACAGTTTTTAGATTAGGATTACAATAACCATTACAATCACCATTTTGGATGTTCTCTGAAACATGGAGTTTGAGTTCAGTTTCACTTTAAAGTCTGATTTAATTTACTCCTTAACGTTAGAGGCTGCATTAACTAATTAAAATAAATATCCTTCAAAAAGCATTATAAATATTCTAGTATTCTTTAATATACCTACAGTTAAATTAGTTTAGATTGTGCAGCCTAACTACCATACCCTCAGTCCAAATGTCCCCCACTGTCAATATGTAATATTTATTTATTTATTTATTACAGGTACTTGTATAGCTCCATCAATTTACGCAGCACTTTACACATATATTGTACATTCACATCAGTCCCTGCCCTCAGGGAGCTTACAATCTAAGGCCCCTAACTCACATACATACATACACATATTAGGGCCAATTTAGACAGGAGCCAATTAACCTACCAGCATGTCTTTGGATATATAATATTGCATAAATACAAGGCCTGCACCAATATATTGCTTTCTGGTTTTAGCCTACCTTAGTAAGACATGAGTTATAGTCTTCAAATAGTTATCATTGTCATTTTGTCCAAACACATGGGAATTATGCCCAGCTATTGTACTTCTGCAAACCTAAATGATAAAATCTGGTACTCACAAAGTATCCTCCACTCGTATAGAGGAATTTAACATTCCTAATGTTCTTTTATTTTCCTCAGCTATATCATGCGAAGGCACAACTCCTCTACACACATGATTTCCTTCACCAAAACCTCCTCCAAAATATATGCCAAGTTCCTCCTCCCCTAAAAGGCCTATTTCTTTCTTCTACAGGACACTGTTAAGCTGCTGAGCCACCTTGTTTTAAAAAACCCAGTTGGGAAAGAGAAGTGGACCTTTTGATGTGACCAAGTAGGATGAGGGACTGGAATTGCCTAAGCTAATCTCATTCATATTTTCATATAAACCAACTTTGTTGTATATTTTTTCCATATAACATACCTAGCCTTAATACTATTGGTATGTTGTTGCTCAAAGTGCAATAACACACTGAGGTCCTTCTTTCACCAAATCTTGCCTTGCCCAATTATCGAAGGGTTCTGGCAGCAAGTAGTCCAATTCCTACTATATAGAACTCATAGTGGTTCTTTCTACTGCCAGTTCCATCTCTAGCATTTCAAAGTCAAAAGCACATTTTTTTTTTTTTTTCAAGAATTGTTAATATCAGCTTGCAAAATAATTTCCAGTTTTTGGTACATAGTCAACCTCTCACAAGAGAGTCCTTGCCTTTATTCTCAGTGATGAAATAAAACCAAAAGACCTAGTAGTCTCCATGTTACTACTTGTGTGGTTTTATGTAAAGTTCAGCCAAGCGTATATACATTGAGAGAATAGGGCTGTTTCTGTTCATTCCAAAATGTGGGAGGGCTAGTAGGGGGTATCATAAAACATTTGGCAAACTAAACTACCAAACTCCTGTTTACGTGCCGAAAATTCACATAATGGCATATTGTTGGGGACTTAATGTCTTTCAGTCTTTGTGCTCTGGACTGAAACGTTTATAGCCAATGCAGGCCTGAAAGAAACTGGTTACGCTGGATTATGTACCGCAGACACCATGTTGGCTGTGAGATCTTAACCTGCATTGTACAAGACTGTGCTGTTTTTGCTGGGAGAGTTTCATTCTGGAACAGAAAAATTACAAGTCAATGCTTGGCTTCACACGTCTTGATTCAGACTCTCAACAAATATTTATTCAGAAGAAAAGTTTCAAAACTTAAACCTATTTTTTTATATTTTAGATATCCAAGCTCTACTTTTAACTGACGTGTTGCTGTTTCTTCAAGAAAAAGACCAAAAGTATATATTTGCTGCTGTGGTAAGTTTATAGCTCATGTGTCTAGGAAAAAAAAAGTGATTTAATAAACTAGTGATGAAAAAAGTTAGAGCCAATAAGTCAAGAGGTTTATTGGCAACTGCAAGCACTCGTCTGTTTCCAGACTTGCTGACTCTAAGAATTTTGTCTCCTGTTTAATCAGGTTTTAGGATTTCTTTGCAAAGGGAAAATGCAATGAATACTTTTCATAAACAGTTTTAGGTTGCGGCCCAGTATGGTTTGTTTAGCACTGTGTTGACAGTCTTTCTTTTCTGTAAATAAGTTTTGTTTTACAGAAATTGCTGCCTACTCAGATTGCCAGTTTAGATATTAAAGAAGGGTGTGGGAGAGCATCCGTAATAGAAAATTACGGATCTTGCCTGCCACCTTAAAGTGATACTAAACACACACTGTTTAATGTACATTATCCCTTCTGTTTCTGTATGTGGAAGATGCCACTGTAATTATTTTAATAAAAAAAAAATCCAAGTACCTTTTTCCTAATGGATATACAGCTGTCACATGACCCAGATCTTTTTCAGCCTGTCTGCAGGGAAACAAAAGCAGGAGGAGCTTCTAGTCCTCTGCTGCTGGTCATGTTCAAAATACAAAAAACAGCTTTTAGAATACAGAGTAAAAATAAATATTATCAATAAACTGTTTTAAATCGTCATTTATATATATATATATATATATATATATATATATATATATATATATATACACATATACACATATACACATATATATATATATATATATATATATATATATATATATATATATATTTGAAAATAAATCTTTATTATTTTGTGGAAATAACATGGCATGGGCAGATTTCTGCCAGTCACACCCCTCCAGCCTGTGCCTTAGAATAAGAGGGAGGTGAAGCCTCCTTTATTCTACATGTAATATCCCACCCCCATTGTGTTTAGCTGGTTAGTGGGCAGGGAGGAGGAGGGAGAGAGTGGGCTGTCATTTACCACTGTGTCTACACCCACATGTGTGACTCTATAGTCACATGGGCTGCTCAGATGCGATAGGGAGGAAATGCTCAGCATATAAACTCACTGAAAACTGAGCATGTGCAGAGTTGCCACCACAGTTGCAAAATCCCTAGCTGCATTGGGGACATGGACAGAAATTGGAGATAGAGAGCAGCAGGATCAACCAGGTTTTTTGCAGAATACAGAAAAACGAATCTCATAGTGACTGAGTGAGTTTTAACAGCATGTAATACACCATTTATTCATAGTTTTTTTATGATGTGGGTTTAGTGACAATTTAAATTCTACAATAGATACACCTGCCTCTAGATGTCCTATACCCATTATTTCATTCAGAGCTGGTGCAAGAATTTTTGACACCCTAAGCGAAACCTAATTTTTCTATCCCTCCCCTTTGCTTTGCCCTCAACTCCACCCCCTTTGCCCTGCCTATGTATATGGTGGAGGTGGCTGTAGGGGTGGAGATTTTTGCTGCACTTCTCCACCTTTTTCTTCAGCCGTTGTCCACAGGCCTGCACCTGCGCCTCTGGACCCGGCCTGAAGACAAATAGTAGACAACAACTCACCCTAGCTCCACCGCACTGTGAGAAGATAAAGAGCTAAGTGTCGGTGCTCAGGCTGAATGTCCAAACCAAATGTTATATGAATAAAGCCGGCACACGAAAAGGCTTCTTTCAAGTAAAATTCTTTATTCCAGCATGGATAGCAGTGACGTGACAAATTCTGAGCGTTTCGGCTTTGCGCCTTCCTCATAGCATATACATGTACAATAAAATGTTATGCACACTGGTTTATTAAAAACACTGTTTTTCCTGATAGGAGAAATCAGAATTAAAAACGCACCTAAGCCACAGTTTTTCAAATACATTTAGGCACTTAATGCATTGGCTAGAATTATAATTTATTCTGGCCATTGAAATTAAGAACACTCAAGCTCTAAATGTGCTTGGGGGCGTTTGCCGTTTTTATGCCCAAAAGTTCCACTCCTGAATTATTATTAATTTTACAGATACTTGTATAGCGGCATGAATTTATGCAGCGCTTTACATAAATATTGTACATTCACATCAGTCCCAGCCCTTTAGGAGCTTACAATCTAAGGTCCCTAACTCACATTCATACATACACACACTAGGACCAATTTAGACAGGAGCCAATTAACCTACCACCATGCCTTTTGGAGTGTGGGAGGAAACCTACATAGGCACAGGGAGAACATGCAAACTCCAGACAGGTAGTGCCGTGGTTGGGATTCGAACCAATGACCCTGGTGCTGCTAGGCAGAATTGCTAACCACTTAGCGACTGTGAATGCGATTCTTCTGTGTACAGGAGAAGGAACTTTGACTGACTCTAAACACTGCTGCTCCTAAACTCCTCTAAAAGCCTTTTATATTTTATTGAGGGGAGATCAGGGGCTTAAGCAAGGAATGCCCATAGCCCCAAAAACGTCAGTTTAGGAGCAGCAGTGTGCATGAACCCTTAAGTGGAGTACACACTCTATATTCAACCAGTGGGCTGAATGAAAAAAAAAAAAGTCTCACAGGTTTCTGCATCCACTCAAATAAGGTGGATGCTGGAATCCTCCCCACTGTGCTATTGTATTCTGACAACTGGGCCCCTTGCTGTTGGAATATACTGATCAGCACTGCATCCGATTGGCTACATGCCACTGATTGAACAAGGTTTTCCAGCAGGACTGACAGAAGGTGTTCTAACAATCAGCTTCTGCTAAAGAGAGGGCTACACACAGATCAAAATCAGGCCGGTCCCTGCTGAATCTGCTGAATTTCAATCCGTGTGTACCCAGCTTTACTTTAAACAGGAAGATGTTGAAGTATATTTAAAGCTACTGGTTAGCAACAATGGTTAGCATCCCTTTCAGTTTTATTTTTTGCTATCTGTGTCTGGTTGACAAGATTTCCACTAGCTTCCTGTTCTGGAGCCACAACAGAAAAGACAGATATAGCTGCAATAGGTGTTCCTATTGGAAGACTTTACCTTGTATTTCAGTAACAACCCTAAAATGTTAATTTTCCCATCACTGTCTTGGTAACAAGAGCCACCAATACACAGGGCCGTTTGAAGGAATTTGGGGGCCCCAAGCAAAATGGACATGGAGGCCCCCCCACACACACGCAAAGCCTCCAGCTTTATTTTTCACAGAGGAGAGAAAGAAACATGTGTTCCTTCTTCTCCTTTGTGCAATGCCAACCCAACCTGTTGGAATGGGAGAGCCCAGGAAAACAGGTGCAAGTGGCGGCTGAACACAACCATGGGGATCATTTTTGCTACACAAAAAGCATCATGGCCACATCATATAGTATCCATCCTCTGCTGTTTTGCAGTATAAGGGTGAATGTTTGGGGATGGTAAAAAAAAAAAAAGTTTTTTTCTACACCCTAAACACAAGTGTAAGGGGCCCATTCACATGAAGAAAGTGTAGGTTGTGTCTCCTGTTCAGAGCTGTATTTTTACCAGCATGGGGGTGCACAAAGTATTGTGGGCGTCCACGTGCCAGCTTCCCATTCATTTCTATTTGGACCTGCACCCACACCTACCTGCATGTTAGAATAGGACCCAGTGGTTGTACCCATGCAACTGCGTTTCCCAGTAGAAATTAATAGGACACTGGCAGGCGAGGCGGATGCGCACACAACACTTTGTGCATCCCATGCTGGTAAAAGATGGCCCTGCACAGGAGACACATATCTGCAACGCCAAGTGTCCGGGTGTCCCTAAAAGGGCCCTAAATGAGGCCTAAGAATGCTTTTCACTGTCCGTCCTGTGATCATCATCATTATCATCATGATAATAATCACACAATACAGATGCTGTGGTTCAATGCACCTGAACTGTGTGATTAACATGATGATAATGATCAGATTTAGCTGCTGTATCATCAATCATGTGCAACAGAGGCATGGCATAGGTGAAGAAAGAAGCTGTTTTTTTAGTGACAATGACAATACCTTATTTAAGCAACATTCACTGCAGACTTGCTGGACCCCACTTTCCTCATACTGTCTGTCCCTCTGTGCTTTGGTGGCTTTTGGCTGCTGCTGATTTCCCCTGAGCCTGCCCTCTCCTCAGCTCAGCACTTACTTGCTGAAGGAGACACGAGACAATCAGTGAAGAAGCTGCTGTCTACTGACAGCCTCTGCTCCCTGTGACACAGATATCACTCCGCCAGGACCGGAACTTGGGGCCCAGGATATATGGTCATTGGTCAGTCAGACCAAATGGGAGCAGCAGGGCACTCGACAAACAGGCAGAACTTCAGAAGCAAAAAAAAAAAAAAAGTGCCTGTGTTGTAAAATTTTGTCGGATGCTCTGTGAAACACAGCTGCCGGCCGGGCCCCCTACAGGAGGTAATGGGAACTGCATTCCTGCTATGGAAAGAGTTCAGGAACCGACGTCATCGTTCCCCTGCGTTCCCGCAGCCGGACTCGAGCCCTGGATGATAATGTCAGTCTGTGTCGGGTCTTGGGGCCCCAGGCCAGCTCGGGGCCCCAAGCAATTGCTTGGTTTGCCTGCCTTGACGCGACGGCCCTGCCAATACAAATAACATGAATCTTCTCAGCAGAGACAAATATAATAAAAATGGCAGAGGTTCTAACCCTTCAAAAGATATTCCTCTATTTTGTGGGAAATAGGTTGAAGAGAACGGTACCCGCCACTCTTGGGCAGACTTGGTCACATATAATCCCAAAAGAAATAAAGCTTCCATAGCATAAAATCTTTTTAACATTATAATAGGCATAATAATGGTTACACTTACATAAATCACTTGAAAACATGCATGAACTAAAAACCGTACTGCTCTGTACAACAGCCCGTCCTTCTGGGATTTGCGCAAACGCAGTGACGTCAGTATGTCGCTCCACCTAGCGAGGTGCTGACATCACTGCATTTGTGCATGTCCTGGAAGGACGGGCTGTTGCACAGAGCCGGCCAGCTTTTATGAGTGTTTTATGTAAGTGTAACCCTTATTATTCCTATTAAATGGTAAAAAGATTTTATGCTATGGAAGCTTTATTTCTTTTGGGGTTATCTGTGACCAAGATTCATCAAGAGTGGTGGGTAACGTTCTCTTCAACCTAAGTCCCATTGATTGAACAGAGGCCCAGGCTGGGTTTATAGCCACAATTGACAGAGACCTTCCGTGGTAGGAGGTCAATACTATTTGGTAAGCAGCCAATCCATGAGGTGGAGGTATTTTTCACTTGGAATCACACACCATTCGGGTGATGAAAAGTGCACTTTGTGATTGGATGGATTTTGTTTTATCACTCTTTGGACTTTTTTGTTTCTTTTTAGGCGTGACTCTATTTGGACCACATAGTTAAAAATAACCTAGTTTAAAAATATAGAATTTGTTAAAAATGTTTGCTCATTTGTTGCCTCTATAATAAAAGAAGAGCAGGCTATTTTTAATAAAATGGTGTACCAAATTAAAGCTGTAGATGTCCGTAAAAAAAAATATAAAAATTATTTGTCAGAGCTATATAAATACCTGTAATAAATAAATTAAAATTAGGTATTGTTAATGCTAATCAACACATGCTGACGCTGCTAAATTTGGCCTGGGCATCTAAACATCAATAACCTCTGGCCAGGAAAATGTTAAAGACCTTAAAGAAAATTTTACATCCAGCATTGTTATTCAGTTGAAGCTCCGATATTCTAGGAGCCATTCATGCAGGAATGCAGAAATTTACTAAGGGTATACTATATAAATGCAAATGCCGCAGAACAGTCATTTTGGTTTATTGCCCCTCTCATGCAAGAGTGGAGTTTCCGCAGACTTTTAGTAAAATCTCAGACTAGGTGGCTTATTTGCTGTATTTACAGCACTTATGCTGCATAGGTGCTAACTGCTGTCTCTGACATACTCATTGGAAGGTAAACATGCAAATCTGTTTCAAAAAAATGTCAGGAAAAGTGAAAATAAACAAGTTGCTTTCAAAAAAGTATGCAAGTATCGTTGGAGGGCACAGCACTAAATATTCTTTCAGCTAGGGATATACTGGCACCTTCTGGAGGAGTTGGAACACTATGCAGATTGACAGGGGCCAGTTTCTGGTGAATATACTCCTGGTTGTCCTGAGAATATACTCCTCGGTGTCCTGAAAAGATAGAATGTTTCCTCAAGCTCTGCTGGAACATAATCTCATTTTCATATAATTCTTCGATCAAGAAGTTGCTAGCACTTTGTCACTCCAACAGCCATTCCAACAGGCAACAGGCACTTTGTCATTCCAACAGGCAACAGTGTCTTCCAGTATCAACCTACATTTGGTACAAAGACCCTGCACTCTTCTTGCATTGTAAGGCTACTCCAGGGAAAGTATTTTTCTTTCACTGTGGATTGTTTTCTTGTATAGGGTCATGTCAGAAACAAACTGTTAGTTTCTTTATTTTTATCTGAAAAAATCACCTTACTGCGTGCTCCAACTGAGTTCATTATCATGGATTGGGGTATAGCCATCAGGAACCAGTCATGCTATCATGGGCATCCGCAGGTAGGGGCTGTGGGGGGGGGGGCAAATGCCCCCCCTTGGAATCTCAACTTCCCCTTTTAAGTGGTTGTTAAGCCACTTTATACTATCCTGTCTGTTCTGTTTAATAATCATGTGTGCCTGTGTGTCTATGTTTTAAAAAAATAAGCTGTTCTTTACCAGTTTTCAGAGGACCGAGCGCCGCTCACGTGACCCGTCGGCTATCTCCTCTCTCCGGCTGACAGCTGCCTGCAGCGGGCGGGGCCAAGGATTCCGCACTGATGTCATTTGGGAGGGGAGGAGGAGGGGAAGAGGAGAGGAGGAGAGAGGTAGCGGGTCACGGGAGTGGCGAGTGGCACTCTATACTTGTAAAGAATGGCTTATTTTTATAAAAAACAGACACAGGGGCACACAGGATTATTAAACAGACTGTAGACAGGATATGAAACTTTAAACTACAGCAGCAGGAGAGGAGGGGGGTGGGCACTGACACAGGAGCAGACAGGCAGGGAAGGAGGGGGGGAGAGAGGACAGGAGGACTGCGGATGACGGAGGCACGTAAACTGACCACGGTGTCAGGGCTCAGCAGCCATGGCATACCGTGGTCAGTTTACAGAGGGGAGGACATAGCCAGGCAGGATCAGCCAGGTATTTTAGGTGATAGAAGGGGCCAAATTACACAGCAAAGCACTGTGCTGTATAACATGCTTTAAGGGAATATACTCAAAATAAGTATAATGACCAAGCCCCTCCCCTTCATGACATTGTTGAAAAGGGGCGGAGCATGGGTGACCTTAAAATTATGCCCCCCCTGAAAAAAGTTCTGCGGACGCCCATGCATGCTATTGCTATATTTCAAATACATTGGGAACCAGTATACTCAAAGGTGGAAGAATATACCCCCTAATAAACCACTGGAGCAAAGAATTTTATGGCAAATACAAGAGTCCAGCAGGCGTAGGTGGCTCTAGTACATAGGAACTTTTGTAACCTGTACTAGAAAATCATACCTTCTAAAACTATGGTTTCCTCCCCCCCCTCATTTTGATATAAGGGCAAGCTAAGCCAGCCATAGACAAATAAAAATTCAAGAACCTGCCAAATTTCCATCCATCTATTGGCAGGCTGGTTGTACTGAGGTCAATCTATAAGCGGCCTCAGTACAACCAGCCTGTCGGGTTTTTTTTTCCATACGATCATTGTCACTGGCTATAGCAGCAGTGATCATTATATTCTCACGGTGGGGAAACCACCTGCTGTCAAAATACAGTAGCAGCGGGAGCGATTATCTTTCCTTCTGTGGTTGGAGAAAAGAAAATTGCATAATGTATGGCCAGCCTTATGCCTAATACACACTATCAGTTTTTTTTTTTTTCGTTCAACCCAGCAGGCGGAATGAAAAAAAACGGAGGCGCTCGGGAGGATCTCACTGTACTAACTATCCAATGTTAGTACAGTGATCTCCCCATTGAGCTATTGTGTTCTAACAGGGCCACTGCCCCCCAGAACACACCAGTCAGTGCTGGCAGGCATTGGCTGCCAGCGCTGATTGGATGCCGATTTGATGCAGATTGGATGCTGGTTTCCAGCATGCCCATTTGACTGAAGCTGGTAGTTTGGCAGGCTCCTGTTGGACAGGCTGGTGCACACACGGGCCAAATGCCAGCTGGTTTCTGTTGAACCGGCCAATATTTGGCTCGTGTGTATCAGGCTTAACCGTACTGAGTGTTTCTGTGACCATCTATCCTCGTTGATTCACTCCTTGCTGAATTTGTCTTCTTTTTTTTTTTTGGATAAGAGTAATTTCAGACTGCTATCTATGGCTGAGGTGTAAATGTCAGACATTCCTGATGAATGACTCTTCTGTCTACTATTCATAATGCCTATTAAGTGTGGGTTATTTATGTGTTTTTATAAAGGATCAGAAATCTCCAGTAATTTCTCTGCAAAAACTGATTGTGAGGGAAGTAGCCAATGAGGAGCGTGGGATGTTTCTGATAAGTGCATCATCGGCTGGACCGGAAATGTATGAAATTCACACAAATTCCAAAGAAGAACGAAACACATGGATGAGACAGATACAGGAAGCTGTGCACAGGTAATAATATCATTAAAGCTGCATAGGCTACTATATGACATATTTGTTCCAATGATATATTTTTTTCTTTTACTTTTCCGAATTGGACCTAACACAGTAGTCCTGAAAACTATGTAAGATATTTTATCTGAACTATGTGTTTTGCGTGAAATGTAATGGGGTAACTTTTTTACTGAATATCCATATATTTATATATATATATATATATATATATAGATCTACGTGGAGTTACATCGAGATCAACACATAAATGTCAATGTTAATCTCCTCTCTTGTAAATGAAGTCAGTGGGCCCATTGCATAAAACTGCCAGGCAGCAGCAATGAAAGGAGATTGCTAGAGGTGCAGCTTGACACCATTACTCTCAGTACAAAATATCATAGTTTCCTTTGGAGATAATTTTTTGCTAAATTTTCTCGTATGCAGATACAGATTGGTTTCTAATTTGGTTTAATGACTAGTGAACATTACACATTATTTTATGTAAAGAGCTCCTAACCATTTTGAGTCTTTCGTCATAAGAGATATGCTCTAACAGCTCTAACAAAACAAAGTTTCTAGGGTGCCCTACTCCTCATATCCTGCCACGGCTCCCTGACTATTTGTGCTGGCAAAATACCAGCTGTCAAAATGACAGTGAGGACTCGCTCTGTATGGCAGAAGGGGCTGCAGCTGCTCCTGTCTAAAATTACTCTTTCAGACAGTGTCTGCGAGTGTCATTGAGAAATACAATGTTAATATGGATTGTTATATTGTATTTACTCAGTTTAAATAATCTTTAGATCAAAAGCAGATCAAACTCTGCATATGACATTAGTTAAAGCAACCTCAAAAGTAGAAAAAAAGCTTTACATAAAATGTGTTCCTGTTTAACCCCTTATTACGCCTTAGTTTACCCTAATCAGTCCTAATTAAGGTGGACCTTAACATACTTTGATTTTGGCCTGCCTCCTCCCTCCTTACATTTGGATATTCATTTTATTTTTTTAATTCAATAGATTTAATGTGCTGCAAGGAATTAACTCCCGACTGCTAGTATTTTGGGTATGCAGATGTGCTCAAGGCTTTTTTCTCTGACAAAGCCCTGCAGGACATCTGTGCACGTGTGGCCTGCCCACACATCTGCACCCCGCTATCTATTGCACAAAATGGGGTTGTTCCAAAACATGTTTATGCAGGAAAATCGAATATATGTGCACATGCCATAATAATGCAAATGGCGCTGAATCTGATAGAGGAAGGGGGTGTGGGGATGTGAAGCCAAATTAAAGGGAACTGAAGTTTTTCTTTAATGCTATCTTCCCCTCCTTCCCTAAGCTATTACTTTTTTTGCAGATTTTTTTTTTAATTTTGAACCAATAATATTTAAAAAAAATATATATTTTTAACATTTTGTTAATTTTTGCAGTGTCAAGTTAAAAAAGATGCAGGAAATTGAAAAAAAAAATGCCTTTATTTGATTGTGTGTGTGTATTGTTATCTTAAAGCAGAAGCAAAGGGATTTCAGCTTTCCTGGACCTTTTGCCATAATGTGCAAATATGTACTGCTTACCTACACATTCTTGCACACTTACCTTGTAAAGTGCCCATCTCCAACACTGCGATGTGCAAAATCTCCCTTGCCACTCTGTCACAGGCACTTTCATCTTCTCTCCATCTTCTTCAGATGCTGGGAGTGTTTATTGAGCTGCACATATGTGACTGTGTAATGCGTAAAAAACTGATAGAATGCAAGGGTAACGATTTTATGACAAAAGAATTACACAGTCTCTTCCACCATAAATATACAGTATCTCACAAAAGTGAGTACATTTTTGTAAATATTTTATTAAATCTTTTCATGTGACAACACTGAAGAAATGACACTTTGCTACAATGTAAAGTAGTGAGTGTACAGCTTGTATAACAGTGTACATTTGCTGTCCCCTCAAAATAACTATCACACAGCCATTAATGTGTAAACCTCTGGCAAAAAAAAGTGAGTACACTCCTAAGTCAAAATGTCCAAATTGGGCCCAAAGTATCAATATTTTGTGTGGCCACCATTATTTTCCAGCACTACCTTAACTCTCTTGGACATGGAGTTCACCAGAGCTTCACAGGCTGCCACTGGAGTCCTCCTCCATTCCTCCATGACGACATCACGGAGCTGGTGGATGTTAGAGACCTTGCGCTCCTCCACCTTCGGTTTGTGGATGCCCCACAGATACTCAACAGGGTTTAGGTCTGGAGACATGCTTGGCCAGTCCATCACCTTTAGCCTCAGCTTCTTTAGCAAGGCAGTAGTCGTCTTGGAGGTGTGTTTGGGGTTGTTATCATGTTGGAATACTGCCCTACTGCCCTGCGGCCCAATCTCTGTAGGGAAGGGATCATGCTCTGCTTCAGTATGTCACAGTACATGTTGGCATTCATGGTTCCCTCAATGAACTGTAGCTCCCCAGTCCCGGCAGCACTCATGCAGCCCCAGACCATGACACTTCCACCACCATGCTTGACTGTAGGCAAGACACACTTGGTTTTGTACTCCTCACCTGGTTGCCGTCACACATGCTTGACACCATCTGAACCAAATACGTTTATCTTGGTAGCATCAGACCACAGGATATGATTGCAGTAATCCATGCTGTGACGGTGGCGGGTAGCAGACCCCTGGCCTTCTCATCCAACTTGTGACCAAAGACCAGGCAATCTCACACCCTGCCGTCACTTGCGTAACAGTGCCACTCTCAGCTGCACCCGGCACACAGATTCTCCAGCTTGTGGGACCACAATCTAGATGCCAGCAGGCTTAGAGCGATTGTCACCGGGCTAATTAAACCATTAACCCTTTCTCTGCCACCACCTCTACGTTATGATGAGCCCAGAGGACGCTCGTAATTTTGAAATACCAATTATGACTTTAGAATAATCGTCTGTAACACGCGCTGTCACCGCAGACAGGAGTGCCCAGAAGATTTATTCTATACAGTAGCGCTCTTCAAGAGACAGATTCTTGGGCTAGCTTGCGTTAAGAGCTTAGAGACAAAATTAACACTTTTCAAAATAGATTAAATTATAAAAAAGGTTAAAATTGGTGCAAATAAAAATATTTACAGAAAAATGGGTTACAAAGAAATAAAGACACAATTCAGCAATTTAGAAGAATAGATAAAGAATTAGAAATGAAATACTTGCATTCAAAGTCTCCAGTGTATCTTAGTTTCAGAAGTTGAACATGTGTGATCGGTCCTCCAGCTTGATGTTTCTGCTTTGATGGTAAAATGAGAACTGAAAAAACCATCTGCTTCTTTCCTTTTCTCTGAGACGGCAGGAAGTGTCACCCGAGGTCCTTGACCAATAAACACAGTGGCCCTGGGCGTCCCTAGGCTCATAAACTGCTAAGGGACCTCCCGTTTAGACAGATTTAGAACAGAATTCATATCTTGAACTATGTAAGGGTTACATTCTTGACACTGATATTTTATAACTCAGCCTGTCATTTGCTTCAAACGGTATCAAATATGAATAGTTTTATCATACAGGGAATATCTTATCGCTCTTTCCTATTTCATGTGCGATAGGATGACCATGCATGGTCTTGTTTCATTCAGTATTTTATTTGGCATTCAAATATATACTTTCTAGAGACATATCTTGTTTGGGTAAAACTTTATGAATTTGTGTGTGAATGTATTACAGTTCTAATGACCATCTGGCTGTGTGTTATTTATGACCCAGCCTGGTCAGTCTTTATGCCTTTATAACCTGGCCTGTCCTACCATCTGCTTTGAGATAAGGCGTTTTTTTGAAGCCTTGCATACTAATGTTTGAAGCCCAAACTTCCTGCATTCCAGGAGTTATTTAACACTGCGAAAAGGGGGCTGGGGGAAGGGCTGGTGAATGTGTGTCTTTTCAAACTGCAGAGCTCGGAAACTAAAATGGCAGATGTGTAGGACAAAATGGTGTCCCAGCGCAGGATACCATCACACGTGCCTTTAGTCTGCTTGTCTTCAGCAAACTGTTTGTGGGGTTTCTTGTGCATCATCTTCAGAAGAGGCTTCCTTCTAGGACAACAGCCATGCAAGCCAACTTGATGCAGTGTGCAGCGTATGGTCTAAGCACTGACGGGCTGACCCCCCACCTTTTCAACCTCTGCAGCAATCCTATTAGCCCTCATACATCTATTTCCCAAAGACAACCTCTGGATATGACGCTGAGCACGTGCACTCAACTTCTTTGGTCGACCATGGCGAGGCCTGTTCTTTTTTTTTTTTTTTTTTTTTTTTTTTTTCAAATATGAAATTTTTATTCAGGAATATTCATACAAAAAACAAAATACAAATATTACTTCAAAGTGAAATTTACAACATTTTTTAACACGTAATTTAATCTTCCTCTTCCACTTTTTACCTCTTATATTCCTACATTTTTTCTCTCTTCCCTCCCTCCCTCCCTCCCTATCAAAACCCAAAAAAAAAAAAAAAAAAAAAGGGAAAACCCCCATAAGTTTTTCTCTCCTCCTCTCTCTCCCCCCCTCACCCCTCCATCCATAGCCAATGTTCAAGTGATCAAAGCAATCAATAAGTTTTTCCAGGTTACTTTATCCTATTGTAAGTTGTTTCCCTTCTTCCGAGATTATGAATTGACTCCACTCCTCCCATATTTTCTTATATCTTCCCTGCCTATTCTGAGAGGATGCAATCATTTCCTCCATTCTCCTTATTTCCTCTACTCTATTTACCCATTCTCCTATCGAGGGGGGGTGTGCTTTTTTCCAATTACTCGGTATACATGCCTTTGCTGCATTTATCAAAAATGGGACGATCGAGTTTTCGTAACTCTTTGTCGGTATATCCGACAAGTGTAGCAGAAAAAGGGCTGGTTTTTCCTCTATTCTATTTTCAGTAAATTTCTGGATTACCTCCTTTACTCTTCCCCAAAAGGGTTTAACTTCTGTGCATGTCCAGAGAATATGGACCAGCGTACCTATTTCTTTTTTACATCTCCAGCATTCACTGGTTTCTCTTGGGTACCAATTATGCAATTTCTCAGGAGTAATATACCATCTCATCATGAACTTATAGTTCATCTCTTGAGTCTTGGTACATCTTGCTGGTTTAAAAGTTAGTCTCATTATTCTCTGCACCTGCCCTTCTGTTAACTCAAACCCTAAATCCTTCTCCCACTTTCCCACCCACTGAGGTTTAACTTGCTCTTCTGGTTCCATCAGTAAATCGTAGGAGATTGACAGTGTACGTAGTAGTTTCCCTGGTTCTACACATAGCTTTTCAAATTTTGTTAATGCTCTACCATACTTCTCTGAATCCTGTATGGAGTCCAGGAAATGATGTAGTTGTGCTGCTTGCCAGAAAGATAAGCTATATGCACCATCTCTCTCCAGCAATTCACTGATCGAAACCCAATTATTTTGTATAAGAAATGATGAGGCCTGTTCCTGTTTCTTTTCTCTCAACTGTATAAAGCTTCTGAAATCTAAGCCCGGAGTAAACTGCGGATTCCCTAATATTGGAAATAAAGGTGATTCCTTCTTCGTTAGTTTACTATATATGCTCGGATGCGAGCATATCCGCAGTGTATTTCCTATTATTGGGTGATTTTTCAACTCCTTAGGCAACCACTGGTAGACCCATATCGCCCTCTTTAAGTCTATTTCTGTTCGAGTCTGTTCAATTTGTACCCAAAGTTTATTTTCTGAATGATGCCACCAATCCAATATCCTGCTCATATGTGCTGCAAGATAATAGATTCGGACATCTGGTACAGCCAGACCCCCATTCTTTTTCGGTAGGGTTAAAGTTCTACGTGCTATGCGGGGTCTTTTATGGGCCCATATATACTTTACAAAAAGAGAGTGTATTGTCTTGAAAAACGCGCTTGGTATCTTAACTGGCAATGCACGTAATAGATATAAAAATTTAGGTAGTACTATCATTTTTAATAAGTTGCATTTACCGAACCAAGAATGTAGCCCGCCATTCCACTGTTTAAGTAGTTTCCTAGTCATTTCCAAAAGTGGTAAAAAATTAAGGTCAAACACCTGTATTAACCTTGCTGGTATATAAGTCCCCAGGTATCTCACTGCGTCCTTCTTCCATTTAAAGCCAAAACTGTCTCTTAATAGGTTAATTTGAGCTATAGATAATCCTACGCCCATTGCTTCTGATTTTCCATAGTTAATCTTCAAATAGGACAGGTTATTAAATTTTCTAAATTCCTGTAGGAGGTTTGGCAGTGAGATACCCGGTTTAGTCAGGGAAAATAATAGATCATCTGCGTAAGCAGCTACTTTATATTGCACTTCTTTTACCTCTATCCCTTCAATATCCTGATTCAGTCTGACCCTGCACAGAAACGGTTCCACCGTTAAGGCAAACAGGAGGGGTGACAGGGGACATCCCTGTCTAGTACCATTCCTTATTAGGAAAGCTTCTGATAGTAACCCATTGGCCTTTACTCTAGCTATCGGTTCCGTGTATACCCTAGTAATCTTCTCTAGCATATTTTTTCCTAATCCGATGTGTCTGAGTACGGAAAACAGAAACGGCCATCCCACTCTATCAAATGCCTTCTCTGCATCCGTACTCAGCACAACATAAGGGATCTTTTTTTCTTTTGCTACTTGCATCAAATTGAGGATTCTTGTTGTATTGTCTTTTGCCTCTCTAGATGGCATAAAGCCTACCTGATCTAGGTGTATTAATTTTGGAAGGAGTTCTGCCAATCTACTTGCCAAGATTTTAGTCAGTACTTTTAAATCCACATTTAATAGGGATATTGGCCTATAGCTGCCACATGCCGCTGGGTCCTTACCCTCTTTTAATATTAACGAGATATGAGCTGTAAGTGTATCTCTCGCTAGTTTCCCTTCCGGACCTGATGCATTATACAGCTTTGCCATATACGGTCCCAAGATATGGAACAGTACCCTGTAATATTGTACCGTTAGGCCGTCTGGGCCAGGCGCCTTCCCGGGATTCATGGCTCCAATTGCCTGTTTTATTTCCTCTAGTGTAATCTCGGCTTCCAGACTTTCCCGGTCCTCCTCTGAGAGTCTAGGCATCTGTGACTGTACCAGATACTGATCCATATCTTGCTGTTGAGGGGGTGCCTCCTGTAGATTATATAGAGAAGTATAGTATATCTCAAATTCTTTCAATATTTGTTTTGGCAAAGTCTTTTTAATTCCCTCTCTTGATGTGATAGATGGTATATAAGCTCTTATCCTCTGCTCACGCACAGTTCTAGCCAGTACTTTCCCGCATTTATCTCCCGCCTCATAGTTTAATTTGCGGCATCTTTGTAATGCAGCTTTTGCTTTATACTGTAACAGGTCTGTTATCTGTTTCCTGACTAATTTTAACTCAACCAAGGTTACATCTATTGGTCTTTGTTTATGTTCTATCTCTAGTTCTCCAAGTTTTCCCAATAGCTGTGATAATTGCTCATTCCTTTCTTTTTTAATACGTGCTCCATGTTTTATAAGGAGTCCTCTCACAACTACCTTATGTGCCTCCCAGAGTATTCCTATCTTACAGTCTGGTTGTTCATTTATTTCAAAAAAACTTTTCATTTCTTTCTCAACTTCCCTTAATATCTCTTCCTTTTGTAGCAGACTTTTGTTTAGCCTCCAGAAGCTCCTCCCCTGTGTAGAATTCACCACCAAATTATACAGCAGGGATATAGGTGCGTGGTCTGACCTTGTGATACTACCTATACTTGTTTTTTGAACTGATTGTAATTGTGCATGTGGTATAAGAAAAAAATCAATTCTGGAATAAGTCTTATGCGGCGTAGAGAAAAAGGTGTATTCTTTTTCAGAGGGGTGTTGTAACCGCCATGCATCTATAAGTTGAGCTTTATATATTGTCTTTAAAATTTTTTTATTCCTTCCCGCTGAAAAAGTCGATGTCCCTGTAGATATATCCAATGCTGGTGTTAATGGGCAATTAAAGTCTCCTCCCATAATTAACTGTCCCTCTGAAAACCTCATAGATTTCTCTATTACTTTAGCTATGAACCTTTCCTGTCTTTTGTTGGGCGCATAAATTGTTGCTATTGTTATTTGTATTTCCCCTATTTTCCCCTTCACAAACAGAAATCTTCCTTCCGGATCTTGCATTTTATCTTGGAAAGTCCAAGGGACAGAGTTTGCAATAAGTATGGAGACTCCTCTTGCTTTAGATTGTGTATAAGTGGAATGATATGCATAAGGGAAATTTCTGTTTTTAAGAAAGGGTAGTTTATCCGTCCTGAAATGCGTTTCTTGGATCAGTGCTATACTCGTATGTAACTGCTTTAGGTCAGATAATAGCATGTGTCTTTTTTCTGGTACATTGAGTCCCTTGACATTATATGATACCACCTTTATATTTTCCATCCTTAGCTCGTGACGCAAAAACGAGCAAAAGGAGAAAGAGAGAGAGAGAGAGAGAGAGAGGAGAGAGAGGAAAAAAAAAAAACCCCCTCCGCTTTCCCTAAACCCCCACCCCTCCCTTTACCCCCCTTCCTACGGGTTTGAGGGGGACGATCTCCACAAGAGAGCGACCCTCTCCCCCGTAGTTTCGGATAATAACAAAACTTATCCTTATTTCACACGGTCACTTTCGTGCCACTTGTGTGACTCTATAGATAGGGTCGTGCCCTGAAGTGATTCTCTGTGGACTCTCCTCCACCTCCTCCCGCCGTTTTTTATGTGCTTATTCTATCCTTTTTTTATTCTAAGATTTACCGGAGTTTCCTTTTCCCCTCATATTCTTCAGTTTCCCCCAGTAAATAGAGGCCTTCCCTTCTCATTAAATTACCAAAGGACATTAAAATGTCTAACTTATGGCCCTGGGGATAGGTGGGGGGGTAGCAGGTTTGAGAGTAACCTCCCTCTTCCTTTCTCTCCCTTCCCCAATCATCCCTCCCCCCGATCCCCTGAGCGTCATTCATCACATAATAATCATCACAACATTTTCAAATTCACTAATTCAATCCCCTCCTTCTTTCCTCCCCTCCAATTGTTAATCTATCAATCCCCCATAAATTTAGTAATTAGAAGAATAGCTTCCATCATAGTTTCAAAAAAAAAAAAAAAAAAAAAAAAAAAAAGGGGGGGGGAAGCCCCTCCCCAAAATTAGTGATTAGAGGAATAACTTCCATCATAGTTTCTAAATTGTGTAAGAAAAGAAAAAGAAAAAAAAAAAAAAAAAGGGGGAGGGGGGAACCCCTCCCCAAAATCCCCCAAAAATTAGTGATTAGAGGAATAACTTCCATCATAGTTTCAAAATTATGTGAAAATCCCAAGATCCCTCGTAAAATTAGTGGTTAGAGGAATAACTTCCATCAAAAATTTAAAAAATTGTGTAAAAAAAAAAAAAAAAAAAAAAAAGGGGGGAAGATTATTAACCCTTAATTCCCATAAGGGGACCTCACTACAATCTCTTAATAGTTAAGTCTCTTTATCTTCTTTCTTCTCTTGATAGTGTCTCTGATCTTTTCTCCCTTTGTTGAAGGTATGTTGACGGTTTTTCGCTGGGCAATCGGTTCAGCCAGTTCACTATTTGAATAGGATCTGTTTCAATAAACCGGAAAAATGCCGTCTTGTCCTGATATGTCCTAAGGTTAAAATACTGTCCGTTCCTACGGAATGTTACAGAGAATGGGAACCCCCACCTGTATGTACATCCTGCTTTTCTTGCCAGATCTAATAGCGGTTTCAAAAGAGTTCTTCTTCTCAATGTTCCTCTGGCGATGTCTGCATATATCCTAACTATCCCTCCTTCCACTTTTATATCCTGGGATTCCCATGCCAGTCTTAAAATCCCTTCTTTATGTACGTAGTGAAATAGTCTGCAGATCACATCCCTTGGGCTTTTCTCATCCTTATTTCTGGGGCCAGTGGTTCTATGTATTCTTTCTATCTCTAGTTGTTCCGGATATTTGTCCTTCATGATCTGTTTAAAAATATCTTCCGCTACTTCTAATAATCTCTCTTTTCCCACCGTTTCAGGTATGCCTCTTATGCGTAGGTTATTACGTCTATTTCTGTTTTCTATCTCCTCCAACTGTAATTGTATCTTCTCATCTATCTCCCTTTGTATGTCTCTTGTTAATTCCAATGATGTTACTCTCTCTTCAATATCTTTTCTGGCCTTTGATTCCTCTACTAGAGCTTGCGAAATATTTTGTATTTCTTTCTTAATTTCCTGCATTTCTCTCTGATGTGCTTCCTCTATTTTATGCACCATCTGTTCTATGTCTATTTTAGTTGGTAGAGCTTGTAGCATAGCTTTTAACTCCGCGCTGCACTCCAAGCTCTGTGTATAGTTACAAGATATTTCATTCTCCCTTTGTCTCGTCTCCGGACTTTCCAGATAATTCTCCGAGGTAGGGGAAGTATTCATAGAGCTCGGCACATCCCCTGACTCTGGGCTTGTTAAGGCACTGTTTCCACATCTTGCCATTTTTACTTCCCTTGGCGTTTTATGATTATTAGCAAAATATTTATCTATTTCTCCTTCTGGTTTATTTATCTTGACTTTTATCGTGTTTTTCTTTCCTTTCCTTTTTTTAGTTAATGTCATGCTTTCCTTTTTAGTTCAATAACCAGTTCTCTCCCAGTTTCCAATAATTCCTCTAGTAGACTTTATTTCAATAACACCAAGAGGTAAACAGGTATCCAGCACAGAGGGGATGTAGTTCCTTTTTCTTCCACTTTACCTGCTATGGATATCACAGTCTATGGCCATCCCACAAGCAATGGAAATAGGTAGATATAGATAGAAAAAGAACAAAAAGGTATTATCTCACCCACGTTCGAAGCTGTCCTCTTTCGGTAGGTATACAGTCCTTTTTCTCTGGGGGAAACCCTTCACATTAAGGAGCTTTAAAATAATATAATGACCTGCAATAGGTATCTTGTGCTTGTTCGGGCCGGCTTTTCCAGCCGGGTATCCCACCTCCTTTTCTCTACAGTGCGGGAGCTCAAGAGGTTGATGTCCTATTTCCTCCTTCTACTCTCCTTGTCTTCTCCACACCGTTACCCCGGCGTGCTCCAGCAGCAAGGAACTTGGCGGCGGAGACACCCAGCGGGAGGTCCGGGACACGGTCCCCTACCCGGTCAGGCCGCCCACGCTCCGAACGGCGGGATCTAGCCGGGTTCCACCTCTCTCTCCACGCACGGAACAGCTGCTCCTCTCTCCTCTCCCGAGGCACGAGCTGCTCAGATGTCGGCGGTTGGATCTCAGCCAAGTTCCGGCTCTCTAGCTCCGCTGTTTTAGGGCATCCTCACGGCGTCTCTGTCAGCTCCGGCGGGAGAGGTGTTCAGCGAGGAGATACACAGCCCACACTCACATCCTCACTTCCGGGCACGCCCCTCCTCCATGTGGCGAGGCCTGTTCTGAGTGGAACCTGTCCTGTTAAACCACGGTATGGTCTTGGCCACCATGCTGCAGCTCAGTTTCAGGGTCTTGGAAATCTTCTTATAGCCTAGGCAATCTTTATGTAGAGCAACAATTCTTTTTATTTAGATCCTCAGAGAGTTCTTTGCCATGAGGCCATGTTGAACTTCCAGTGACCATTATGAAAGAGTGAGAACGATCACACCAAATTTAACACACCTGCTCCCCATTTACACCTGAGACCTTGTAACACTAACGAGTCACATGACACAGGGGAGGGCCCAATTTGAACATTTTTCAACGAAGGGGCCGGGTACTCATTTCTGTTTCCAGCAGTTTAGACAGTAATGGCTGTGTGCTGAGTTATTTTGAGGGGACAATTTTGTGAGATACTGTATATTTGCTAAAATGTTTTTTTTTTTGTTTTTTTACTGGTTCAGTTTTGCTTTAAGTTATGACCAAATTGTCACCAAATAAACATAGTAGAAATGTAAAACTGTTTTAGTCTAAAGGGGGAAAACCGGCAAGAGAGCTAAATTGGTAAATAGCACGAATTGGTAATATGTAGAAGTTTCCAGTGTATATCAAAGCTGAAGATGAGATAAATATTGTATTGTATGGAATGCATTTTCCTACAGCCTGCTGATTGCATATCCAGCAATCTTACAGACGCACACTACAAAGCAGTGATAAGCAATTGGTTTGTGGATAAGATTTATCTGAATTTTGATGGGATAATCACTTCAGTGACAAGCGGAGTCTAGATTTGAAAGATCCATGTAGACTGTGTGATTTTTGTGTAACTACAGACAAAGAATTATTATTTAAAGGTAAAGCAATCATCTGTTGTGCAATTTAATTTGTACATTCCATTATTTCCACTTCTTCACAGCAAGCAGCTTTTCTGAACTTCCTTTGTCCTAAAATGGCAGATAACAGAACAATTCACTGTACAAATACCTATATAAAGTTTTTTAAAACCTAAATGCAACGCTTAAATATTAATAAAAGTCCAAATGTTTAAAGTACATCTCATAAAAAAGTCCAGTAGGTGCAGGTCCACACAGAAAGGGTGCTGGGAAGGATCCCTCACTTATGTGAGGTTAAAAAAATCCTAAAATGCTGACACGATCTACCATGGACATATTTCAAAGCATAAGCAAACCTAGACCTTAAAATAACATGTGAATCTCCAAAACATTGGTGATGTTTCCAACCTATAAAATGGCTGACTACCAAGCATGGTGACATCTTGTGACCAGACTTGTCCCTCCTATATAACGTTATTACAATAGACTTCATTGATTTATTTTCTAAATATATACTTATTTTAAAATGCATGTCTTTTCCCCCCGTGTTTTATTTCCAAAGCTGTCCAGAAGAAGATGAAGGGAAAATCATTGAATCTGATGAAGACAGACGTGCTGCAGATGCACGAGCGGCCAAAGCTCAGCAGTATCAAGGTGAGAATATAAGGCTCACTAAGTGATGTTCAGTCTTACCTATACCTACACTGGTGCCAGTACTTCACCATCTCACCCCCTCTCGAAGAATGCATATTTGTGTATGGAGACTTTAAAAAGCAAAAAAACACTGACAGTAGGGCATTAGTTATCAGTACTGCCTTTTAGGTCATTGTTCACTCTGGTGATAGTATTGACCTTTGACTTAACTATATTGCTAATTGTGGTTTTAATTCATGATCGATTTACTTAGCGCATAGATTTTATTTTTTTACATCCAGTTGTTTAGAGCTGAGCACAGAAGTCTCTCTTATTTTTCAGCAGTGAAGGGCAGAGGAACAGCCATTTAGGCAATCCTGTTTTTGTCAGGTGATAAATATTAAATGACAGTGATCAAAAGTGGTGATTTAATAGTTCAGCTCCAGCTTTTTTGCTGTAGCCAGAACTGTTAGTAACCATCAGTATAACATCCTGGGAACAAAGAGAGCAACTGCAGCACAGTGTCCTAAAACTGCTCTTTGCCAAGCACCTGGCTACACCTAGAACAACTCGGGCATATGTAGAAGAATTCTTAAAATCAGGATATGTCTGTCTAGTGGTGACTTGTTGTTCAAGCTCAAGCAAAGTCACATGGGGAAGAAAGATCTCATGCTCCTCTATACCCGGAAGCCCTACTACATTAGAGGAGTATACCTTGCTTGGGCAGAGAGGAGCTATCAGGAGGCAATTGTCAGTTTGCCTCAAATGGGTAAGTGACATTGTCTCTTTAATGAGAAAGTCTCATAAATACGTATTATCCGTAAAAACTAGAGTTTCCATTAAGTACTGTAGCAGGATCTGAGAAAAAGGAAAAGTGAAAGCAAACATAAAAAAGAGAGATGGAGAACTCACAGAGGAACGGTTTCTCTCCATTTCTTGTAGAAGTCCTAAGCATTCATGACCAGCAAATCTGCAGCTATTTGGAAGAAAAGTTACAGATTTTTTCAGAACTTGCAGCCCTATGTGGCGGAAGTGATGTGAAACTGGAAACCCAGCTTCTCGTTAAGGCCGAGTCTGGAGAGATCCCTCAGGCTGCATCGTTCCTGGAGGCTGCACTTAAAGAAAGTACGTATTACAGACTGATCAGAGTAAGACTTTAAAGTCCAAATCCAGCCAAAACTTTTACAGAAAGGGAACATTTTGTAAGGTTTGTATTAGTTTGTGTGTCCCATTTGGAGATTCTGTCCCTTGTTGTCAATGCTTTTGTTACCATCTCTGATGGGGGACAGGAAAAGTAACAAAAGCTCATGAAGGGTGCACTCACTTTTGCAGTTTTACCAGTGGAAGAGGTGGGCTCAGACATAGTTTCGGCTACGGAACTTGCTAGTTATGGTTTGCTTCATTGTGAGTGAAAACGTGCCTGAGCTCAGAGCTCTCCATAGATCACTGAGAACATAAGCAGGGATACTGTGGTCTGGTTGGCAGAAGTGATGATGTAAGTGTGCCTGGGAACACTTGCTTATAAGCAAGGGTAAGTGCAGACTATCAGGGGAGTGAGTAGGAGTGACAAAGAACTTGGGCACAGTTCAACCATGCTCAGTGTAAGAGCACCCAAAGCTAAAAGGATGGGAAGAATTTAGAACCTCTCAGGTTTTTTATTGCTTTGATGGCCTTGTGACACTGGACCCTCTCATTACTTGTCCTGGTGTCACCTGAACATGAAGACATTGAAGCCTACTATCTGCCCGTGATGTTGGGTTTGGCTCTTTGAAAACCTGTACCTCTTCACAAACAGAAAGGATATACCACCTCAGACAAGACAGTGCACTTTTCATGAGCTACCTATGACCGGGCCCCAGCATTCATATAAGGACATAAGTGGTCCATATAGTGAACTCAGTGTAGAGTTATTCACCTTAAGGTCATCACAGAGGACAAGGGGATACTCTTTACATCTGGAGGAAAAGTCATTTATTCTCTAATTACGGAAAGACTTCTTCACAGTAAGAGCTGTCAAAATGTGGAATAGACTTCCTCAAGAGCTTGTTCTTACCAGCTTAGTAGATTGTTTTAAAAAAGGCCTGGGTTTTACCTGAATGCACCTAATATAATTGCATGCTAATATTTATAGGTACAGTTATCCTGGGAATATCCGATTGCCTGTTGGGGGATCAGGAAGGATTTCTTTCCCCCACTGGAGTAAATTGGATCATGCTTTATTGGGTTATTTTCTTCCCTTCCTCTAGATCAACTGTGGGTATAGGATTTTATATATGGAGATTTTCTGTTTGTGTCTTTTTTTTCTGTGTTGGTTGAACTGAATGGGTTTGTGTCTTTTTTCAACCTGATTAACTATGTAAATATGTAATATAGATAGAAAGTGTATACATAGGAATTTGAGGAATTGCTGGCACACCTACACAGGAAAATTGTCACACTTAAGGTATGCTGTGAAATTTTGTACAGGCTCTGGTTTATATTATTTGAATCCAGCGTACTTTACAATATTGGCGGGTGATTCTTCTTGCCTGTTTCCACCTGCAACTGAACTATTTGTTTGCGCGGACTGACCCATTAAAGGAGAACAAATATCAAGTCACCTAGGCTACTGCTGATAACCTATAAATGATTACATCCATGAATTCAATGGATGTCTTCTTGTATCATGTAACCGCTTTGGTTTCTGACATTTGTTTAATTCCTGTCTCTCATATTTAATTTTTTTTTTTAGATTTGATCAGTTTTTTTTATTCACGTTCGGGAATGGTGTCCTACCTATGTTGTTTTTGGCTGGTGGTGTGCTTTGAAGGACACCTCTGGTGACAGAAATGCTGTGTCTGCCATTACTGGCATCTTTCTGAAAATGCTAGTTGCCCGGTTGTCTCTGGCTTCAATACTTTCCCAGCCACCAAAAAAGGATGCAGAAAGTAAAATTTAAAACTCCTGATAGCCATACTTGTTGTGGGATTCTGACTGAGTAAACATTAAAGTCGGTGGGTCAGCATGACCCCCAGGCAGCCATCAGTCTTTAGAAGGGAAAGAGTAATGGCAACACTTACATATTTTCTATGATGATGTTTTTAAAAGAACAACTCCAGGAAGAGAAGGTTTCTGGTTTGTGGTTAAGGAAGTGTAATCATGGCCATTACATTTACCTTCATTACCTGATCCCAGAGATCTTCAGGTGTAAACGGCAGAAGCCATAATTTTTCCACTCCCAGAGTGCCACTCTGTAGGTTGCCAGAATTACTTGTCAGCTCCATGGAAGTCTATCAGGATGATGCCAACCGGTTGACTGCATGGTGTTATGCTGAGAAGTATGCCAGTTTCCAGGATTAGGCACATAGGGGTAAGTGTAATGTATATAAGTTTACCAACATAACTGAACCTTTTATCCTGGAATTCTTCTGGAAAGAGAGCACATAAATTTGAAGAGGACTTCATACTAACTTTGTGATATTTTCATGTTAAAAGCTGAAAGACTGTACATGACTTTAGCATCACAAATGGAGAACTCAACCTGTTCATCCGAAGAGACGGAATCATCTAACAGATCACGGACCTGTTCAGGCACTGGACCATTTGAGGAGGCTCAAGAAATTCTATACAACTGTGAGTAGTTATGTCTAAGTATGTAAGTCCTGACTGTGCATGGTAGTGTGGCTTCCACTTTGTGTGGTTAATTATGTAGTAAACTTTGTGGTATTCCATACAGTGAACAAACATGAATCAGAGTGGATGCCAAAGTGGCAAATAGACAGATGGTGTTTTCAATCATGAATTCCAAAACATAACAATGACCCCAGAATATAAGTTTCAGAGCTGCATAATGACTCCTTTATCCAGGTAATAATGAGATCAGTATTGCTTTGATGAAGGGGTCCTCATATGGGTCAGAAATTGTCTGATTTCGGAATTAATGTTCTTACTAGGGTTTGTTTAAAGTGTTACTAAGCCCACAACAGTAAAATCAGTCTGTTTATGCAGTAAAGCATGCTTGTTATATCCACTGTGGAACCTAAGGGGTTAATCCTCTGCATTGTGTAAAAAGGCTGTTTGATCCTGTCTTCTCTGATCCTCACCTTCTTCCACAGTCTCCAATCCATCTCCTGATAGTACAGAGCCTTGAAAGGCACTCGCTCAGTTTGGTGTTTATTGCTAGACTTTTTGGTTTTGGGAGGGTGCATGTGATCGGCACTGTCCAGTCAGAGGAAAAAACTCCTCCTACAAGCTTTAACCAGTGCTTGATCAAACACTGATTGAAGTTTCAAGACTGCCATGTACTGCTAAAGGTATTTAGCAGTTTATATTTCCTAAAATAAATTGCATTTCTGTGTACTGTGGGAGACCAGATATAGTGAATGCAGGGTCTGGGTTTAGTAATACTTTAAAATGTGTTATTAAACCTACAACCATAAAATCAGTCTGTATTTGCAGTAAAGCAAACTTGTCCTACTCACTGTGGAACCTAAAGGCAGAGGGCCAATCAGCACTGCCCAGACAGAGGGTCAGGGGTTCTGCTGCAGCCTCATAGGACAGTAAGCGTAGAATGAAAACTCCTCCTACAAGCACTAACCAGACACTGATTGAGGTCACAAGACTGCTATATACTGCTGATGAGAAAAGGTATTTAGCAGTTTATAGTTACTAAAATAATTGCATTTCCATGTTCTGTGTACTGTGGGAGACCAGATATAGTGAATGCAGGATCCTGGGTTTAGTAAGGAAAGGAAAGTAAGGAAAGACAAAGGCATAATGAGCTAGTATGCATCACATACTAGCTCATTATGAAATTTTTATCTTAGAACGAAGCCCCCACAGCGTCACCCGCTGACTCGGTGAACATGTTCACCCGTCTTTCTTCGGGGCTTGCGTCCTTCGCCCATCTGATTGGCCGGAGCCATTATGACGTCACTCTTACGCATACGCGTTCATGGCTCTGAAGGAATGGCACGGATGGCTGTTCCTTCAGAGCGCATGCGCCAGTAATGTCATTGGCTGCATGCAAAGTAAATATCTCCTAAACGGTGCATGTTTAGGAGATATTTACAGTACCTATAGGTAACCCTTATCATATGCTTACCTATAGGTACAAGTTACAGAGAAAGCTTTACTTCTTCTTTAAGACCCGGTTCACACTTCTGCGTGTGCCGGGTTCGCATGTCATGTCGGAGCGCACTGCTCCGACATGACATGCGATCAGCTGTGCGGTGCGAGTTTAGCCATACAGTTTGTATGGCTAAATTCGCACCGCACCCGCAGCAAAGACGCACAGGAGGCATTTTTGCTGCCGCATCAGGATCGGATCGCACAGCGGTTCACACTTGTGCGATCCGATCCTGTGCGAACTGCACGATCGCACTGCGATATGCGATCAAACTGGGGGTGTCGTTAAGATTACATTGACACCCCCAGCGGATCGCATATGGCAGTGTGAACTGCCGGGGGTGCGTGTGCGATGCGGGAACAGGCTGCGAATTCGCAGCCTTCCCGCATCACAATAGTGTGAACCGAGCCTAAGTGTACTGGTGTCACCTGTATGTTCTTTTCACAGATATCAATATTTATGAGATCTGGAGGATCTTGCTTCTTCTTGGATGTCTTGAAGTTATCATTGGCCTGTGAATGGCTTTTGTGTGGGCTTACTTGTATACCAGCCAACAGCAATATTTTCATCTTGCAGAGGGTATAATATAGACTCCTGGCAGCGAAATACTGAGTGATAAACCAGACAAGAAAAAGAAACAAAAAAAACAATAGAATCCTACCTATAAACTGCCTCAGTGTCTTCTGCAGACTGCAGCCCTATCTAGCTCTATCCAAGAGCCTTGTGGAAAGCCTGATGAATCTGGCTACAAGGGTTCAGTGGAAATAAAAAGATAAATGTGAAATTTCCTCATTGCTTGCAGTGTTTCCTGGATAGTGTTCAGAATTCAGTGACAACTTTAACTTATTGCATAGAGAGTAACAAAATGAAAGTGTCAATGCGAAGTTTGATAAAGCTTCTGAGTGTAAATATATTCACTCTTGTTATGCATCATAAAGCACCAGCCACATATACTAGTATACTAATAGTTAAAGAGATCTTACTGTTATTACTGAATTTCTGAATTACAATAGTAACAAATTTAAAGGAATCCAAAATAACAAAACAAAATTTCAGACGAAATTCAAATTTTGTATAGACTTCAAACGGCTTTGAATAGTTTTCAAATCTAATTCCAATTTCCAAAGACAAAAAAATAGAATAGAAAATAAAGAAATAGAACAGAAAAGAATATAATAGGAAAAGAATAGATTGGAAAATAAAAGAATAGAATATATTAGAGTTAAACAGAATAAAGTAGAATAGAAAAAAAAAAAAAAAAAGGAATAGAATAGAATAAAAAATGAAATAGAATAAAGTAAAAAGAATATACCCATCTTCTGAAATTTGAATTTCAAAAAGAATACATTTGAATTTGAATACAATAGAAAAGAATAGAATAGAAAAAAATAAAATAGAAAAAAAATACAGTAGAGTAGCAAAAAAAAACAAAGAATATAACCTTCTGAAATTTGAATTTTAAAAATAATAATATTAAATAAAATAGAAAAGAATAGAATAGAAAATAAAAGAATAGAATAGAATTAAAAAAAAAATAGAATAGAATATAACCATCTTGCAAAATTCTAATTTCGAATAGAATGAATTTGATTTTGAATGGATTTCTATTTGAATTGAATAGGAGGAGGAAGGGGGTAAAGTCCACCAGAAACCCATATTTTGGACTAGAAGTTTGCCTTCTATATCTCATTGGATTTCCAGAGTAGTGGTTTCTGTTTTTTGATATGTAAGGGCTATCTATGGTTACATAGTAGGTGAGGTTGAATAAAGACAATAGTCCATCCAGTTCAACCTGTGTAGGTGTGTGTGGCCGTAATCATCTCACATACCCCTGAATGTTCTGATCCTTGAGATGTACGTCTAAGAGTCTTTTGAAAGCCACCATACTACCCGCAGAAACCACCTCTTGTGGTAGAGAATTCCACAATCTTGTAGCCCTAACAGTAAACAACCCCTCACGTTGCCTGAGGTTAAAACGCTTCTCCTGTAATCGCATTGTATGCCCTCGAGTCCTCATGCAATCCCTTCAACTGAATAGCTGTTTTTCTATGCCGAGATCACCATTGAGATATTTATAAATTGCTATCATGTCCCCTCTTAGGCGTTTCTTCTCCAGGGAGAATAGATCAAGCGATTGCAGACGCTCTTCATAATTAAGGTCCTCCAATCCCCTAATTAGTTTAGTTGCCCTTCTCTGGACTCTCTCCAGCTCCAACACATCCCTCCTGAGGACTGGCGACCAGAACTGGACAGAATATTCCAGATGTGGTCGGACCAGAGTTTTATAAAGTGGAAGGATTATAGTCTTATCTCTGGAATACATCCCTTTCTTTATGCATGCTAATATTCTGCTGGCTTTGGCAGCTGCCGCTTGACATTGCATGCTATTTCCTAGTCTATCATCAACCAAGACTCCCAGATCTTTCTCCATTTTTGATTCCCCCAAGAGTTCCCCCCCTAACGTGTATTGTGCTTTTATGTTTTTAGTCCCCAAGTGCAAAACCTTACACTTCTCCTCATTAAACCTCATTTGCCATTTCGATGCCCACTCTGTTATTTTGTCCAGGTCATTCTGTAGGATATCTGCTTCATGCTGTGTAGTTATTGCCCTGCCCAATTTTGTGTCATCTGCAAAAACTGATATAGAACTACTGATCCCGTCCTCAATGCTGTTTATGAATAAATTGAACAAGGTTGGTCCCAGGACTGAGCATTGGGGGACCCCGCTTACCACCTCAGACCAGTCTGAGTATGCGCTGTTTATTACCACCCTTTGGACACGCCCATTTAGCCAGTTCCGTATCCAAGAGCAAACCCTGCGGTCTATACCTGCAGACCTTATTTTATAAATTAAGCGCTTGTGGGGAACTGTATCAAACGCCTTAGCGAAATCCAGGTACACCACATCCACTGGTCTGCCCCGATCTAGCTCACAGCTCACCTCCTCGTAGAATGTTAAGAGATTGGTTTGACAAGAACGCCCATTTGTAAACCCATGCTGATTACTGCTGATGATGTTATCTTTAGCAAACTCTACGATATAGTCCCTTATCATCCCCTCCAGAAGTTTACATACTATCGATGTCAGACTGACAGGCCTATAACTTCCTGGGATATGCCTCTGCTTACCTCCAATCACCTGGTACATTTCCTGTCATAATACTGTCAGCAAAGATCAGGAACAGTGGTCTAGATATAGTCTTACTGAGTTCTTTGAGTACTCTCTGATGTACTCCATCCGGGCCTGGTGATTTGTTTGTGTTAATTTTATCCAGCCTTTCCCTGATTTCACCCTCTGTTAGCCATAGCGGCAAGACCTGTCTATTACTACTAACCATATAGTCGTGGTCAGTGTACCCCTCCTTTTCCTGAGTAAAGACTGACGAGAAAAAAGCGTTCAGCACGGTTGCTTTTTCAGTGTCCTCTAACCATCCTCCCATCATTGTTAATTATGTGTGCAATATGCTCTGCCCTAGCTTTTTTGCTGTTGATATATTTAAAGAATTTCTTTGGGTTCTTTTTACTATCCTCCACTATTTGTCTCTCAAAGTTGATTTTAGCCATTTTGATTTCGTGTTTACTTTTCTTATTTGCCTCCTTGTATTGCTCGAAAGCCGACACTGTGCCCTCTGATTTATATTTCTTGAAGGCCATTTTTTTTCCCCTAATAAGTTTTTTAAAATTACGGTTTAGCCAGCCAGGTTTGGCTTTGTCTCTTGTAAATTTATTTCCCATAGGAATGCACTGCAAGATGCATTTGTTTATTTTTGTTCCTAAAGCATTCCCATTTTTCCTCCGTGGTCAGTGATCCCAGGGTTTGGTCCCAGTTTACCCTTTCCATCAATGAGCACAATTTTGGAAAGTTTGCCCTTCTGAAGTTTAGGGTTCTTATGTTCCCCACTTGCCTTGTTATATTGTTATTTACGCTAAATGTGATCATCCTGTGATCGCTAGAGCCCAGGTTGTCCTGGACTTCTACCTCCGAGATTAGGTCTGGGTCATTAGTGATAAATAGATCCAGGACAGCATTTTCTCTAGTAGGAGAAATAGATCCAGATAATGCAGATAATATCTAGCAAGCTTTCTATAAAAGGCACTATGAGGTTACTTTACTGTGTCCATTCACTCCCCTTCTACCCAACCCACTGCCCAATATTACAGTATGCTCCACAAATTTTACAGCTGCAGTGTCCAGGCAGGCTGGTGTGGAGTACAGCTGCAGAGGAAGTGCCTGTTTACTCCTTAGCAGCATGTGCACACACATGGGCAGACATGAGGACGGGACTGCATGCAGTCATCATTACAAGTAGGAGACCTAGGCTGCAAGTGTAAAACTATTCCCTGAGGCATCCGAGGGTGCCTACTGATGGGGGTGCTATTAGATATTTTGAGGGTACTATGGCACATCCAAGCACCCCCTGGCGCCACCGCAGATTCCTGCTATTACTTTTTTACATCCCAAAAAGATTAATATACGTTCAAGTTATATTTGGGTCTAGTTCCATATTAAATAATTTTTATTTACTCCTTTCATTTACTTTTTATTTCTCAGCCCAGTCTCCTGAGCTAAGAGAGGAAGACTTATGCAATGCTGACCTCAGTCATTTCCAGGGAGGTGGTGATGTGGACTTGTCTACTCCAGAAGAAAGGGTAACTGTTGTTTGCTGTGTATTCCTTAAAGGCATGCCCATTTCACTAGACTATAATGGTTACAGTTATGGGTATATATGGTTATTTATTTTCAGCAGTGAAAGCTAAAAGAACAATTTCATAGCTGAAAACAATGAGTTACAGTAAATGGCACATGCATATAGCTTGGTGAAATTAGCTGTACCTTTTGAAGTTATTTTGTAGAATTAAACAGGAAATTTTAATTCTGCATAAGTGTAATCATTAGATGAAAACTGATATAGAGTACATTTTAGAACTGGCTTGCCTGTGTTTTCCTGAAAGTATGCATTCATTATCCTTATTCCTCCCCCAGCATGCTCTGTTATATGTTCTCCCACAGTGAAGCTTTGTACAGCATGCCACAGACCCCACATTCCACTGTCCTTACTATATGTTAGGGCAAGTCGGGAAAAGTATATTGTCCTGCTGTGTAGGGAACTACAGGACACTAAAAGTAAAGTTATTGTAAAGGCTAGTTTTTTTTCAGTAAATAAAAAATAAGTTGTACTAACCTGCTCTGTGCAATAATATTGCACATGGCGATCCGTGCCTCCTATTCTGTAGTCCGCCACTGGTGCTCTCCACTCCATGAGCCGTGTGCTCTGGGGGCACCTATGCAAGCGCGCTCCTAAACCAGGCTGTGTGCGTCTATAGACACACACAGTGCTGGTAAGCCACACCCCCTCTCATTCCTAGGAGATTAACTGACAGCAGCAGGAGCCTATGGCTCCTATGAGAGCAGGAAGGGGGATAAGCTGTGTTACAGACAGCAAATCACTGGATCCTGAGAGGAGTCAGGTAATTGTTTAGGGATGAGGGAGGGGAGAGCAAGTAGTAGTTGTTTTCAATGCAGAGATTGCATTAAACTGTAAGTCTGGACAAAATCTAACTGATGCTAAACCTGCTCTCTGCCACATTCTAAACCTAATCTATCTAACCCTGTACAGCACAAAATGGCTGTACTTACCTATTCTACAGCTGATCTGGTCTGGTCCCAGCATCAGCATTCAGCTGCGACGTCAGTGTGGAGGCGAGTGCAGGAGAGGCAGCTGACAATGGAAGCTCCATAGTAAGTCTATGAGTGAGGTCACTTCTCAGCCATTCACAGCCGTTGTCGGTCCTCTCTTGCACACAGCATCCGTCACTGGAAACCGGAACAGATCGGCTGCAGAATAGGTAAGTACAGCGATTTTTTTTCTTTACAGGGTCAGATAGATTAGGTTTAGAATGTGGCAGAGAGTAGGTTTGGTGTTAGTTAGTTTTTACCTGGACTTACACTTTAAGGTAAAAAAAATTAAAAAAATTTTTGACTTTAGAACAACTTTACCACAAATTTAGGTACTAATAATAATTCTTTGAAAATACATTTAAAATTTTAAATATATATTTAACAGAATAATACAGTTTTTTTTCTAAATAAAAAAGAGTTTTCCAGTAATAACGTAATCCTTCTGATGTAATAATACATAAAGGCAGAGCATCCTAAGGAGAGACTTACTTACTGCCTTTAACCACTAGGTGGTGCTATGTGACAACAATTCCTACAGTTTTGAACCATTTTTGGTGTGTTTATGCAGGAAAGGTATTTTTATGAGGAAGTCAGGAAAGAACAGTATACTGTACAGATACTTTACTGGAAGAGTGTCAGATTCGTAACAAGGCAGAGATTCAACTTACCTTGGAAATTACAAAGCGGTTCTAAGAGTCAGACATGAACACGTACAGAAGGCAAACTAAAAGAAACTAGGGTGCACACCATAATGTATCTGCATAATCTCATATATTACATTTCATTTTTTAAAAATACATTTTTTTACTGATTACAAATTATTATCCATGATTTTATGGGTAAAAACATACATATAGTAACAAGATTAGAAATATTTTTTAAACAGAAATGTTTTTAATATGTGCAACAATAGGTATATCTGAGGCCAGATATGATTACATGGTGCTGTGGGGAGCCTGTGCTTTAGGGGATTTATTCCTGTAAGAAAGTTAGCCCAGGTAGACACTCTTGAAAAAGAATGGTTTGCCTGAAATTTTGGAAGTCTTTTGATTTATTACCTTGTCTATATATACAGCTGTATGTAATCTTTATGCTGTTTTGTAGATATATTATGCTGTGCGCTTATTTTTTATTAGTTATTCTATACTCCTGAATTTTTAAGTATTTCTCCATAACAGCGGCCTCCAAACCATGGGCTTAGGGCTTTGCTTGCCTTTATCTCTCCCTTGGGGTTCTATTCGTCCCACTGACACCAACAGTTGAGCATAACTAGCACTGACACCAACGATGGGGCACTAATACTCCGGCTGACACCAACAATGCGGCACTATTCCTCCCACTGACACCAACAATAGGGCACTATTCCTCCCACTGACACCAACAATGGGGCACTATTCCTCCTACTGACACCAACAATAGGGCACTATTCCTCCCACTGACACCAAGGATGGAGCAATATTCCTCCCACTCACACCAACAATAGAGCGCTATTTTTTCCACTGACACTGGAGATTTGGGCACTATTCATCTCACTTACACCAATGATGGAGCATTATTCCTCTCACTGACACCAATGGTGGAGCACTTTTCCTCCCACTGACACCAATGATTGGGCACTATTCCTCCCATTGACACTAACGATTGGGGCACTATTCCTCCCACTGACACCAATGGTGGGGCGCTATTCCTCCCACTGACACCAATCATGAGGCACTATTTCTTCCACTGACACCATTGATGGGGCACTTTTCCTCCTACTGTCACCATTGATAGGACACTATTCCTCCCACTGACACTAATAATTGGGGCACTATTCCTCCCACTGACACCAATGGTAGGGCACTATTCCACCCACTGACACCATTGATAGGGCACTATTCCTCCCACTGACACCAATGATGGGACACTATTCCTCCCACTGACACCAATGATGGGGCTCTATTCCTCCCACTGACACCATTGATAGGGCTCTATTCCTCCCACTGACACCAGTGGTGGGGCACTATTCCTCCCACTGACACCAGTGGTGGGGCACTATTCCTCCCACTGACACCAGTGGTGGGGCACTATTCCTCCCACTGACACCAGTGGTGGGGCACTATTCCTCCCACTGACACCAGTGATGGGGCACTATTCCTCCCACTGACACCAGTGGTGGGGCACTATTCCTCCCACTGACACCATTGATAGGGCACTATTCCTCCCACTGAGACCAATGATGGGGCACTATTTCTCCCACTGACACCAATGATGGGGCACTATTCCTCCCACTGACACCAATCATGCGGCACTATTTCTCCCACTGACACCATTGATGGGGCACTATTTTTCCCACTGACACCAATGGTGGGCCACTATTCCACCCACTGACACCAATCATGAGGCACTATTTCTCCCACTGACACCATTGATAGGGCACTGTTCCCCCCACTAACACTAAAGATGGAGCATTTTTAAACTATGGCTGGCCATAGTCAGCTATTACTGAATTTGCTTTTGTATTTAGAATTCTAATCTACAGGTCCAAATCAATTTTGTAACAAAGTGACAAAAAAGTGTCTGTTTCCCATATATACCAATAACTCTTTATTCTTTTTGCCTTACACTGAAAAAATGAAAGCAAGGATCTGCTGCTGAAGTCCAGAACCAGCAGCGGCACACGTCCCAAGTGCGATAAACACTGCGTCTTAGCACTTTCCACTAGAAGCCTGTTTCTATGGGACATAAATGTACATTTTCCATTTGGAGTCCACCCTGTTATGTAAAAAGAAAGAAAGTAATAAAAGGAGAATTGTTTATATTGGAACTTGGAGTGGTTTCATAGGCCTAATGTTCCTGGAAGCGCCTTCTATAAGCAGTAGATGGAAATGAATATAGAAGGTAGTTAATACATATTTGTTGTCTTTTAGGTTGAAGTGAATCACTCCATGAGCTCTAAGAATGAGGAGGTAATGAAAGGATGAATGATGTTGATTAATGCTTTACATGTAAATGCATGGTTTATTCTATGCGCCAATATTTGCCATCTGTGATCATACCGCTCATCACATTTATAGCATCTTCACAGACAAAAGCTTTTCTCTTTCAGCTTTACCTCTGTCCTCTTCCCCTGGGTCTGGGGTGATGGTGATATATTATGCAATGTACGGTGAATGTATTCTTGTGCATTGCTTCCGGCACAAGTCTAACAAACAAGGACTGTTCTAAAACTCTTCATTGTAAGATTTTGGACAGAACCATACAATTATTCTTATATGCCCTTTGATCATTTCTTCATTTAAAACAATTGGTTTATAGCACAGCGACATCTTACAGAGCCTTTTTTTTTTTTTTTTTATTTGCATACAGCTGTTTCATAGTGCAAGATATAGAACACAAATCTGTGATATAGGGCTGGGGGAAATAAAGTTGGAATAGCTAGCATTCATATTCTAAAGTCAAGCCCTGGGCATAAAAAACGTTAAATCTATTCTTTAAAGTTATTGTAAACGCTGACCATAATTTTACCTTCATGTATTCTATGAATAAAGGTAAAAAACCTTCTGTGTGCAGCTCCCCCTAATACTTACCTGAGCTTGATCTCAGTCCAGCGATGTACACAAGGGCAGCAGCTGCTCTACTGGCTGTCTGCCTCCTCATTGGCTCAGAGACAGGAGCGAGAGCCATTGGCTCCCTCTGCTGTCAATCATAGCTAGTGAGGGAGCAGGGGGGCAGGGCTAAGCCCTGTTTTGTGTGTCTTATGGACACACAGAGGCAGCTCAGGAGCAAGCACTCAGCAAGCAGGCGAAGCCAGGAGCGCCAGCAGGGGACCCGAGAAAAGGAGGGTCGGGGTTGCTCTGTGTGAAAACCTTGCACAGAGCAGGTAAGCATAACATGTTTTCTATTTATTTATTTTTAGGCTCCGTTCACATCTAGGCGTTTTGGGGCGTTTTTGGGGCGTTTTTCTGCTCTAGGATCAGCTCTCAAAACGCCCAACAAGACAAATCCTATTCATTTCAATGGCCCCTGTTCACATCTGAGCGTTTTGACGCTGTATACAAAACGCCCAACGCTCAAAAAAGTACATGAGCTTCTTTTTGGGCAGATTACAGGCGTTTTCCATTGATCTCTATTCAATCTAAAAACGCCTGCACAAAAATCGCGGTAAAAATCGCGGTAAAATCGCGGTAAAAAACGCCGCAAAAATCGCGGTAAAATCGCGGTAAAAAACGCGCGAAAAACGCTACGCTCAGGTGTGAATGTAGCCTAAAGTTGTATCTTTGGTGTCACTATAAGGCTCCATGCACACAGGGCGTCATAAAAACGTGCTCCAAAGCTGTTTACATAACGCCGGGAAACAGCAGCTGTAAAAACGTGCTTTCAGTAGCTTTTTCTACTAACGTTATTGCACGTTTGGCCACAGTAGCTGTTAGCAGCGTTTTTTCTGCCTCCATTCAAAATCAATGGTTCCCTATGGGAGCCTATTGATTTGAATGGAAGTCACACTGCAGGTCGGATCAGGGTGATCCGACTTGCGGTGCGACCTGCACTGTGAGAATCTTGAGGGGGAACTCCACGCCAAAATTGGGAAAAAAACGGCGTGGGGTTCCCCCCCCAGGGTTCCAAACCAGGCCCTTCGGGTCTGGTATGGAATTTGAGGGTAGCCCCACGCCGAAAAAACGGCGTGGGGCCCCCCCCAAAATCCATACCAGACCCTTATCCGAGCATGCAGTCCGGCATGCCAGGAAAGGGGAGGGGACGAGCGAGTTGCCCCACCCCCCCTGGATCATACCAGGCCACACGCCCTCAACATGGGGGGGGGTGTGGGTGCTTTGGGGCAGGGGGGGCTCTGCACCCCGCACCTCAAAGCACCTTGCCCCCATGTTGATGAGGACAAGGGCCTCATCCCCACAACCCTGGCCGGTGGTTGTGGGGGTCTGCGGGCAGGGGGCTCATCGGAATCTGGAAGCCCCCTTTAACAAGGGGGCCCCCCCAGATCCCGGACCCCCTCCCTATGTGAATGGGTATGGGGTACACTGTACCCCTACTCATTCACCCCATAAAATGCAGTGTATGGAAATAACGACAGGAGACGTTTTGGGAAATTTATTAAAAATCTTCATCCGGCTCTTGTCCTCTCCGGGGGTCTTCTGCTGTCTTCTCCTCTCCGAGGGTCTTCTGCTCTTTTGCTGTCCGCCCTTCTTGTCTTCTCCTCTCCGGGGGTCTTCTGCTGTCTTCTCCTCTCCGAGGGTCTTCTGCTGTCCGCCCTTCTGCTGTCCAATCTTCTTGTCTTCTCCTCTCCGGTCTTCTGCTCTTTTGCTGTCGGCTGTCGGCTGTCCTTCTTCCTCCGGTCCTCCTCCGACGACGTCTCCAGCGATTATGCCGGCCTCTGGTCTCTGCAGCTTATTATATAGCCATTAGGGGCGTGGCCGCCAGATGATGTCATTGGGAGACCACGCCCCCTTGTGTCACCTCCCCTTTCCTGGCATGCCGGACTGCATGCTCGGATAAGGGTCTGGTATGGATTTTGAGGGGGACCCCACGCCGTTTTTTCGGCGTGGGGCTACCCTCAAATTCCATACCAGACCCGAAGGGCCTGGTTTGGAACCCTGGGGGGGAACCCTACGCCGTTTTTTTCCCCATTTTGGCGTGGAGTTCCCCCTCAAGATTCTCACAGTGCAGGTCGCACCGCAAGTCGGATCACCCTGATCCGACCTGCGGTGTGACTTCCATTCAAATCAATAGGCTCCCGCAGGGAGCCATTGATTTTGAATGGAAGAAAAAAAACGTATAACGTGGCTTAACGCACGTTAAGCAACGTTATGGAGCCTTATGGAGCCTTTAGCAGCGTCAGACGTTTTTTGCAGCTTGACGCTGGAGCTCCTGAACCCACAGTTCCTGGGTTTTTTTTGGAGCTGTAAAACGCCTATGCCACTTAGAGCTCCTAAAAGCTCTATGTGTGCATGAGGCCATAGAATAACATGGATGGGCGTTCTGCAGCTGCAAAAAAAAACGTCTGACGCTGCTAACAGCAGCTGTAAAAACGTCCAGTGTGCATGAGGCCTAAGAGTCGGTTCACACTGGGGCGGCACGACTCTGTACTACTTCGGGGGCGACTTGTGCATTCCCATGCACCACGACTTCAGAGCGACTTGCAGGGACTTCACATAATGGAAGTCTATGCAAGTCGCTCCGAGGTCGCCCCGAAGTAGTACAGGACCCTTTTTCTAAGTCGGAGCGACTTGTGTCGCTCCTATTAGAATGGGTCCTGTAGCAGTCAATGGACCGCGAGGGAGCGCAACTTGTCAGGCTGACAAGTCGCCTGACAAGTCGCGCTAGTGTGAATCGAGTCTAAAGAATAAGTTTAGCCACAAATGAGCAAAAATATCAGCACAAGGGACATTACTTACAGTCAGTATTATGTGTGTCCCTTGTGCTGCTTGCTCCTCTAGTAGCTGAAATCTTCCTTCATTGACACCCCTCAACCCCTTTTGTGACTAAGTTTAAACCACTTTAGGTCCCCCCCTTTAGCAGTTTTACTGCTACAGGATGGCACCTATGCGCCAGATCACGTATATATATATATATATATATATATATATATACGTGATACAACACTTCTGAGTAGGGGGGCACATGCGCACCATCGGAGGCTCGCTTCCGCTGGGAATAATACATACAGCAGAAGCCGATTGGTGGGCACACGGTACCCCATGTCCTCTGGCACCCGCCCATCGTAGGGCAGAGAGACAGAACTGCGATCTGCCTATGTAAACAAAGGCAGATCGCCGTTCTGACAGGTGGGATGGGATGGTATTTGTGTCCCTGCCTTATCCATCTCTTCCCCTAGTAAAAGCACCTCACACAATATAGTAAAACAATGGTTAGGCACCCAGTTAACCTTTTGATCGCTACAGAGGTTAACCCCAGCCAGTATCTAACATTAGTACAGTGACGATGCATATTTTTTTTTTTTTGCACTGATCACTGTATTAGTGTCACTGGTCCCCAAAAATTGTCAAAAGTGTCAGTTAGTGTCAAAATGTCTGCAGCGATATCTCAGTCCCTCTATAAGTCGCTAATCACTGCCATTACTAGTAAAAAAAAAATGATAAAAATTTCCCATAGTTTGTAGACGCTATACTTTTTGCGCACACCAATCAATATATACGCTTATTGGGATTTTTTTTTTTACCAAAATGTAGCAAAATACATTATGGCCTACGTTTACGAATTAGAATTTTTACATTTTTTTTATTGGATATGCTTTATAGCAGAAAGTAAATCATTTTTTTTTTTTTTTTCAAAATTGTTGGCCTTCTTTGGTTTATAGCACAAAAAAAAAAAAAACGCAGAGGTGATCAAATTCCACCGAAAGAAAGCTCTATTTGTGGGGGAAGAAAAGGACATACGTTTTATTTGGGTACAGAGTCGCATGTGCAATTGTTAGTTAATAACCACTTAAGCGCCGGAAGATTTTACCGCCTTCCTGACCAGGGCCTATTTTGCGATTCGGCACAGCGTGACTTTAACGGACAATTGCGCGGTCGTGCGACGCTGTACCTAAACAAATTTAAAGTCCTTTTTTTTCCCCCACAAACAGAGCTTTCTTTTGGTGGTATTTGATTACCTGTGCGATTTTTTGATCATGCGCTATAAACAAAAAAAGAGCGTCAATTTTGAAAAAATAACAATATTTTTCACCTTTTTTAATATGAAATTCCCCCCCCAAAAAATGTAAAAATCTAAATTTTTTAACATTTTAGGCCAATTTGTTTTATGCTACATATGTTTGGTAAAAAAAATTGCAGAAAGCGTATTTTGATTGGTTTGCCCAAAAGTTATTGCGTTTACTAACTATGGGAAAGATTTTTGTCATTTTTGTTGTTTTTTTTTTTTTAACGAGTAATGGCGGCGATCTGCGATTTTTTTTTTTTTTTTGCGGGATTGCGACATTGCGGCGGACAGATCGGACCCTTGACTGACATTTTTGACACTTTTGGGGGTACCAGTGACATTACTACAGTAATCAGTGCTATACATATGCACTGTTACTGTAAAAATGACACTGGCAGTGAAGGGGTTAACTTTTTTTAGAGGGAGGGGTTAACTGTGATTGGATGTGGCTTGAGGTGTAAGAACAGTGATCAACGGTCCTATATAGCAGAACCCTATGATCACCATTCTTACACAGGGGAGACTGACAGACGGCTTTGTTTACATTAGTCGCCTGCCTTTCTCCCGCTGTAACAGACAATCTTGAGTGCCTGGCGGACATCGGGTCCGCCGGGCACACACGCGGGGGGGTACGTGAGCGAGCGGGAGCGCGCCTCCGGCGGCGCGTGCTCGCTCCCTAGAGCCTCACAGGCTAGCGACGTAGTCCTACGTCGCTTTGCCTGTGAGGGGCTGACCGCCGCAGTAAATAGTCGTGCAGCGGGCGGCAAGTGGTTAAAGTAACGCAGTGCCATATTGCAAAAAAAGTGGCCCGGTCATGAAGGGGGGCAAATGGTCAATAGACACATAGGAAATAAATGCACTTTGTGTCCATCAAAAGTAACCAGGGTTACTTGGCCTACCCAAAACCACCTAATATATCACACAATTACATTTGTTTTTGAATGATCGCTTGTAAATTTAGGAGCAGAGCCTGTATATATAGTGCATTGGTTGTTCCAATATGTATACTTATTAATAGATATAATAAAACAGTGTTTTAAACAACCGTTTTGTTGATAAAAATGACTATTTCCATGAACAAATGTTTAAAAAGGTTATAGAGACCTTTAATGTAAAAAGAAAAAATGTAAATCTAGCACACAACAGGATCTATTGTCTTCTGCCTGTTTGCTAGCATTGTTTATTACTGAACATTTTAATTCGGAGCAAAATTATTAGATGTTACTTGATATAAAACAGAAAAATACTTTTGATAATTGCCCTAGTTAATTTTGTTTGTTTTTCCTTTAGATTTTCCAAGCAGTTCAAAACTTGACTCGCCTTTTATACAGTATCCAGGTATGTTTGTTCAATGGCTTTTTATAGCTTATATATAAATATGTATAAAGCTCTTGGTTCAACCGGAATTGCCAAATAGCGCATGTTAGGTTAAAGAGGAACTTTGCCCATTTTTAACCGCTTCAATACAGGGCACTTTCACCCCCTTCCTGCCCAGGCCAATTTTCAGCTTTCAGCGCTGTCACACTTTGAATGACGATTGCGCGGTCATGCAACACTGTACCCAAATGAAATTGTTTTCATTCTTTTGAGACAGATAGAGCTTTCTTTTGGTGGTATTTAATCACTACTGGGTTTTTTTATTTTTTGCTAAAACAAAAACAAAAAAAGCACAAAAAATTTTTTCTTAGTTTCTGTTAGGAAATTTTGTAAATAAGTAATTTTTCCCCTTCACTGATGTGGGCTGATGAGGCTGCACTGATGGGCGCTGATGAGACGGCACTAATATGCAGCACTGATGAGGCTGCAATGATGGGCGCTGATGAGATGGCACTAATATGCAGCACCGATGAGGCTGCAATGATGGGCACAAATAGCCTGCATTAATGGGCACTGAAGAGGAGGCACTAATATGCAACACTGACATTTGATCAGCTGTGATTGGACACAGCTAATCACATGGGTAAAGAGCCTCGCCATTGGCTCTTTACCTAGATCCGAGATGTGCCATGTCCCAGGGACACAGCCTGCCGCCAATCATTGCGCTGCGGTTTCTCGTGGGTGTGTAAGCGCAACGAGAGTGGGACGACAACATATGACATAGTCCCTGAAAAAGTGGGCACCCGCCGTCATTTGTTTATACAGCTGGCGGGGTGTGGTTAAAAAATGAAGTCAGCAGCAGAATTTTAAAAATCAGATACTTACCAGTCCATGGAGTCCAACGCCAATTCTTCTCACCGTGGCATCACCAGCTTAGATTTGGAAGCCAGCTGTGACCTACTGAGCAATCACAGCCAGCTCCCCACTGCACATATATGAGATTGTGTGACACAGAAAGACCGGTCTTGCAGCCTCCTGGGACCTGTGATGTGTCCCAGAAAGCTGCGCACAGGGAGAAGGGCAGGATGAGTATCATTCTTGTCTAGGTGAGAAATGAAGAGGTAGGAATTGCCTGTCAAAGAAAGGAAAATGTCTTGGGGTGGGGAGGAGAATGAACATTACTTTACCTAATTGGGAAAGGTTCATTATAAATATTCATCAATTTGCTATAGTAGATTCAGAAAGGAAATCCCAAAAAGGGACAAAAAGTTGGGGGAGGGACGTTGCGATACAAGAGGGATGTAGAGGCAACTACAGATAATATGAAAAGTACTAAATTTTATTAATACAAATGTAAAATATATCTGTTGCACAGCATGATTGAGTCAACAGACAAATACAAAGAAAATAATAATACAAATGCAAAAAAGGTCACATATAGTTTGAGCAATCATAAATATACAACAAAAAATATGGACTTTGAAACCCCTACGCGTTTCAACCGAAGGTTTTCTTCTGGGGATATTTGTTCATGGATTTAACCATATTTGTATGTATATATGACTAAAGCAAATAAAAGAAAAAAACAATAATACATAGAAATGTATACATTTATACAAAAAATAATAATCCTCTGTATATAATCAATATTTCCAAAAAATAATACCAATAACATTTATTTTAATTGGAAAGATTCAAAACTTACATTATCAAAAGATGTGTATAGGAAAAAGAAAGATAAAAGATTTTCTAAAAATCTTTTTAGAATTTTTTTTTAGAAAATCTTTTATCTTTCTTTTTCCTGTTCACATCTTTGATAATGTAAGTTTTGAATCTTTCTAATTAAAATAATTTTTTTTTTTGGAAACATTGATTATATGCAGAGAAAATTATTTTTTGTATAAATTTATACATTTCTATGTATTATAGTTTTTTCTTTTCTTTGCTTTAGTAATATATACATACAAATATGGTTAAATCCATGGACAAATATCCCCAGAAGTAGACCTTTGGTTGAAACGCGTAGGGTTTTCAAAGTCCATATTTTTGTTGTATATTTATGATTGTTCAAACTATATGTGACCTATTTTGCCTTTGTATTTGTATTATTATTTTCTTTGTATTTGTCTGTTGACTCGATCATGCTGTGTAACAGATAGATTTTACATTTGTATTAATAAAATTTAGTACTTTTCATATATATTTTCATATCTGTAGTTGTCTCTACATCCCTCTGGTATCGCAACGTCCCTCCCCTGACTTTTTGTCCCTTTTTGGGATTTCCTTTCTGAATCAATCTCTTGGGATAGATACCATATGTTGTTTATATAAGTGGAACTGAGCAAAATTTTTAACTTTGCTATTGTAGATGATTTCTAGATTCAGTATTAAACTGTTAGATAGTTATCCTGAATATTTGATCTTTGTGAACTCTGCCATTAATTCTTATTTCTCAGAATAATTTTTTCTTCTTTTATAGCCTTGCTATTATTCATTTTAGGGTGTGATAATTCCTATATCTAATATTAAATCATGAATAATTAAGAAGGTGCTCTTTACAAAGAACGTATGTGATTTCATACAGGCCAGGTTGTAGCGTAAAGTATAGTGTATTTTCAGTTAGCACACTTTCTCTTTTTTTTGCTCTGAATTACTTTTTGATAATACTTTTCTTTTATGCTCATTCATGTTTTTTCTGTTGCAGTAAATTTAAAGAGATCTGTATATTAGTCACTTTAGGGGTCTCCTTGACTTAAAGCCGAGCTCCAGTCGCTGTGTTTATTAAAAGTCAGCAGCTACAAAAAGTGTAGCTGCTGACTCCTAATAAACACGCACTCCCCTGTCCCAGGATTTAGCGATGTGATCACCCAAATGGTCGCTTGTCTCCCTCTCCCCTCTCCTATGCCAGCATTTCAACTGTGGGCACCGAGCTGTGATGGTGTGTGGCTTCACAAATGGGTGTGCAGTGCACGTGTCGCGATGCGCCTGCTGAATGGCCTGGCAGTATTCTGGCACCTGTGACGTGACCCAGAAGACTGCATAGAAGAAGGGGGAAAAGAGAACTTCCGCTCGGATCGCCTAGGCGATATGAGCAGAAGTAGGAGCGGGTCCCTGTCAAGACTAGATACCCACTCCCCCCCCCCCCCCAAAAAAAAAAAAAATGACAAGGGTCTGGGAGGAGTGCTTAAAGCAGACCTTCCTCTTTTGGGTGGAGCTCTGCTTTAATGCAGATAATCTGTCACTCTCCAGAAGCTTCACTGAACCCTAAAACAACCATTTTATATATATTTATTAGTGATCGACCGATATCGGTTTTTCGTTGCCGATAATGATATTTTGGCCATTGCATATCGGTATTGGCCGATATTTTCGTACATTTAAATTTTTTTTTATCACTTGACAGGTACTTTTGTGGAGGGATCTGGGGGTCTAAAAGATCCCAAACCCCTCCTCTGCACTTCATTCAAAACGCCAAGTTTGGCTGTCTTGAATGCTATCTTTTTTTAATCTGGCGCTGAGTACCCGGAAGTGATGTCATGACATCACTTCTGGTGGGATGGGAGATCCGGCCGAGCCGCGGAAGGCGGCGGGAGGGGGGGGGGAACGTCCCCTCCCGCTCCTTGTAATGACAGCTGAGCGGTTTCTCAGCCGCATCGGTTGTCATTACAAGACAGCCGACCGTCGGCTATGGACACCGGTACCGGGAGGGTGATGCCTCTAGCTGCAGGCATCACTCCAGTACAGCACTTTCCCGAAATATCAGCAATATCGGTCACCTTGGTGGCCAATTCCGATATATCGGGGAAGGTGCAGATCGGCCCTTGATATATCTGCTTTGCCGATAATCGGTCGATCACGTATTTTTTAAAATATACTGTATATATAGTTCTTATATGTAATGGCTGCATTCATTTTCTTTTTTTGGAACATTTTCAACAAGAACAGAAAATAGCTATTGATCCTATCTGAAAACAGTGCTCTGGTCACTTTTTGTAATCTTAATAGGAAGCACAAACCATGTTATCTCTCTGTGAGTTACTAATCCTCTCACCCCCATGTAATGGGGATAAAAAAAAAGGCAGCCATGTTTGAAGTCCAGCTTGGGTGACAACTATGGCTTCCTCCATAGATTCATTGAAGGAGTGAGTGTATCCATGAAGGGACAGGAAGTGTGGTTTACCAGGTAAAAAAAAATCAGCAGCCACCTTGCCTTAGGACTGCTAAGGTACAATATATCTATCACATTTTTGTTTTTGAATTTCAATATGCTTTAATGACAGTTGCGATTAGATGTCAGGCACATAGGGACCTGCACTCTGCAAAGGAGCAGTAAAGCAAGTTGTTTTTTTTTTCTTCTTAAAAACACACATAGGTAAGGTTATATAAATATGTGTTCATCTAAAAAAGTATTTAAATTATGTTCTATTCACTGAAATTGAAAAAGATAAAAAAAAAAAAATAGGAAAAAGTTGATGACTCCTTAACTGTTCAGAAAGATCAAGTCATGTTCTATATACACGACACTGGCCTGAAGCTTCTGTCCCTTAAAAAACCCCCCAAAAAACAAAACGCTCCATAAGGAAGTAACTCTGCCAACTACAAGCTATTGAGTTGCATGGAGATACTTATGACCCAGTGTGTTTAAGCCTCCCCTAAACAATTCTTAGGGTCCTGCTGAAGAAACTCTTCAGCGTCTCCAGTGTCTCATTATTGTGTTCGCACTAGTGATTTATTTCTCCAAGAAACAGCTCTGCCTATTGTCGCAGCCAATATTTTGTTGTTTGGCCTCAGTCTAGGACTGTTATCTGGGCTCCTTTTCACAACTCTTCATTCATTTCAATGGAGAGTTGTGCTGCAGGCCTGATTACCTGGCTCAATGACCAAGGGGAATGTACACAGGAATATCTAGGAAATCTTCCAAAGCCTTGCAAATCCATAGCATGGAGAAACTAACATCTATTATATCTTCAGCTAGTATGTATGTATGTTTTTAAGAGCCATTCATTTTTTTTGTAATATGTTAATTTCACTTAATGTCTCATTTGCCAGGCTGCTGTAGCCATGCAGGACAGCCAGATAGAACTAACAAAGGTTCTACATCAGGATCATGAGCCTAGTGGTAGAGGCTATGCTCTCCGCGGGTCCCTCCTCCAGGAACAGTACCGCCATCTAGAAAAACATCGCGGAGAGGTGGCAAAACTTCAGCAGCAATTCCAACAAGAGCAGCAGCGCTGGGCCAGGGAGTGTGACCAAAAAGAGAAGGAGCTGGAGGAGAAGGAGAATATGATTCAGCAATGGGAAAGCGAGTGGCAGAACCAGGTGCAGCTTCTGGAGGAAAAGAGAGAAGAGCTATCCCAACAGCTTCTGGAGTTCCAAAAAAATGTGGAGAGACTGAAGGAAGGCCAGAGGCTAGTGGAAAAAGAAAGGGAAGAACTCTGTGTACAGCACAAGCTTTTCAGGCACTGGAAACATGCTCGCCAGAACAGCCTTCCCATTTTAATTCCACACCAAAAGACAGAGGTATTGATCATTTAAAGATAGATAAGCATTTATTGTTATATGGAAAGGAATGCCCTTTGATGCCTAGATTGACTGGGTTTTTGTTCTGAGGGTGCAGGGTGTTTTAATTTTATACATTTATTTTTTGTCTTTTGGATGGACTTGATAGACAGGTGTCTCTTTTGGATAGACATGTTCTCTGTTCAGCCTGTTTGAATTTGCAGTCTCATTAATACAACCATGCAGGCCCTTCTACCTGGGTACTAGATAAACTCCATGGACTTCTGTGGGTGTGACTAAAGCCAGCCATAGAGCTGGCCTGTTTAGCAGGGACTGGCTGAGATTCGAACCATGCATGGGCAGGCTGATTGATACATCGATCGACCTGGGTTCAACCAGCATGTCAGATTTTTATTATGCAATTATTGCCAGCTGCTAATAGCCGCTAACAATAATCACTGTGTTCTTCCAGCGAGGACAGTTTACTCAGTGGGAGGGATTCCCCAATTACATTGACTGTGTTGATGGGGAACCAACTTAAGTGGTGTAAGGTGGTGGCATTGCTGGTGGAACAAAACACTGAGGTCACATATTCACATCATACTCTGCTCTCATCTGAGAACTAGGCAGGCTTCTCTTTAAAAAGTACTTTTTTTTAAACAAAAACTCTTTTTTTTTTGGGGGGGGGGGGGGTAGGGGGACAAAAATATTTAAGCAGTAATAGTTATTGTAATCCAAGATTAATTTAAAAGGATAAAGCAAAACTAGTCTGTAGGTGTCCCCAGTTGTTTTGTGAAATATTGAAAGCTCTGATATAGTCTTTCTTCTGGTAGTAGTTTTTTACCTAGCCTCAAGACATCAGAAGATTTAAATAACTGCCTACCCAATAAAGAATGTACTGGATGCAAGCATTCCTAACATCCAGTGGTTTACTACCTGCTCTAGTGAATTATTTAACATGTTAAGGTTCACAGAACAAGTTTATGATGTGCAGAATTAAGAAAAAATAGATCTAGTATAATGAATTACCTGTATGAATCCTCCGCTGTTGTTGTCTTGTCTCATACTGCTCATAACGTGTGTACCTATCATAGTGTTGGATGTACCATTGATGTAAGTGGGGCCAGTACACCGTTGATGCTCAACTATGCATTAAAGAGAATAGCATACAGGCAAGGGTATTGTATTAAATCATACTGGGGCTGTAAATTGATGTTTCATTTTTTTTTTACATGATTGATCTTTAATTAAAAACATGGTATACCTAGGAGTTAAAAAAAACACATTGCATGAGAAGTCTACAACATATATTTGTAGTCAAAACCAATGGGGCAGAGGGCTTCTTTTTATGTGCTTTACATTTTCTTTTATGTGCCTCCAATATCCTTTAACTAATGTGTGCTTGTCATCAAACGGCTGACTAATGGGGGAATGTGTGCTCCTATTAAAGGCAAAATGACACCAGTTGTATGCTCCAAGCAGCTTCCATATTGTCCACCTGTAAAATTCATCTCTTACTCATTTGTTTGAAGGTGTCATGTGAGAAGTCTGACAATACAAATACCTCTATAATTTAGAAATGGCACCGTGGTTATTTACTGTCATTTAATTTTATGGCCTGCTCATTAAATAGAGAAATGTACCACAGCAAGGCCTATGTGAAGCTTTTCACAGAACTGTAGAGAACAGTATTGCTTTACATTAACAAATCTCAGCTGAAGTAGGAATTTCAGAAGTTTAATAAAGCGAGGACAGAGGTTATAAGAAAACGTGTCAGAAAAAAGTGAGACGTGTTAAGTCTTTCCCTGGTTCTTGTAAATTATACGGCTGAGCTGACTCTCGCTTTCCTCTTCATGTTATAGGGTGCAAGAAACCCCCAGCTTGACAGTTTACAAATGGAAGACTCCATCTGCATTAACAATGCACTGGCTCAGATATCGCTCAACAACATGGCCGCACATCCCAACTCTGCTTACTCGGACACTTATGCGGATCATGCCTCTGACTCTGCAGAGACTTCTGGGAGCAGCCCTGTGGATATTTCCAGTGAACCTTGGAGCTCCTTAATTTCCCGACAGCAGAGGCTAGAGAATTCTTCCCGACACAGCAATAAAGATGCCTGTAATAATGGTAAGTAAGAAGTGTGCAATAAAGACTATATCCTGCAATTAGGGCCCAGTTTCATGGGCACTGCATGTGTCCATGCATCTTAAAGGGAAAACCGGCTGGATGGACGACTGTTCAGTAATTCTTTAGGAAGCATTCACTCCTATTCTGTTGTAATAGTGTACTGTTCTCTAGTATTGTCTTAGGCCATACACATCACATCTTTTTATTTTCTTAAACTGGAAAGGGAATCCATAATACTGCCCATTATAGCAAATGTCTTTAACGAGAGACAGTAATGAACAGGCATTTGTAAGAATCTGAATGTTTATTCTCTGAGACCTAATAAGGAAGCTAAAATTAGCCTAAAAGCTCACCTCGCCCACTGGCCATTACACTTCTGAGATTGTCGAGTTCCTTTACCTCCCACCAAACTCCACATCACTGCAGGACACATGGAGGAACCACTAAGTACAGCGAGTGACAAGGAGATCAAGGCGATTGACACTCCAGGAAGTGTCTGTTTTTCAGCAGACTTCACAGGAATTTTTATCTTTATTGAAGCTACATCTGGTGGTACAGGTAGCAGGAGAGGTGAATATTTACTCTCTCCTTTTGCAGGTACAGATTTTTGGCAATTTTTTTTGTAATGTTACATTTGAGGTGCTTCAAATGTATAGCAGATAAAAAAAGAGTGCTTTATTAAAAAAAAAAAATGTAATTGCAGGTAAATGGACATACATTTCAGTTTTCTTAATAAATGCATGTGTTTATGGTAATGCATGCATTTGGATATAATGGAGATTTACTAAAACTGGTGCAGCTGTGCATAGGAGCCAATCAACTTCTAACTTCATATTGTTCAATTAAAGCGGAGTTCCAGCTTGTTTTTTTTCATAACCCTCATGATGATTGCACCAAATGCTATTCATAATCGAATGTTTAAGACATGTAGGTATTATAATTCATGATCTTTTAAAATAATCTCACTTTGTAGTCCCTAGCAAGCATGCTTTCCATCTTTAGTGTGTGCATCTGAAGCCTATTTGTTCCTCCCGCTGGGATACGGCATGGCTACCCAGCATGCGCCTCCCGATCTCGCGCATGCACATATAGCACAAAATGTGGCCCAATGCTACAAGCTGTGGATGCCCATTGACTCCTGGGACTGATGGCACACATATCCTAGGAGCCAATGGGTGGGCAAACACAACATACCTCCCCATGGCAAGGTACACTGGAAGCAGAGGATAAATAGAAATATAATAATAATAAAAGAATAGAAGAATAATAAGAATAGAAGCATAAATGGAAGTTATTTACATTGCTGCAAAAAAAAAAGTGTTCAAATGGGTGTCACAAACTGATCCTGAACGCGGGGGGGGGGGGGGGGGGAGAGAACAAATTGTCTGCAACTCCACTTTAAGCTTAGCAATAAAACATAGAAGCTGATTGGTTACTTGCTCATTGTATGGCCAGGCTTTAAAAAGGATTTGTAAACAGCATTAAAACCCTAAACGTACCTAGGCGCAAGAAAATGGGGGCACTAGTACAAAAAAATAACAATAGGCAAGGAATGAAAAATGACATAAAAGTGAACATTTTTTTATTTCTTGAAAAAAAGTCCACATAAAAACCTTGTGGCATGAAGTTGACATTATGGCAGTGTCAGCAGTCTCTCTTCCAAGCAGGATCTGGAGAGGCTTCCACCAGAAAACCATGTAAAAACTGTCCACAGTGTTTCCCATCAGTGTTTCCCATCAATGTAATCTACACAGACAGTCTGCTGCTTCTGTTGGCTCTTCCTGGTGTTCCCCTGGTTCCAAGGACCTTACATCACATCCATCCGCAGGGGCTTGCTCACCATTGACCACATGAAAGGTTGCCACCTGCTGGAGACTTATCAATACACTTTGTAAATACCTTGTAAATGTGAGTGCATATTTATTGTTTTGCATTTCATACATATGTTTTAATAAATGCTACACTTGGGACTTTTCTCTACTTCTTTAAGATTTTTAAGGCCAAGTTTTAGCCTGGCCTTCAATCTGTTCCATTTATTTGCAACCAAAAGATGTTGAAGTCACCATGAAATGTATACCAATGCAGCCAACTGAACACTTCAGTGAGTGCTTGGATATATTGCTCATCAGCTCAGTGCATTGTTTGCTACCCTGGTATCAGGGAGTGCACACACCGAGGGGCCTGCTGTGTCCCTTTGTAGAGGACCAAACACCAAAGTGTCTGGGCATTTAAACAAAAAAAAAAAGACACACCTTAAATTATATAAAAGTGTCTGGGCACGTAGCCTAGAAAACAAAGGTATGCCAAATGTGATTGGTATAAATTCCACTGAAGCATTTTATCACTGAGCAATTATTTAGTAATTCCACAATTCCACATTTGGTTTATATTATCTTATATGGAATAATGATAGCTTCAAGTTGCAATGTTGACTAATGATGTTGTATATTGCAGGCTACATGTTTGATTTAAGACCTATTAATCCACACTGAAATATAGTACAGTCATTAAATCATGTTTTTTGAGTATTGAATTCTGACATTTAAACCCACACGATTATAAATTTTGATGTTTTGCTTTTTTTCTTATTAATTTAATTTATGTTCTTCATAATGCAGTAAGATGTCAGGTTACAGCGTATAATGCAATAATAAATAATTGTATAAAATATAAAACCTTGTGAAGAACAGTCTCAATTAAGTACAAAGAGCCATAGCAAAAATATAAACACAATCTACTCATTTGTGCAATATAAAACATAATTAAAATCTGTTGTACAAAAATATACTCTGAATAGTAACTCCCAGCAACTGCTGGGAACATCTTTTGTGCAAGAGATACTCAAACAATGTGGCTATAGTGCTTTCGGAAAGTATTCCCAGCGTTTCACTTTTTCCAGATTTTGTTATGTAACAGCCTTTATCCATAATGGATTACATGTATTTTCCTCAAAACTCTACAAACAATACCCCATAATGACAATGTGAAAGAAGTTTGTTTGAAATCTTTGCAAATTTATCAAAAAAACAAAAACAAAAAAAAATCCCATGTACATAGTATTCACAGCCTTTGATCGATACTTTGTTGAAGCCCCTTTGGCACCAATTACAGCCTCAAGTCTTTTTTAATATGATGCTACAGCTTGGCCCACCTATTTTTGAACAGTTTCTCCCATTCTTCTTTCCAGGACCCCTCAAGCTCCATTAGGTTGAATGGGGAGCGTCAGTGCACAGCCATTTTCAGATCTCTCCAGAGATGTTCAATTGGGTTCAAGTCTGGGCTCTGGCATAGCCACTCAAGGATATTCACAGAGTTGTCCTGTAGCCACTCCTTTGATATTTTGGCTGTGTGCTTAGGATTGTTGTCCTGTTGGAAGATGAACCGTCTCCCCAGTCTGAGGTCCAGAGCGCTCTGGAGCAGGTTTTCATCAAGGATGTCTCGGTACATTGCTGCATTTAGCTTTCCCTCGATTCTGACTAATCTCCCAGTTCCTGCTGCTAAAAAATATCTCAACACCATGCTTCACTGTAGGGATGGCATTGGCCAGGTGATGAGCGGTGCCTGGTTTCCTCCAGACATGACGCTTGCCATTCAGGCCAAAGAGTTCAATCTCTGTTTCATCAGACCAGAAAATGTTGTTTCTCATGGTCTAAGAGTCCTTCAGGTGCTTTTTGGTAAACTCTGGGCTGTCATGTGCTTTTTACATGAGAAGTGGTTTCCGTCTGGCCACTCTACAATAGAGGCCTGTTTGGTAGAGAGCTGCAGAGGTGGTTGTTCTTCTGGCAAGTTCTCCTCTCTCCACAGAGAAATGCTGGAGCTCTGTCAGAGTGACCATTGGGTTTTTGGTCACCTCCCTGACTAAGGCCCTTCTCCCCGATCGCTCAGTTTGGCTGGGCGGCCCGCTCTAGGAAGAGTCCTTGGGGTTCAAAACTTCTTCCATTTATGGATGATGGCGGCCACTGTGCTCATTGGGACCTTCAATGCTGCACACATTTTTTTGTACCCTTCCCTAGATCTGTGCCTTGATATAATTCTGTCTCGGAGGTCTACAGACAATTCCTTGGACTTCATGGTTTGGTTTGTGCTCTGACATGCACTGTTAACTGTGGGACCTTACATAGACAGGTATGTGCCTTTCCAAATCGTGTCCAATCAACTGAATTTACCACAGTTGGACTCAAATCAAATTGTAGAAACATCTCAAGGATTATCAGTGGAAACACAAGTCACCTGAGCTCAATTCTGAGTGTCATGGCAAAGGCTGTGAAAACTTATGTACGTGTGATTTTGTTTTTTCTTTTTTTTTTTGTTTTTTATTTTTAATAAATTTGCAAAGCTTTCAAACAAACTTCCTTCATGTTGTCATTATGGGATATTGCTTGTAGAATTTTGAGAAAAATAATGAATTTAATCTATTTTGGAATAAAGCTGTAACATAACAACATGTGGAAAAAGTGAAGCACTGTGAATACCTTTCGGATGCACTGTACATTCACATGGGCGTAAAAATTTTACTGGTCTTATCATACATGGTTTTTTTTAGCACAAAAGGTCCTGCATTATGATCAGTAAATACTTGTGTCAAACTGTCCCGTTTTTCCCCCCAATACCTGCATCTGGCATACATGTATACATATGTCCTCAGATGCAGATTTTTGGGTTTTGTATTATGGATCTGAATGCAACATATGTTTATGTACCTATGTGAATGTCTGTAAAAACAATGTAGCTGCTTTCAGATCCATAAATAAGAAAAACGCTTGTAAATGTGTGTTTTTTTTTATATGGCCATGTGAAAGAGGCCTTCAGGAATATCACAATTCATTGTGCAGTCCGGTTTGTTGTGAAGTTTCTGCAATCATGGTTGTAGCAGTTTGCGACCGTTTAACAAATCTCTTAGTACACCCAAAACAGCGCCAACTTTCACTCAAGGTGAATGTGGACTCCTTCATGACCCCCCCCCCACCTCCTCGAGATGACTCAGATGGGTTACAGGCTTGCATTTACTCACCTTTGTTGAATGCATGGAATCTAAATGGATGATCACATTTAGCAGCAACATTTTCCAAAAAAACAGAAGGAGATCCCAAATATTGTTTATTAAAGGTAAAAGCAAGTAAGATACACTTACATAAGGCTGTGCCCAGCAATGAAGCCCTGTGTGCTGCTTCTGATCCCCAAAGCAAGTGATAAAGCAGTGATGTCACTAGTCCCACCCAGTGCATTCCTTCACATCTTGACTTCTTCAGGAGAGTTGTTTTCTCCTGAAGAAGTCAGGAAGTTTTTTCAAATTCTTTTCTAAAGCTTCAGAACCAGAGAATTAACGATTAAGTATTGCTGGTTGTATAAATGACAATAAAGGTGGAGTAAACATTAACCTTAAGGGGATGTTGGCACTGTTATGGGTATATTTACACAAAGAAGTTATTGCAGAGACTCTGCTCACTCGGACAACAAATTATCACGGTTGCTGGGGGTTACTATTAGAAATGTATTTTTTGTACCACTGATTTTTGTCTTTTACATTGCACTAATGAGCATGTTGTGTTTATATTTTTGCTAAAGTTTTTTGCACATAGATGAAACTATTTACATTTTTTTTTTTTTTTTTACAGTTTATACAATTATTTATATGCCGGAGAGGGGATATATAATTGCATATTGTGTTATATGGAATGTTTACTTATTAATGTACTTATTCATGAATGTGGTAAAAAAGCTCTTATAATTTTAGGGATTTAGATAGTAAGCACTGTGTTTCCAGAGGCATTTAGGTCAATAATGTATCGTATGACTTGTGTTTCAGACCTGAACGCAGCCCACGTCATCTACTGTGGAACATTATTGGCTTCAGGATCACAAAACCTAAACGCAGAAGCCCCACAATCACCGCAGCCTTCAGATCCAATGAAAACACTCCACAATGACACTCCAAACAGTATAGAAAATGGACGGATAGAAGAGAATATCATTTACCTCTGATCCATTTTACATTCATTCCAGAATTTCTGCTCGGAACTTGCAAAATTGTGTCTGTCAAAACTGTGTAAATATTATCCCTCTCTATATAAATATAGGTTCATAGGATTTGCCATTGATTGGCCATATTCTAAACTATTGCACATACATGCAAATATCCATTTTTGTGATATCTGCTCTCATTATGGTCAGTGACTGTAATCGGCCAGTGCTAGAGAATATCTGGTATATAATATTTCAAGAGGATTTTCATGGATTAAAGAAATGACTGAAGAAAAGACTCTATAGCAGAAAATGCTTGATCTATGGTGTTGTAGTAAGTATTGAATGATCACAGGACTTCTGGCACTGGAGAACTACTTATAAGTACCCTTTTATTAATAAAGGGTGTTTTTTTTTGTTCTTGTGGAAACCATTTAAGTTATTGTTTTTATATGTATGCAGTTATCATTGATGGCTTTAGCACCTTTCAGAAAAGTGAATGCAATCCTATAAATACATCAATTTAAACATACCAAGTGTCTGTTGCTATTTAGTAAATACAGCGCAGGTGAAAAACTTATCAAGAGAGTCACATTGACAAAAAAGTTAGAAATTTGGCTTACAGCTTGTTATATGTGATTACTTTGTTTATGCAGTTGTAAAACTTTTCTTTCATCTAAGACAACATGGCCTGAAGGTTTAGAAAGTGTCTGACTTTTTTGCATAGAATGGTGTTAAATTACTTATTAGTTTTCATCTTTAAAGGAGAAGTACAGACAAAGCTGAACCGTCACCCGGCTCAGCCTCTCTGAGAGCATGAACTCCCGCCCCCTCTACAGCTCAGCAATCCAGTGAACGCAGGGGGTCAGAAAAGAGAACTGTGAGAACCGAGCAATCTGCAATGTTTGATCGCTCAGTTCTCAGTATCGGAGCCTGTGGACCAGACCAATGCTGCAACCACCTAGATAAGTATGATTAAAAAAAAAAAAAGACATGCTTCTCTTTTAACCGGTAGACCTATTCCTTCTCCTGTAGGACCTCTATTATATGCTTCAGGTTCCTATATCACTCATAGAGCACGTTCCAGTATTTACATTTTTCCTGCAAGTTGGTGTGCAGGCAGCTCAACAAAGTTCCTGAAATTTAAAGAAATGGCGCCTCCTAATAGTAAAAATCGAAATATATTGATAGAGCAGCTGTCAATTTTGGTGTGACCAAAGCTAAAAAAATTAGGAAAGTTTGAGGCACTATATACTAAAGTGCTAAGTGCAAATAAATAAACAATTGAATTATCCTAGTAATAAAAAAATTTGTGTACGGAACACATCGGGATACCAATAACCAATCAAAATAAAGCTGTGAATATAAAGGCATTGGGAATATGGCCATTGGTCAACTTCCTGATGATGCAATCTTGTGAAATGCATTGAGGTCATCCTAGAAGCCATCACTTCCGGTTTTTCATCACTTCCACCTTTTGTTGGAACGCATACTGGAACTGAGCGGCATTCCGTATCTCCTATACATTGCCTGTCACTGTGCTGCAATAGGCACTTTTAAATGTGACTAAAACCATTGTATGTATTTTTTACCGTTACAATTAAAACGGTATTGTTCAATCACCTATTTTATCTTCTTGGGGAACCTTACATACCTTCCAATTGTGTGACAAGCGCTGATATTTTCATTGTGAGCCCAGGAGGCTATCTAGGGAGTCCATTTCATCCCCAAGGAGGATATCCCCGTTTAGAATATTTAAAACAAGCAAGCTGGGTTCTGAGGCCCATAATCGTCTGGTGAGTGACCCTCATATTAATCTTTCAAAAAAATAAAATTATTTTAATGAAAGATTTTCAAGCACCAGCCCTTGAAAATTTTTCTGAGCACCTTTTGGCACAATTTTGGTGTAAATACTGCTTTGTACATTTTATTGGACTTAATCATATCTATTTCAACACCCAGAATTTTTATTTCTAATTTTAAAACACCTTTTTATATGAATTTGAATTGTCATAATTTCATTTTTTTATCACTAGGGTTAATCAATTGTTTATTAATTTGCACTTAGCACTTTAAGATATAGTGCCTCAAACTCTCCTAATTTTTCAGCTCAACAAAGTAGTGTGATTTTTGTGTTTAGCTGCAGAAACAGGTCACTGGTCATTGGACTATCTAGCATACATTAGCAGTATCACAGTATTATTTGTTTAAAGCTGGTCATGGTCAGATTGGCCAATATTTCAATCAGGGTGTGGCCATCCTTGTTCAACAGAAGTTCATCAAACAGACAAGTTGGAAATCTTTTGGCGATCAGCGGCTGCAGCTACTGATCAGTGTATTCTGACAACGCTGGGTCTAGCTGTCAGGATACATATGATGTCCTGGTGGGAATGATTCCTCCATCTACCTCGGTGGTGCGGATGGAGGAATCTATTCATTTTTTTTTTTCTCATTTAGCTGCTGGCAGATTGGAAAAAAAAAAAAAAAAAAAGAAAACGTGGCCAGCTTAATGTAGCTTTATACTAATGGATGGGAATGGGTGCATTGAAGGCTGCTTAGAACAACTAACAGGTGCCTGGTATTTTTTAATAATTTCTCCTATATCTCCTTACAACATAGTTTGCTTCATGGATATAACGTTGTAAAAGCCAGGGATAAAACAGCTATTCTTTTTATCACATACTGTACATCCAGTTAAAAAATAGTTGTGATATAGTGTAACCCTGCAGTTCTGTGGCATAGCAGTGTCTGTGCATTGTGTTCACTCAGCAGCCACCGATTTGTCAAAATGATAGGTTTGGGAATCCCAACCTCAGCTATGACTGTATATTCTTTTAGGTGGCAGTACTACTTCCCTTTTTATAAATTATTCAGACAAATATTCTACACACAAAGTTAGTAAATATGACTCATCCTCATTTGTGAGAGTCTCTTGATAAATTACCCCTACCATGTGCCAGAACTTCATAAGCTAATTGTTATTTTGCATAGAAGGCCTTGTGAACCCAGCTTCACATCACAAACTAAAAAAATATATATTTTAAACTGGATTTTCTTTTTTTTTTTTTTTTTTTTAATTGAACACAGGCAATTTTAAACAACATTTGGGGGCGTATTTAAAAAAAAATTGTGTGAACATTTTGGAAAAATACCACATTATGGCTACAAGGTGAAGTTGACGGTTATAGAAAATAAATACTTGTTTCCTGTGATTGTCAGCTCCACTTAGTAGACATAATACTGTACTTTCCTGAATCTATTTTTTATGAGTGAATAACACTGCCATTTTTTATGAATGAATAACACTGAAAAAACGTAAAAAATTTTTTTTTTTAAATTTAAAGGTGTTAGTGGTGAAGTGTGTGGGTATAAGGGTAGATAATGAAAACTCATCTCCCCGTCAGGGAATTGAACCCCTGTCTCCCACGTGACAGGCGGGGATACTCACCACTATACTAACGAGGAGCACATGGTGGTCAGCTCCACCGTGTCCTTCTTCCATTGGAAGCCATTGGAATCCATACATCCCTTGTAGAGGCAAGAGAAGGAGAACATTTGATTTTGCTCCATTTGCACAGAACAAATGTATCACCAGCTTTGCTGGATGAATAGTTAAGCAATTTTTTTAAAATAAATGCACCCCTAAGTTATCTGCACTTCATGAAAACCTGTGCTTTGCCCAAGCAGCACAAAGCAGCAGGTTCACTTTAATGCCCTCCCCTCTCCAGCAGATTATACTCACCTTTCCATCACTCCCTCATCACCAGCAGCAAGAAAAGAAAGAAAGACGAATGTAAGTTGCAAGTTGCTGTACTTGGCGCTTACACGGGCCTATAGATTGTCTCTCTGTCCCCAAGTGACATCGTTTGGCCAATCAGCAGGCGCCAGTAATGTTGCATGAGAGGAAGTAAATCCTGGAACATGCTTCTGGGGGAGAGAAGAAAAGATAAGCATATATTGCTGTAAATGGAGGCATTTAAACCCATACTTTTGTCCTACATGGGAAATGAACAAATTCACTTTAGGATGGACCTGGCCACTTTGTGCACTGGACAGTTTTCAGCCGTGTACTTCAACTTTTAATGTTGGTTCTAACCTCAGCAGTGTCAGGTGGTTCTAATTCTCTGGAGCATGGCTTCACATAACAAAATGGCTCCCACCTAATGCAAACGGGAGACTCTGGGGGACTGCATTACTAATGGCAAAAAGGCTGTTCACTTTGCAAGGGAATTCTCCCTTTAGCCGGGGTATGCACTGGCCGAATGTCAGGAGACAACAGCGGATTAAAAAAAAAATCACCCAACAATTCGGCCTGTGTGTATATCCGACGTGCATGTTGGAAAATCGGCATCCAACCGACTCCCAATCAGCACGCTCAGCCAATGGCAGAGAGCGCTGATCGGAGTGTTCTGGGGGGTTGTCAGGACACAACAGTTCAGCAGGGGAGATTGCTGAACTAACCTCGCATGGTTAGTACAGCGGCTCCAACCAGAGCGGACCGTTTTTTTCCCCGAGTTGAATGAAAAAAAAAAAAAACGAGTAGTGTATACACGGCTTTGGCTTAATGAATGTGGTAATAATAAGACATCTCAAAAAATGTACACTGCCTGGCCAAAAGAAAAGTCGCCACCTGAAATTACCTAAGCAACTAACTAAACTAAGAATTCTCTTCCACAAGCAGTCGTATCAGCAGGGAGCATCGATAGTTTCAAAAAACGATTAGATGGGCACCTTAGAGACCACAACATACAGGGGTATACAATGTACGGTTAACAGCAAACACACACACACATCATAGGTTGAACTGGATGGACTGATGTCTTTTTTCAACCTCACAAACTATGTAACTATGTAAGCATGCAGTATCCTATTGGATAGTTACTGCATGTGCCCAAAGAATGAGGTCAGCTGACTACCTGAATATACTGAATGATCAGATTATTCCATCAATAGATTTTTTTCTTCCCTGATGGCATGGACATATTCCAAGATGACAATGCCAGGATTCATTGAGCCCAAATTGTGAAAGAGTGCTTCAGGGAGCATGAGACATCATTTTCACACATGTATTGGCCACCACAAAGTCCGACTCTCCCATCATTTGGTGAAAAATGAATGCAACACTGGACGGAAATAAATCTTGTGTCATTGCAGAAGCTTATAGAAACAATGCCACAGCGAATGCCTGCCGTAGTCAAAGCCAACAAAATATTTAGAGTGTGTGCCTTTTTTTTTTTTGGTGGAAACTTTTCTTTTGGCCAGGCAGTGTATTTGACTCCTAGCAATCAATCAGATGACCTCTTTCTTCTATTCCGCATATTAGTACGAGGTATAAGGTAAAATGTGATTGGTTAGTGTAGCAAAACATGTTTAATCCATGTTCCAGTCTGTGAGCTGTAAGGGCTGCTGTTTAGTAATTGCAGTTATAGGCGGATAATGGCACTATGTGTGACTGTTCAAGTAGACGTCAGGCAGACACGTGCTTAGTATCATGATGGAGATTAGTTTCTTGTGAACACCTGGCTTTCATACAATCACAACCATTCAGCTGGTTGTCAGAAGCTAAGTGAACACTGTCCAGCCGTCACCTGTCAACCATGGCTGCCGCAGATCAGGAGTATTTCATGCAAACAGACAAAACAAAGTGCATGCAGACCTGAATATGTGTGAGATAAATGGGCTGTAAAGCCCCTTTCATACCTTTATCTGCCTGGCACAGCATGAAGCCATTTATTTTTAGGCTCATTCTAGACTCTGGCTATAGTATCTGGCTGATGTATTCACAGAGATGAACCATGCCACATCACCGTTTCTTACAAAACTAACATTGTATTCAGGTTACATGGCTGGTTTATGTGTTTCCTGAAGTGTGATGGGTCGATGTCGTCATGGGTTTATTCTTTCTAGGACGCAGCTTTGGCTTCCACATATACAGATATTAGTTGAACAGTCTCATCAGCATTAGATGAGGATAATATGCATTTATTGGGATAAAGAGACATTGAGGCACACTTACTAAAACTGGAGAGTTCAAAATCTGGTGCAGCCCTGCATAACTTAGTGGTTCTAAAGGCAGAAGTTTTTTTCTATCTTAATGCATTCTATACTTACCTGAGCCTATCTCCATCCAGTGATGTGCAGGAGAGACTCGGCTGTTCAGGACTCTCCCTCCTGATTGGCTGAGACACAGCAGCGGGAGCCAATGGCATCAAAGTCAGTGAGCCAATGAGAAAAGAGAGGGGGCAGGGTCAAGCTGCAGGTCTGAATGGACATACAAAGCAGCGGCTCGGCCCAGGTGCCCTCATAGCAAGCTGCTTGCTGTGGGGGCACTCGGCAGGAAGAAGGAGCCAGGATCCACGTTTTAGGGACCCGAGAAGAGGAGGATCCGGGCTGCTCTGACCAAAACCAACTGCATAGAGCAGGTAAGTATAACATTTGTTATTTTTTAACAAAAAAATAAGTAAAAAAAAACAAGATCTTAACATCACTTTAATTGAATAAGCTGAAGTTAGGAGCTGATTGGCTACCATTCACAGCTGCCCCAACCCCATTGTGTGTTTATTACGTGTGAAAACTTTTTGATAAAATGTTTCAGATACTAATTTTGACAATAAGGCCCCTTTCACAAGGGTGATTCGATCCGCCTGTCAGTTTTTCAGGCAGACCTGATCAGATGCTCCATGCATCCCTATGGGGCAGCGGGTGTCAGCGGAGACATCGCCGCTGACACCCGCTGCTATCCGATCCGATCCTGTCCGTGAAATCCGGACGGATGGAAAACCTATTTTCCATCTGTCTGGAGAATGGGATCGGATGAGAACGGACAGGCAGACCAGCAAATAAAACAACTCCCTTTATGTATTGTATCTGGATATTTAGCAGTTTGCCTGCAGTTCAGCTTTAATTGTCAGCACACTGGCAAAAAAAATCTCCTTTTACAATTCACCTAAATCTAGTTGCATTCTGCATGACCTTAAAATAATTTTAAGTGTTAATTGTGCCCATGAAATACCCTGGACATTTTTTGTCTTGATTTCTCCAGGAAAATAGCTGTGCACTTCCTGGTATGTGAGTGTGCCTAGGCACACCTGTGCTTATGAACTCATAGCTGCATATCTAAAGTGTGAGCACTAAGGTTTTGCTGGGTATTCTCAGGGGATTTAGAGTCAATTTGGTGATGTCACTATTATGCTAATCATCATTCTCCTTGCAGGAGGATCTTCCATGAGGAAGCAAAGTCCTGCCTTTAGCAATATGGACACCACACTGAGACAGTGCAGAACAAAGTGTAGAAAGCCAGTAATGAGGAGAAGATCATCTGCATAGAAGTCACAGGCAATTCTGGGGACTAATCCCTTGTCTTCTGCCTGACAGTTTTTTGGTGTGGGTGGTGCTCGGAACACAGTTGTAGAGATATTGTAGACAATGTCTCAGAGGGCTCTAATTGGTCTTTAGGTGATCCAATTCACCACTGAAATGTTTGATTTAGGATGGACTGACCTTTTAGGCCCCTTTCACACGGGCACACCGCCCGACGGAGTCCGTTCTGCTCTGCGGGTGATCAATCCTCCGATCCCCGCTGAGCAGGCGGATGAAGGAGCTGCCAGATCCCCGCTCTCCTCTATGGGGAGATCGGATGTAAATTCAGGTACATGCTCTAGTTGCATATAAAAATAAGCAATTATTTCTTAAAGCATACACAGTGGCATTATTTTCCACAGAGTTCAACTTTAAGGAGACCCTGTCACCAGATCCTTCATTTTAAAAAAAATCTTCCCATTAAATTATTACTTTGCATATTGTAGGCATGCTATTTACCTGTAAAAGTCTCCCTTGTGTAGACAGACATCCAATAGGCCTAAGACTGCTGCTTGGCACATTGGATGTGATGTCAGCAGGCACAGCAGACTCATGTTTTCCTATTCCCTTCTCAGCTACATACCAGTTTATGAAGGGAGGTGAGGGGAAGAATGGAGAGTGAAGGAGAGTTGCTGGGCCAGCACTGACATTTCCAGAAAAAGAGCATGTTATAACATGCAAGGAAGAAGAGAGCTGAGCGATGAATTTGACTCTTCCTGGAGTGGTCCAATTCCTAGCAAGGTCAAAGGCACATTGCAGGTCAATGAATTGTGTTATGGAAAGAAAACACAGCGACAAAGCTTTTCAAATTCTGTGCTTTTTCCTGGTTTTCTTTTTTTTTTTTTTTTTAAAGCCAGTGACAGGGTATATTTAGTCTGAGAAACCTTTTGAGTCTATAGTGACATAATAATGAATATAGTTTGTGGATTTTTTAGATATAAAACATCTGTTGGACAGTGTAATTGGGAATGTCTTATGTAACTTTTGAATGTAATAATTGCATCTTTTTTATGGCACACTGTGTAGCCTGCCTGTAGTCTGTGCCAGCCTGCTCTGCTCTAATAACAAAGACCAAATAAATGGCACTGCCAGGGCCAGCACCATGGTGCTACAGCTCCTCTGTACTGTTATGTGCATTGTTGTCTTTTGCATGTATTACAACTGATCCTGAGAGCAGGCAGCTGAGATATTCGAAGAGCAGTGGTGTTCCATGAACTAAAGTAGCCAATCACATTTCACCTGTCATAAGGTTACAGCATTTGCAACAATGAAAATGGCCGCTGATTGTCATAGATTATTGCACATTGCCCCTTTACCTAAAGGCTATACAGTAAAGTATGGAAGTAATGCAACATCAGTTAATGTATCAAATGACTGCGTTAGGTATTCATTTCTTGTACTCCGCCATTTACGGACACTGTATGTATCTGTTCTTCCCAGTTCATCTGTCTGCCACCAATGACAGATTGTGTTCAATAAATCCTTCTTGCATACATTTGGCCTGAAATCCATGAAATACAATCCATATCTATTTTTATTTTCTTGTATTTGGCACACAGTATGGTCCTAACATAACACAAAGGAATTTGATTACACCAACCTTTCTTCAACACGCTCATCTACGGCATATGGAAACTCAGGACAGGTGGCAGCATGTGGTGGTGATTTCCCAAGCTAGGGATTGTTCCTTTAAGGCAGGGGTGGGGAACCTATGGTTCGGGGGCCGTATGCGGCCCCCGAAGTCATCTGGTCCGGCCCCCCATGCAGCTGAGTCTGTGTCTTTTAGCTGATCTGTCAGAATGGAGCGATGCTTCCTGTATGACAGTCTGAGTGAGTCACAGTGACCAATACAGGAAACATCACCTCTTCCTCCAGCGTGGCGCTGCTACACTTCTCCTAGCCAGCATTTCCCGCCAGCAGCACACACAGCAGTACCAGCCAGAACCAGCAGTACCAGCCAGAACCAGCAGTACCAGCCAGAGCCAGCAGTACTCACAGCAGTACCAGCAGTACACACAGCAGTACCAGCCAGAACCAGCAGTACTCACAGCAGAACCAGCAGTACTAGCCAGAGCCAGCAGTACCAGCCAGAGCCAGCAGTACCAGCCAGAGTCAGCAGTACCTACAACAGTACCAGCCAGCTGTACCTACAGCACAGTACCAGCCATCAGTACCCACAGCAATACCAGCCAGCAGTACATGCCAGCAGTACCAGCCTGAGCCAGCAGTACCCACAGCAGTACCTGCCTGAGCCAGCAGTACCAGCCAGCAGTACCCACAGCACAGTACCAGCCATCAGTACCAGCCTGAGCCAGCAGTACCCACAACAGTACCAGCCTGAGTCAGTAGTACCCACAGCAGTACCAGCCAGCAGTACCCACAGCAGTATCAGCCTGAGCCAGCAGTACCATCCAGCAGTACTCACAGCACAGTACAAGCCAGCAGTACCAGCCTGAGCCAGCAGTACCCACAGCAGTACCAGCCAGCAGTTCTTTTCAAAACTTATCACCACAAAAAAGTCGTCTGCGCTCAAGACTGACCGATGCAAACCTGGAAAACCTGTTGCGAGTAGCAACATCATCGATACCAGCTAACATCACACACCTCACCAAAGAGAAGCAGTTGCAGCCATCACATTAGGGGTGAGTTAATTAAATGTTTGACCAAATATAACAGGCTAATTTTTAAGGTGATAATTTTGTATGGCCCCCGAATGGTTTTATAAATACCCAAATGGCCCTTGGCAGAAAAAAGATTCCCCACCCCTGTTTTAAGGGATGCGCCGATACCATTGTTTTAACACCGAGTAAGAGTACTGATACTTTTTTTCCCCAAGTACTCGCCAATACCAATTACCGATACCTATAGCCTAGGAAGAGTAGGTAGAGGGGTGAGGCGGGGGGAGTAGAGGGGAAAGTGAGGGCAGGGTAGTTGAGGGTAGGGTAAAACAGGGATTGTGGGGTGGGAGAGTTGGATTGGAAAAGGTTGTGATCGCTGGGTGGAAGAGGATGAGGATGAGGATTGGAGGGTCATCGGAAGACATGGGGACAGAGGTGACAGCTGGTGGAGGAAAGGAGGAGGGAATGGGCAGGTGTGACCAAATAAGAAATGGCCACACATCACTGGAGTTCCAAATGCCTTTATTGAGATATCCTAGGTGGCACAACAAAACACCAACCAGTCCAGGTAGTCGCGTTTCACGCAATGCAACTGTGCCTAATCATTACCCAGACATGTCATACTGGTACATCTTAAATAGACCCATTCCCAGTAGTCTCAGATATTGATGAGGTGGTAATTACCAACAGGTGACTAATTCAATCAATGTTAAGTTGAACAAATAAACATATAAAAACAAAAGTAACACCTCCAGTAAATATAAAGTGCTAGAATGAACCCAGGTATATGTGTAAATGAAGGGCATCCATATTAAACAAACAATGGAAAAATATATATAAACTATCATAATGATGTATAAATATGTGTACATGTATACAAACACACGTACACATATAAGAAAACATATACAGAGCAACAAGCTCTCCATGCATGATTATACTGCGGAGCTCTTCTTAAAAAAAAAAAAAAAACGCATTACACGAAACCAACATATAAAAAGGAAAGAGGAGAAATAGAGGGGAAAATAAAGAAGGAAAGCAGATGAAACAAGTATAAAAGACAAAACCAGGTTTTAAAATATTCAAAATGTATAGCTATATAAAGGCCAAAGTATAGACTCGTGGCCACACCATATGTCCCATAGAATAATGCGCCCTAAATGGGTGATGCCAGTAAAACTATGTCCATGCAGGTAAATTCACAGAATGTGCATGAAGGAAAAGTGGGGATATGAGGACAATCAAAAACTCAATCACCTCCCGCAAGTAGCCAACATGCTTCATCTATAAAATACACGCAAAGTAAAATGTAAAAAAAAAATATGGAAAATAACAAAGGGAGAAAGGCAGGGAGGGCACACCAAAGTGTAAAGGGGGGGGGGGGGGGTTATTCCCTAGGCTCAATCATAAAAGTGACTAACGTCCCACTCGAAATTGAGTCCTTGGGGAATACGGGTCTGGAGATGGAAAATCCAGAAAACCTCCCTACGGCACAATAGCCGAAAGGCATCACCCCCTCTTTTGGGGACCTTAAAGTGGAGTTCCGGCCTCAGAAACGTTTTTTAGATAAAAATCCACCCGGACAGTCAGGGCTAGATTTCATAATGGATAACCTCTGAACTGTCCCAGGTCGCACTTACCTTTTGGAAGAAATACTTACCTTAAAAATGTCTTGTCCAGTGCTGCCATCTCAGGTGTGGGCAGCTGAAGTCAGAGCGTCCTCTTTTGTGTCCTCTTCCGTGTCCTCTTTGGTCCCAGAATGCACTGCACTGGCAGGGAATGATGCGCCTGCTCCGGAACGGACGAGCGGGGCCAGTGCAGGTGCATTGATTCCTGGGAGCGATGACGTTCAGCTCCTAGGAGTCAATGCAAGCAGGAAGAGACGGTGCGGGCCGCGGCTGCAGAGGGAGGAAGTGGAAGGAAGGTAAGTATATTTTCTTCAATAACAAGGTAAGTAAACAAATCGGGACTATCCATTTCTTTTTCAGGTGATTGTCAGCATCATATCATCGGACATTTGCACATACTATTTATGGAGGGATTGCCTATATGATGAGATATCGCCTATAATTATATCTATGGGAAAATGGAACTAGGAGAAACCCCAAAAGGAGTGGAGATTGAAACCTGCCTGGCTGAGTGATTCACCCTAAGGTTCGACACGCTGGTTACCCCTGTAGGGGTGCCGCCCTCTGGTGAGTGCAGGAATTATTGAGAGGGGAGCACTGATTTCCTCACCCAGCACCCACGCTTTGGAGTCACTTCTGGGACCCACACTTTTCTCTAAAAAGAACTTTTTCAACTATACATTTATTTATTTCTCCATAAAAACATCACTTATGGACTTTTCTGGAAATTAATTGTTTTATATGGACCTTTTTACTGGATCACTTATATTGATTTATTTATTTGTTTATACACATATATATTATCTTTTGGCTCACCACAAATCACTTGATCTATTGGAATAGTATATCTGGTTCTCCAGATCACTTTATAATAAGTTTTGAGCATCACATTAGACACACTTATTAATTGATCTTTATAATTTATTTTTTTCACTTGCTAATTTAAGATTTATCAACTATTTATATTGATGCACCATCTCTTTTTAAGTTATACTAATGTATTTCTAATCAGCACATAGTCACTTTGATCTGCACCATATCACTTGCATTTTTACTTTTGTGCACAATTTATTGCCATTTATATTACTGTGTGTTTTTATATTGTATTACTTATTTATTGGTCTAGTGCAATAGCCCATATTTATTTGGTTTCTAATTGATAGAAACATATCCAACCTATTGATTGATACACAATCTTTGGCAGCGCCGATTTACCCTACTTTTCTATTATAAAAGCATCTATGCTCCTGCTGCTTATCAGGGGAGCCCGATCTATTTGGTTGCCTGTCACATGTTTCCAGGTGTGATTCACTGGGTCTGAGGGAGTGTACCCACTGCATCCAATGAGGGAGCTTGTTGGACAGTGGAGGAAACCTAGCCAGTGACACATCATGTTTTATGGCAGTGCCAGTTGGAGGGCATTCTCGGAATGCATCCTGGAATTGACCATAAATACTGAGGGGACATGTGACAGGGCGTCTTTGGCGGGAAGCAGAGTCCCAGGAGGAGGTGCACGGCTGTCTCTCCTCCTGCAGAGTGTGAGGAAGGTGGTCTTAGGCGGTCGGCCTAGTGAACCAGGTGTGGAGCTGAGCTGCAGAGGATCCGGTGTAACTGACGGTGGAGCTGCTGGCAGAGTCTCTTGAGAAAAACAGTGTCCGTGAGTACTGAGGGACCTGCCAAAGGGTCTGGCCCAGGAAGGGGGACCACTCCAGTGAAGTCAGGAGATCAAGGAGCTAGCTCACACAGAGAGTATTACAGTAAAGGGGGTGCCATGTAGAAAGCTCTTAAGAATAGGAACAAAGGGGTGCCAGGAAGGGCCCTGAAGAGTGTTCTGCAGTACAGTACACCTTATCTAAAGCGGTTCATTTATTACTACTTGATCGCTATTGACAAGGTGTAGCAGCGGCCTTGCCGCATTCAAGTACAGTTAAACGTCCCAGCAAATTGTGCATAGTTTATTCAAGCTGGAGTATCCCACTCATTCCCTTCTTTTATCCAAGTTCTCAATAAAACCACAAAAACCAAAACTCCTAGACTGTTTGACTGAGCCAGGCACTTTGAAGTCGCTGAAGTATTGGACTGTTGCTATGGGTAACCCAGGGGAATCTATACCCAGCAGCTCCCATGGGAGTAGTGCTACATGTACACCAACTCAGCTAGTGTGCATCCAGTGTTAGCGTTTCTACTGCATTCTGGCTGCAGCTAACCCTCCAGTTTGTATGAGTCCATAGCACGTCCAGTGGTGTCATTTAGCTCCTTCTAAACACAGCAAGCTATGCGCCCCTGCTCGTCCGTGTGAATGCAGCCTTGGACTGTGCTTCAGGTAATCAGCGCTATACAAAGAAACATTTTTTTTTTTTCAGCGAAGCAGTTAACGTTAACCCAGTAAACATGGATAAAAACCTACAAGCTTCACCTGCTGTAAATATATATGAAATATCAATATACATTCTTTTTACCTGACTTAAATAATAAAAACAATTCTTCCATTTTTATTTATCGTTCTGAATATATTAAACTAAAATATAAAAAAAAAGGATGTATTCCCTTTATATTGCATAAATGATTGTTTGGGGAGTTGAAACATTTTCTATTTACAGTATGTGAGGTCCGAGTATTTCTAGCAGAGACGGGTGATCGGGGAAGGGTGAGCGGCTCTGCAGGAAACAGGTGTCTCCCCATGCAGGATCTGTGATTGCAGAAATACTGAAGAGTAGACACAAGCTGGTGGTCTGTAAGAGGCAATCTGGACAAGATTGCACATTCCATCCATCATCATCCTGTCATATATAACGGCTGCTTGAATAAAATATATACCTTTATGGGGCAATGAAAGTCCATAGACTGAACTAAATGTAATTGCATATAAGTGCTTTTCCACTAAATATGACCCTTTGAATGTCCTTGTTTTTTCCCCTGTGTCAGTTGTATAAAAAAAATTGGTAAGGACTATGTGAATGGCGGACAGAATGTTAGAGTAGGATTAGTTCTCAGCAGTATTCCTGCTAATACCTACTCTGCTGCCTTTTTTACTCCAGCTTAATAAAGGAAACTAGCCGAGCACACTTAGATTAGCGGGTCGCAGAAATTCATACAGCACTGCTAATATGTACTTATTCAGTGCTACAATGAACAATAATGACAACTAATGGATTAAATAAAAGGTTGTAAAAATACCAGCAGTTAGAACTCCTCAGTTCTTACACAAAGGTGCCCTGCCTACACCAATTCAACTATTTCTTGACATTTCTTGATTTAACTATTTCAGAGCAGTCTGCACTGGATATCAGCCTTCAGTTCAGCCAATATAGATGAGCTGCAGGTCTCTAGTGCAAATGGTATTTACCATGTACCTATTCCCTTTTTTCCCTGTATGTTTTGTGAGCTGAAAGGAAACGCGGTGAGAATTACTAATCTTAAAAATTCAAATTGCTTGGTGTAATGCTGATCCAATGCTTTGCATCACAGACCCAGAAAATGTACTCAACTCAGGAGTTC